>NC_092345.1:65469680-65794728 GCF_963676685.1 Mytilus edulis | reverse complement strand
CAAAATAAACAAACATATATGTGCCACATTAAAAAAAACACAATTCAATTTGACAATAAATATGGCCCCATAAATATATCCTTTGCAAGATTAAAATATAATACATTTCCATTTATCATGTTTATCAAGCTTTATGAGCAATTTCCTTAAATTAAAAATGAATATATGTAATAAAAAGAAAATATTTCAAGATCTTTTTCATATAATATATTCAAACCATGGGCCAATTGTCAACAATTTGTTTGTGACTTTTTGTCCTGTGACTTTATGTCCTGTGACTTTTTGTCCTGCGACTTTCTGTCCATTTATACCTTCAATCTAAATCAGTGAACTGAATTATTGTTTTTGCAGTATTCCGGGTAACGAGTCGATATCTGTTATTAATCATGCAAATTGCGAGTCAACACTTACACACCTTTTTTTCAGAATGTCAGCCAAAAACAAAGAACCACTGGTTATAGGGGAGTGTAACCGATGAATTGATCCTGAATCAGATAAGATTTTCCAAGTATTACGGAGAACCTCTTTATTTGATCACACTCGCCTGGAGATTTAATAATAAGGCTACTAAAAACATTTTATTTCCCCATGTTCGCTGTTTTTCGCTATAATTATTAAGCTGAATAAAGCTATTTGAAAAATACATTAATTTGTGTTTTTTACTGCTACAAGATATTTGAATAAAATGCTAATTACGCACCAGTTGCTGAGCAGAGAATCATTCTAAGCAAGGAACAGTATATAAAAACTGTTAACAGTAAGAATAGAAATTCCCTGTAAAAAGGCAGTCAAATTTTAACAGAACTGTAACTTAATGATGTATATCAAGTTCCAACACCTCACCCAGCACCCTGGCCCAGCACACTGAGTTAGCAAACTGGTGTGTGTCAGTCTTATAATATAAAACTGCGTAAGTTCATATCGTTAGATTTATCGTTTGTTTGGATATTTTTAGGATCGTTGTAAAATTATATATCTTAAACTTTGTTAAAATACTATCTTAAATTGTTCAATTCGTTATATTTCATAATTTTGTTAAAGTGTACTTTTTAAAGTTTTAAATTTTAAAGATGTAAAAATGAATATGTATATATATATATATTCCATTTTGATTTGAGGAAAATCTGTTTGAACTGTAATGACATGGTCAGTCAACTGATTTGTTGCAAAGCTGATTACAGGTAATTATAACATACAGTAATTTTCCATTACGACAGTGCGTGTACTCTCCGGTGTGTATAACGTAAAGTTTTCTAGAGAACATCCTGTCTACGTGTAATACAGATCTCGGATACAGATTGATGACATTACACAAAATTTCGTTTGTTAAATGTGCTTAGGTATCTCTGTGTCTATTCCCTATTTCAACACCACAAATTTTTCGAAGAAAAAAAATCAAAAAATCAATTATATTATATTATGAAATAAAGAAGAAAAGTAGCAAATATCAACTTCAGTAACTATTAACTGCGCATTGAGTAAACATAATTTCAATATTGCATGAACCAACAAATGGAAGTTTTTAACGACCTTAACTGGCTATACAGCCCTTGCACAGTCGGTAATGAACCAACCCTTGACAAAACGTATACATGTAGGCCTATGTAGAAGTGTTTAAAAAGACCAATTCCTATTGGTTATATTTCACACTAGGACCTTAGATAACTAGAACTAAGCAGTGGTTGATCCAGAAATTTTCATAAGTGGGGACACATGGACTCGGCCTAAGAGGGGTCCCTGCCAGTCATGCTTCAGTGATTCCCTATATAATCTCCCATTTTCCAAGATTAGTGGCTGGAAAAAAACCTAAATATATTACATGTATTATATGTCTCTGATAAAATAAAACCAACTTTAAAGAAGTTATTTAAGTTTGAATCGGCTGTCACCTGTGTTTTGCATTGGGATGCCAAAACATTAATGGTATTTACAAAAATGCCAAAACCTGCAAATATATTTTAGGCAAAAAGAGACATTTATAAATCGATGATTTTTACACTAAACGTTTTTGTAATTTGTTATAGAAATATTAATAAGTAGATGTACATAGTTTTATCAAGGATTTGTATAGTAACTATACACATCTTGGTTTTATAAAGTCCTTCATTGCTTCAACCCCTTGGTGAAATTTAAATGGCGAGACGATAATTAATAAACTATCTATCTATCGACATGCGCCGTTATTTGGGATTTTAGAATACGTCACGGATGACCGATGATCATATTCAATACCAATCATCATTTGAATTTTGTCAATTGATCTTTAATGATTAGGACTGATTGGTGATGGCAGAGAATGTGTCTCTGTTGATGGTTATAAACACATAGAAGTAAACTTTACAAAAAAAGTTTACTTGGAAAAAAATAAAAAATTATATGAATATGCTAAATAAATTTTTCTTTGGTATGTAATAATTGAAGACGTTTAGAAATATAAAAAATCTTCACATAGTTGGGAAATTTTCTATTCAAGTTATATCATTTAAAAACGTTTAGAAATATAGATCTTTTTCGATGTACAATTTGGCCCGCTTGGAGATCTTAATAATTGTTTGTCTACTTTCGTCTATTTATATTGCTGAAATTCTTTAATCAAGGATTTGTACAAGCCCTTGCTATAATATAATGAATCTCGTCCGCCAATATCACCATAATTACTTAAAGAACAGATACAATCTTATCCTAAATAGTTTGCCATTTAACAATTCAAAAAGAAATTTTGAGTCGAAACTGAAGTACCAAATCTTTAAAAAGAATCACCTTTTTTTGTAACAGTATAGACGTCGAAAATTAAACTGTATATATTTCTTTTTTCAAAACTCCTGAAATAATTTAATATTATCTTTAGACAGCTTTCATATGCAAATCTTTTTAGAAGTATGTGAGCGTATTACCCCCCCCCCTTTTTTTTTCCTTCTATAAAATTTATTTGTAAACGATTTTGTGTCTTAATTTGTGTTTGCTAATTAACTGGGGTTCATGCTGTCAAAAGTCAAAAATGTCTCCTTGTGTATAAGTTATTGATAAAAAAATATTTGAAGCCGCCAGAAGAATAAATCATTTCCTGAACTTAAATACATTTATCTGTCAGTAAATAAAGACAATTTGCCTAAAACACTCTCTCATATATTAAATCAATTGTAAAATAATTAATTCAACGACTTTCTTTTACTTTTTACTTTTCTTCTTCAGTTTTTTTTTTTAACCCATTGCTCTTCATTTATTCGAAAAATAATTACTGATCACAATTTTTTCGAATGCTTTATATCCTATTTTCGTATCGAACTTACATGTTAGCAGTTGAACGGAATTAAGTACATTTTTCAGGAATTTACAACTTAAATTTTCAGCAACAAAATTCCACACTTTTTTACTTGGATTTTTTTTTTCTGTTTTGAAGGCGCCACCAGTGACCCCGTAGCACACATAACCAACACCTCACATGGCGTATTCACGATGTTGAGGTATTGACATACAATCACATTTATCAATATACAGCACGTAGGTAATTTGGTGTTGAATGCCAGTAGGTCAGAATTTGTTAATTGAATTTTACCTGTAAAAGGGTCACTAGCTGTCAAATTCATGTTCATCGATTTTAATCAAATTCACATAACGTGTGGTGTTGAATTGTTTATTAAAATTCCACGCACAATCTTGGCTGATATGCATAAAACCATTATTTCATGAACCTGCATGAAATATTGACTTATCACAGAACTAAAAAAATAAACCACCGAAAGTCCACACAAGAGGTTATTTAACAGAATAGAGAATAACGGGCAAAGAAAAAAAGGAATAAAGAAAGAGAATAATGGTAAAAAGTGTAAGTCATTAAAAATATAGCTTAAAAAAAGAAGCCTCTTGCATCAATTTGAGGAATTTACCCAAGGTTAATTTTACGGCGGCTTATTTTATTTTGGATTAAAAATAAACACAATTGACAAGTTTCCTTCCCCTGCATTTTCGATCGCACATGTAAATAGCACGTTGGTCTCAAGTAAGACACTGATACATTACAACACTTGCCGTCAGTATTTGAAAATATTAATTGAGAAGGTATAGAAAATTAATGCACGAACACTATTATCCACCACAGGCCTAAATCGTTAGTCCGCAAACAACGAGGGTGATAAAAAAAAACCAGCACTTTGAAAACAGCCACCGGCATGCTATGAATTTGACAGCTTCCCAAATTAGTAACTATCAATTTCTACCCATAGAAAACTTTTGTCCTTCTTTATCAAAAATGAAATATGTTGATATTAATGGTATAAAGGTTAAATCAATTTATTCATATATTTGACCGACTAGAATTAATTGGGGAATTTAAACCAATTCCTATTGTATTAAAGTGATAAAACTATTAAAATTTATATCAGATCATATCAGGGTGATTGAAATGAGGAAGGGGGGGGGGGGGGGGGGTGGTGGTGATCAGGTATTTTTGGGGGAAGAAAGAAGGGAGGGTGAGTCCCTCGGGGGTAATTCCCACCCCCTTCAATTTGAGAATATGCTATTATCTTGTAAACGGTTTAGATCCCCACCCCTAAACCATATATATTCTTGAATGGGACAATAAAACGAATCAATTGAAATTAAAGGGAAGTCCCTGGGGGTCACCCCACCCAGATCAATTTGAGAATGTGTGTGCTTTTATCTTGTAAACGGTTTAGATCCCCACCCCTAAACCATATATATTCTTGAATGTGACTTTAAAACAAATCAATTAAAATTAAAGGTTAGTCCCTGGGGGTCACCCATCCCCGTTCAATTTGAGAATGTGCTATTATCTTGTAAACGGTCCAGATCCCCACCCCTAAACCATATATATTATTGAATGGGACGATAAAACAAATCAATTAAAATTAAAAGAAAGTCCCTGGGGGTCACCCCATCCCGTTCAGTTTGAGAATGTGCTATTATCTTGTAAACGGTCAAGATCCCCACCCCTAAACCATATATATTCTTGTATGGAACAATAAAACACATCAAATGAAATATAGGGAGAGTCCATGGGGGGTCACCCCCACCCTCACATGTTTGAAAAACTTTTAAATGGTTGAGATCCCCAGTGGTTAAGTGAAAAAAATTCTGGATCACAGGGGATGATTCTAGGGGTTGGAAGTTCAACTTGGACCCCCCCCCCCCTTTTTTTTGGACATGAATCGATGCATTTGAATGGGAACATATAGTTGGAACCACCCCTCCTAAATCTTGGGTTGGGAACAGGGAACCCCCTTTATAAAATGGCTGGATCCATCCAGGCATACCATCTAGTTAGCTATTAAGGCTTTAACATGTTTAAAAATATGAAATAAATCAAACAAGGAAATTAACGGTGTAGGCAACTGTTTTGAATTTAAAAAAAAAGCCTTTATTAACAATGTTAAATTTTGTGTGCATTTATTTTTGCTTATTTTCAATAACAAATAAATAATGGACAGAATTGCGTGATTGATTATTGTAATTTACGAAAAATCTGCATACATGTTATAAAATGGGAAGTAGAAACTGGGAATTTGTCAAAGAGACAACAACACAACCAAAGAGCAGACAACGGACGAAGGTCACCTATGGGTCTTCAATGCAGTGAGGAAATTTTGGCACTGGTCTTCAGCTCATAAATATGTCTCAGAAATGAGAATGATATACAGCTCTCATTTGCATTAATAAAAACCTCACAATATGTTCTGAATATCAGAATATACAGTATTGCAAGATACTCTCATATTGTACACATTGAGCTGAGAAACTGTAAAATTAATCATGCTAATTTAACATTTAAGTCCTCGGAATCAATCTTAATATGCATACAAAGGAATATAAGTATGCAAAAGACATATATATATATATATGGTCTTCAAAAATAAGAGTATCAATGCTATTAATTTATGACAAGCTCTTAATCAAGTAATTATTTTGGTTTGTTTAAATATTTTGGAGGTTAGGCCAAAATTAAAAATATGTTTGTTTCCCCTCCCCCCACCCGGGTCAAAAATAAGCCCCCGGGTCAAAAAATTATTTTCCACAAAAAAATCGAAATTATTTTTTTCCTGAAAATAATTTGTTTCCATTTTTGGAAAGTGCTTGAAAGCAGAAGGATTGATAATCTAAATAAATACAATCAAATTGAGCACAAACAACTGATAAGTGGCCTGGACTGGACAAGTCAAACCATTCATGTGACCATGCTATGACAATCATGCACATCCAGTTAAAAAAAAAAAAAAAGAACCTGCCTTCCTGGTCTGTTTACAAAGGGTAAACCCGGGGGAGGGGAAACAGACATTCTTTTAAATGTGGCCTTAGTATGACCTCCTTTTTTGTGATGATGTTTTCCTTTTAAACTTGGAAAAATTGTTTGTATCAACAAAAATAAAAACACAAAGTTAATCTAGAATTATGTTTTTATCATTTTTTTATGTTTAGATCATGTAGATTGTCAGCAAGATGAAAAGAAAAAAAAATATGCAGCTCAAAAGTCAAAATGTGGATAAGCTGAGGTTCAAGGTCCTACTTTTGCGGATTTTCATATTTTGCATGAATGAATTTAAAGTTTATACCATGGACCGCAGAGAAAGAAAAAAAGACTTTTCAATTTTCCGGCTTCTGAAGGATAAATGTAAAAAATCTTGTTTTTGGTAAGTTTTATGCTCTGTTTTAATAGTGTTTGTGCATTCATCTGTCCAGTCCTTCCTCTAAATTGTATCCTCTTTAATTTTTTGGTGAGTGTTTGCCATGAATTTCAGTAAGTAGCCTGTGGATTTACATATATCAGTGGCGGATCCAGAAATTTTCATAAGTGGGGCCCACTGACTGACCTAAGAGGGGGCCCGCTCCAGTCACGCTTCAGTGATTCCCTATATAAGCAACCAAATGTTTTCCCAAAAAGGGGTGGGCCCCTAAATCTGCCTCTGTATATATACTCAAAATTTAGTACGAATATTAAGGGATTTTAGCATGACATCCTGTTGAATGCTTGTTAATCATGTTTATGTTTCAGACCATATGAGTATTTAGACTACGCGTACAGTCTGCCCAATTTTAAGAAGTTGGTCAAGTTTATTAGAAACAAATATACATTACAGATCAACATAACTGAAATCTTTTAATAGATTAATACAAAAAGTTAAATTGCAGTAGAAATAAAAATACATGTTTGGTTGAGCTCTGGTATTAGACAGTACTAGTACCGGGTATACTCAAATGGTCTGATTGTATGAATATGGTCGTCCTGTAAGAGTATACTTATATGTTTCGGACCGTTAACGTATGGTCCAAATACTTATATGGTCTGGAACATTTATACATGTCTTAAAATTAGTATCTGACAAACACATTGGTGTTTGTGAACTTGGTAATAAGTTATTCGATAGAAATATAATGTTTTCAGATTATAAAAATAAAAAATATCCCATATTTACTTTTAATAAAGAAGAAGATTATTGATGTATGTATAACTGTAAAATGAGACAGCAAGCCAACAACACAAAAAATAAGAATAAAACAATATATATTTTTTTTGTAACAATGTTATAATTTTCAATATGTCCGAAGATTTCAAGGTATTTTTACATTGAAATAAAACACAAATTGAACTCTGTCAGATCTTCAAAAGCTTAAAGATATATTGTTTCTGTTGTCTGCATTTTGTATAATATATTGAAAATTCTAGTGAATAATGGAATATGTTATTATAATTGCCTAAAGTTTTAACATTGATCTTTATATATATGAAATATATAACTTGGGAAAATACCCAAATGTTATAAAGAAGAATAAATTAATTGATTGTTATATACCGGTAGTATTAAAATAGGAAGATGTGGTATATTGCTAATTTGACAACTCTCCATCAGAGACCAAAGGATGTAAGAGGTTAGCAACTGATGACACTGGACAACCTTTAACAATCAGTGAAATCCATGCAGCATAGCTATTTTTATTAAAAATCATATTATTGCTACATGTATGCAACAAAATTTATATAATACTTCAGATTTTATTGGTTCTTTTTCAGAAGGATTGAAATTCATCACCTAGAATAAATGGAGGAAACATAGAAACAAGACCAGAATAAAATTCAAAGACAAAAGTTGGATTAGCTATTATTTTCATCACTAAGTCAATGATTTAAAGTTCTTTTAAATACCAAAAGATATTGAAACCACAATAATGTCAATGTTCTGTGCTGAATGACCAAAAAGTGGACTATAGGATCACACAATGCTGGATGATAAGAAACTATTAATGTTTTGTGTGGAGGGATATTGTGAAAAAAATAGATTTACTTAAATAGCTACTGTAAATTCAAGAATTATTGTGAGGGTTTATATTTGCAAAAATTGCAACACAGTTGTAAACGCAATAATTTAAACTCCCATTTAGAAATATTTTATATGAATTAAACTGATCTCAAAATCGTAAAAAATTAAAATCTCATTTTAGTCTTAAATGACAAAAATCCAATAATAAATGCACGCAATAATTTCTGAATTTACAGCACTAGTATGTTCAGCCTTATATTAGAGTTAATTATTGATTTCAAATGGTAAATAATAGTGTTTGAAGAAAGTATTCTATAATTCATAAATAAACATATATTGATACTCACATTATCTACTTTGTTGTTTAAAGGTTTAGTTTTGAACAGTTATAGAACAATATGTTGAATTAACATTTCCAAAGAAAAGAGATATTCAATTAAAAAGATTCATCTTATAACAATTTACTACCAAATAGAATACATTGTAACATACACATTACTGTATATTTATATCTATATATTTATAATTTGAATCCCATGGGATTTTAATTTGTCCCATGGGATATTAAAAATCCCATGGGATAATTATAGTCCCATGGGATTTTTTTTGTCCCATGGGACAACAAATATCCCATGGGACTACAATTATCCCATGGGACCAAAAAAAATCCCATGGGATTTAACCAAAATCCCATGGGATAATGGTAAATCCCATGGGATTTTGCCCTGTCCCATGGGATATTGAAAATCCCATGTTTTTATAAATCAAATAGCAAAATAAATATAATAGTAACAGTAGAAAACTAATGAAATTATTGAATCCCATGTAATTCCGCACATTTTGGTTATATACATGACACTGTAGCTCTTATTTGAGGCGGCAGCGGATTTGCAAATGAGTGTTTTGCAAATTTAAAGTGTCCAGTGTTTCAAACTTAGCAACAATCATCTTTGGGGTATTTAGTTTAAAAAATGTGTCACGTGACCCGGCCATCCAACCAAGATGGTCGCCACGGCTAAAAATAGAACATAGGGGTAAAATACAGTTTTTGGCTTATAATTCAAAAACCAAAGCATTTAGAGCAAATCTGACATGGGGGTAAAATTGTTTATCAGGTCAAGATCTATCTGCCCTGAAATTTTCAGATGAAGAGGACAGTCTGTTGCTGGGTTGCTGCCCCTGAATTGGTAATTTTAAGGAAATTTTGCTGTTTTTGGTTATTATCTTGAATATTATTATAGATAGAGATAAACTGTAAACAGCAACAATGTTCAGCAAAGTAGTATTTACAATTATTTCAACATGACCGATATGGTCAATTGACCCCCTAAGGAGTTATTGTTCTTTATAGTCAATTTTTAACAATTTTCATAAAATTTGTAAATTTTTACTAACATTTTCCACTGAAACTACTGGGCCAAGTTCATTATAGATAGAGATAATTGTAAATTGCAAGAATGTTCAGTAAAGTAAGATGTACAAACACATCACCATCACCAAAACACAATTTTGTCATGAATCCATCTGCTTCCTTCTTAAATACTCACATATACTTAGGTGAGCGACACAGGCTGTTTAGAGCCTCTAGTTTTATCGAGTGAATATACACATTTCTTATAGCTAAAATGTTATGTGTTTACGTTTAAAAACTATAAAATAAAGGCTCAAATTAGGTACGTTCAAGGCACATTTTACCATCGTCCATTTGTATATATTCTTTTTCTCACATCTTATAAATTGCACATAACATTATATAAAGTGCTCACAACATTATATTAAGTGCTCACAACATTATATTAAGTGCTCACAACATTATATGCAGTGCTCACATCATTATAAGCAGTGCTCACATCATTATATGCAGTGCTCACAACATTATATGCAGTGCTCACAACATTATATTAAGTGCTCACAACATTATATTAAGTGCTCACACCATTATATTAAGTGCTCATAACATTATATGCAGTGCTCACAACATTATATGCAGTGCTCACAACATTATATGCAGTGCTCAAACCATTATATGCAGTGCTCACAACATTATATTAAGCATACTCAACTATTATTAGCACCCGCAGTGCGCATCCGCTAAATTTGATCGCAATCGATATCGATTAATTTACTAAAGATTATTAAAGGAAATATTGAATTTTGGTTAGCTGACAGTAAACAAAAATAAATATCTTTTTCATTGGCATCACATTAGATAATACATTTTCAAAGCTTTCTAATGGCATATTTTATAATTGAATTGGATAGCAGAAGTTACGGCCATTTTCATTTTAAAAAAAGTGGTTCATTCCCTATTACTTCATACAATTCAAAATCAAAAACGTTTGCAAAGGAGTTTTCATATATGATTACATCTTTCACTATTTTTAGAAATAAATTCATTGGCATAAATATATATTCTTTGCTTTATAATCTTTCCAATGATATATATTTGATATTTTAGAAAATTTAATGAATCGGGGCCTTTTTTATCCAAAACTGGAGTTATTGTCATTGTTTGAAGATTGCGAGAAAAATTCTAAGTCCATGGAAGTATTATATTGATATAGTACTTCCATGGTCCTACCAAGTAAATCGCTCGATCACAAGTCACAAAACAAAGTTTAATCTATTTGCACATAAAATATTTATACATTTAATACAATGTTTGTTATCATGAATTTAAAAATTCAGTAAATAAGGTAAAAGAAGTGTAACTTTTAATTCAAAAGAATTTTTTTGTCCAGCCGTCAGTTTTCTTTATTTTTGATAATATAAGATCTTTCACTACTACGTTAACTCAGACTTTTGGATGTTTTTCGTGAAGCGTATTAAAAAAATTGAAATCCCATCTAAAATGATTTTTTTTTTTTTGCAATTTTCTTACATATCTTTTTAAAAGTTTTGCTTAAATAATTAGGCGGCCGTAACTAAACAATTTTGATACTTTAACATGCTCATCTGATTTACATAGAAGTAATAGATACATGTTTTATATATATTATTTTTTTCATATTCTAAAAAGACCAATTAGTTTTGATGAAACAGGAAAAGTGTCATTATCTTAAATTTTTCAGATGCAGTAACACTTTCAGAAGATTTTTTGTAGTAGATGGATTTGGAATGAAATCTTAAATGTCAAATTTTCTTTCATCAATTTTATACCTTTTCACTGCTTTTGATTGGCAATATATGAATCGCTGTACTATCTTACATGTACATGTGATGTATACTAGTCTATTGCTTGTTTGATGTACATTCTCCTTTTATCATTTTAACTGTTACTGAGAAAAATAAATCGCATAGAACAAAATAAAATTAATTTTAATTTGTCTCTCTCCTTTCAGAAGTTTCTATCGGGAAATATATTTAATTTAATACTTGAACATTTATGCTCACAACATTATATTAAGTGCTCACAACATTATACGCAGTGGTCCAAACATTATATGCAGTGGTCACAACATTATATGAAGTGGTCAAAACATTATATGAAGTGCTCACAACATTATATGAAGTGGTCACAACATTATACGTTTTTTGTTGTATGATGAGATTGATGTATGATGAGATCATTCGGTAAACTTCGTTTTTTAGCGGAAATTACCGAATCCATAATTGGTAAATTACGGTAAATTAATGCCCAGCAAACAAATTTCAACAGTTATTATTATATATGTTATCATTAAGGCAGTATACAATATTAAAAACTGATTGAAATAAGTAAATTAAGAAGTATGATCAATTTAACACAAATTTATTCCACACCAGGGCAGTTTAAACTTATTTTGAGGATCAGTTTCACCATATTCACAACTTAATATGTATATAAAATTATATTTAAGTCTTTATTAAATTGCTTCGCCGAACGCAGTTGGATACGACCGCAGAGGTCCAACCCTGAACCGTTCGGACAAAAATGGACACACTATTCACGCTTGATTCAGGTCTGAATTTGGAATGTAATTAAATATTTGACACATAATAGGTTTCTGACACAGAATAACTGTAGTCAAAGAACTAAAAATTGGTTATATAATTTGAATTTATACTTAATTTTTAGCTTTTGCACTACGCTGTTAGGAATTGCCCCACCCCCTCCAAAAATTAAAAAAATACCCTCCTTTTTGTTGTTTTGTGCAATATACTATGCTGTTGCATACTGACCCCAACCTCAAGAAAAGAAAAATGTATCCCCCACTTTTTTTCTTTTTAATTTCTGAAATCTGATATGGAAAAAAAAATCTTTACACATAATTTTAAAGCAGTGTAAGGGAGGTAATCAAACATGTCTGGATTACCTTAATATATTTGGATTACCTTCCTTACACTGGTTTCAAATTGTCTTAATTGACCATTAAACAAGAAACCCTTGTTTTTCTCTCTTTTTTGCCTCTAATTCCTAAACGGTTTGATCCATAACACCTCCCCCCATCTACCCCTCCGAGCAAATCATAACCATCCCTTTTGTAGTTTGGAAACTTGTGGTATAATTTCAGAGAGATTCATACACTTAATGACTGGAAACTACAAAAATGTTTATTTCGACCCCCTTTTTGGCTCCTAATTCCTAAACAGTTAAGACCATACCCCCCCCCCTCCAAATCAATCCCAACCTTTCTTTAGTGGTTATAAACCTTGTGTTGAAATTTGATTGATTTCTATTTTTCTATTGACTTAAACAAAAGTTATTATCCGAAAAACATCTGTCTTCGGCTGACGACGACGACGTGATAGCAATATACGACTATTTTTTTCATTTTTTCTTGCAGTCGTATTAAAACATGTAGATTTATACACATATATTGTGCATTTCTGAATAAATATATTCAGATTACTCGGGATTGTAATTAAGGTATGTTATGACCCAATATTTTTCAAGGAGAACCAAATATCTCTCAGAAGTATACTGTTCATTGCATTTTTTTTTTATCAATGTTGGTCAGCAATTGCAAATAGAAATTTACTTAAACATTTACGATTTTCAATCATATTTTAAAAAGGCATGTCACAGCAATGTTTGGTGCAAAATAACAAGTTTGTGAATTTAAATTCTTTTAAAAATATAATTCGGACTATGCTATACATAAAAGTCAAATTAGTTTCGACAATTTTCCATTTTTTTCCGTGAGTGATCCAAATCCATGAGAAAGAAGCCCCACAGAAACAATCAAGATCCGTCGTCAAAAGTAACTTTCCAGATAACGAAAAAAATATTCAGATATGAAATTTTCAACCTTTCACATTGATCCTAACATGGGATATGGAAAAAAAATTAGTAGCAAAAATAACAGAAATCCCCAGACTATAGACAAGCTTGTATGTGAGAAGAATTAGAACGCCAATAACAACAACGAGAAAAATTCACAGTAAAACAATACTAGAAGTTTTCCATTAATATAATTATATATATATATTATATATTATTTTGTGCTTCTGTTACAAAATAAATTGTGTGGACTTAAAATAAAATCAAAGAAGTGCTCAGCAACAAATAGCATTCCTCTTTTATGTGTTGTTGCTATCATCTGGACCTAAACACAAATTTGAATCTTTTTTCTAGGTCGATCCTTTGTTATCAAAAAAGTGCGATCTAAAAGATATTATTCTTCTATGACTTGTAGTTGATTATATTTTGTATCTTAATGTACCTTAACCAGAATTAATTTAGGTCAAGTAGTTATCAAAGGTATCAGGATTATAATTTAGTACGCCAGATGCTCGTTTCGTCTACATAAGACTCATCAGTGACGCTCATATCAAAATATTTATAAATCCAAACAAGTACAAAGTTGAAGAGCATTGAAAATGACTCTTTTTCATGGACAATCGTTACTATCCAATAATAGTAAATCATTCTTTTTTACTCACAGTTTGTTTCAATCTTTACCTAAATGCATGTTTTTTTTTTTTTTTAGTTGTTAGTGGCTTTGAACTAGCTGTCAGTAACTGCAAATACTCACAGATCAGTACTTATAGTGTCTTTTTGTTGTTGGGATATACAAGTACCCGCCCATGTCCACTCTATTTTCTTGTTAGATGTATTTATATTTGTACCCATCTGATAAGTCAAGCCTTTTACAACTGATTTTCATAGTTCGTTCTTATGTTGTTCTGTTACGCCACTGTCCCAGGTTAGAGGGAGGGTTGGTATCCCGCAAATATGTTAAAACCCGCCGCACATTCTGTATATATGTGGCTGTCCCAAGTCAGGAGGAGCCTTTATTTCAGTGGTTGTCGTTTGTTAATGTGTTATATACATGCTAGTTTTTCGATCGTTTGTTTGTACATAAATTAGGAATGTTTTACGTTTATCATTTCGGGGCCTTCTATAGCTGACTATGCGGTATGGGCTTTGCTCATTGTTGAAGGCCGTACTGTGGCCGTTTAGCTGTTAATTTCTGTGATGTCATTTTGTCTCTTGTGGAAAGTTGTTTCATTGGAAAGCATACCCCTTTTTTATATATATTATCCGTGCAAACTGACGAACAAACGTAGTACACGTTTTATTCATCCCCACAAACTCAGTTTTCATAAGAGATGATGTTAAACTGGGTCTTGAAAGGGTAAATTTTTCTTATGAAAGTTTATATTTCTATATAAGACTGCTGATCATACTTAGAAGACAAACTACTTGGCGTGCTAAAAAGCTTGTAAACAATGGAATAATTGATGTTAAGTTATGTTAAACCCCTACAATGAAATGCTTTAAACTGCATTTTCCATATCTGTTAGATACTTATTCATGTAAAAATGCCAAATTCTGAAAATCGATGCCAAAATGACTCTATCATGACATATATAAGCTAGCGTAATATGGCACTTATGTGTTATAGAAAGCTGAATGTTTTATTTAAAAGGTAATTAAGCTTTTTAAAACTGAGTACGGACTATAAAGTGGCACCTTGCTAAAGTTCTTCAGTAGGAAATGAACTCGAGGAATATATCATACAAATTTTCCTTCGATATTTCATTAAATAAACATTTTATTATTTAACTTACATTTTGCCATTCGTATTTCTTACGACGAACAGAACTACTTCAATCATTCACCTCTTAGTTTCATCTTTTCCTTACTTATTTCAATCAGTTTTAAATATTGTATGCTGCCTTATGATAACATGACTTTAATAACTGTTTAAATTTGTTTGCTGGGCATTACCGTAATTTACCAATTATGGATTCGGTAATTTCCGCTAAAAAACTAAGTTTACCGAATGATCTCATCATACATCAATCTCATCATACAACAAAAAACGTATAATGTTGTGACCACTTCATATAATGTTGTAACCACTTCATATAATGTTTTGACCACTTCATATATTGTTGTTATACCACTGTATATAATGTTTGGACCACTGCGTATAATGTTGTGAGCACTTAATATAATGTTGTGAGCACTTAATATAACGTTGTGAGCACTTAATATAATGTTGTGAGCACTTAATATAACGTTGTGAGCACTTAATATAATGTTGTGAGCACTGCATATAATGGTGTGAGCACTGCATATAATGTTGTGAGCACTGCATATAATGGTGTGAGCACTGCATATAATGTTGTGAGCACTGCATATAATGCTGATCATTGACATAAGGTAGTCATGGCGTTCCATAGCTCTGGACCATAAAGGTATTTGGACCTCATGGAATAATTATTACTGAACAGCAAAATGTCGACGGAAGCTAACTTCCAAAAATGTCTTAATGAACTGTTAAACAAGAGTTCAACTGTTTTACTAACTGATAAAAAAAAAGTCGATATGATAAAGAGTCTAATAATTAATACTAGAGACGGACAGAAAACAGATTTACCCAGATTAAGACAATTAATTGAAAGACAATGGGTTTCAGCTGTTTTGGGTAGCCTTTGAGCTGTATACCTATATGGTCCCAAATTGGGTTTCTCTTGGGCAATTATTTTTTTCGACACCTCTTTCGCCAAAACAATATATTTTTCGCCACTTTATAACTTTTTTCGTCACTTTATTACTTTTTTCGCCATGTAACATAAATATATATCTTTCGTTTAAAATTTTCCTTTTTTCTACCCCACCCCACCCCTAAACCGTTAGTTTCCCGTTTGAATGGTTTTGAACTAGTTATTTTGGGGGCCCTTTACAACTTGTTGTTCACTGTGAGCCAAGGCCCCGTGTTGACGGCCGTACCTTGACTTATAATGGTTTACTTTTATAAATTGTTATTTGGATGGAGAGTTGTCTCATTGGCACTCATATCACATCTTCCTATATCTATCATATGGTCCGACCATACGCGTAAAGTTTGACCATATGAGTGTCGTTCGAAGCATTGGACAATCTAGCTGGTGATAGCATATAATATACACATTTTGTATTTGTGTATCATTGCTAAAGGATCATTTTAAGGCTAGTGAACTATTCATTTTATTGTTGATTTTATCTGAAATTTTATTCAAATTTTGTGTTCAATGGCAATAAAAATGTTGGGATTAAGTGTGTGTGTTTTTTTTTTTATGTTTTTTTTTAGTTGTATAACGCTCTCCAAACAGAATGTTTGCATCAAATTGAAAAAAGAATCATTTTGATATGTTTTTGATGACTAATGGAAATGCATGATATTGTCCTTCACTTAATTACAGTTATAAACTAGAAAAAAATCATTTTTTAAAGTCTAGAATTCCTTCAAATTTTCTGGAAAAAAACCGGACCATTTGTCTAAAAACCCAGACGATTTCACAGTTGCTCTCGAAAAAAACCGGACAATAAAAACACTGATTCTGTTTTATTAAATACAAGGAAATGAAGCTTCTTGGTTGATCAAAACATATATGGTATTCAATATAATATTAGTAGTAATGTTAAAACTGTTATAATTACGAAATTTCCTTTAATTGAACTTATCGCATGATTTATCACTCGAAAAAGCCCGAACTTTACTCGAAAAAAAATGGACAAAATCACTCGAAAAACCACGATCCTAGCCGGACACTATACCTACCGTGATATAGGAGCCTGCTTGGATAAAGTGTGTAGTAGAGATTTGATAAGAAGTAGTCGATTCGTAAAATAATCAACGAGCGACTTTAGTCTATAAGAAGTAGTGAATTCGTAAACGATAATCAACGAGCGACTAGATTATCGTTTACGAATCCACTACTAAGTCGCTCGTTGATTATCGTTTACGAATTCACTACTTCTTATCAATTCTCTAGCCTACCCCATTTCTAGTAAAACGACTATCTGTTTCATGATCTGACAATGAATCAACTGAATTTCATGAAAATAGTTTCGTATTTTGTCCTTTTCTGACGTAGTCGGTATTAGTTTCGGTTTGTACCCTTTGAACTTAAGGACGCTTCACAATGGCAACAGAATACGCATGCTCGAAAATCCTTTCTGTGATTGGACAAAATGCTGTCATGGTGGGTTATTTGGTTGTGTTTGAAAAAACGTCTGTTAATTATTTCGTGATGGAAAGCAAGTGAAAACTAAATATTTGAACTAGATCTTACAAAGATTTATATTTTTATTAAAATAATTGTTTCTCCAATAGCTCTTTGCATCTGTGACAGCTGTTTATTCGGGACAATTATATAATTGTTAATGTAAACTTTGTGGTACGAACGTACACGACTTTTAGAACGCACCTACGCATGTGAGATTTCCGCGGGGTTTTGGTGAATGTAAACAGAAAGATACGAGGACCGAGAATACTGAAAACAAACAGAGAAAACGTTATTTAAATGGTATCTTTGTGCTTCTGAAGGTTATCGAAATGATAGTTTTAAACATATACTTAAATGTAAATACGTCGGATATCTTTTTTAAAGATAGTTCTTGTTTATTCTATAATAGCTGGAAATGATTAGATCCACACGGTTCACATTTATATTTAACTTAATATAAATTTAAATTAACTTAAATGTGTTGTTATCTTCCCTTTTTAATACCAGATTTTATTTTTGTAAATAATTATTTCATTCAATGTTTACTCATTACAAATAATTTATATTGATTAGATTTTAGTATTTATGAATCATTCAAAAAGACATATTAATAATATATGAATTTATTTAAATCTTTTTTATGTGGAAGTCTAAGTACTATATATGTAAATATTATTTTATTTAGTAACCTTATGTGGAAGTCATTCCATACATTCACAGTCACGTCTCAGACTTTACAGATGAACGGACGTGCTGGACCAGCTCTCCTTTACCCGCTATCTTCGATGAGGGTTTACAGTTAGATGATCAACGACTTACTACTTTAGATGACAGAAACCAATCCAAGCCGTACAGTAGACGTAGTAGAAGCCGTACCCGCGTTAACATGCACTCCAAAACCCATTGTATCATGGGGGAGTGTTATGCCGATTAACGTCCGAGGGCTGTATCCTAGGTGTTGGGTGATTGACCTTCAATTCACTGCCTCGCGGCTTTGGTCCTGATAACGCTTCTTGTCATCTATGATACTACGTCCGAGACTCATCTACCAGTACTCCATCATCGATGTTAGCGGGCTACCAAGCTGACCAAACTGGCCCTGAAAGCAGCCGTTGTGAAGAATATAACATCAAATTAGTAAAAAAACCAAATCAAAACAGCTCACAAAACCAAGATGGCGACCTCAAAAATGGCCAGTCAAGGTCGTTAAACTCTTCAATAAATGTGGAAGTCTATGGTGTTAATACCTCCTAATTGATTGAGATTACATCACACCTTTAAAATTAATAAAAACATTTTAAATTGAATAATGTGTAAACACCACTTCACTAGACACCAGTTGATGATAAAATAGATGCAATGTATATTCTTAATTCAAAAATTATATATAATTTTAGTGTCAACAAATTCCCTTTCATTATTTTTTGATTATTTTAACGTTCTTTCATTTGGCATCCATTGTCAATCAGTTAATCAATGAACTGGTATTATTTGGGGTTCGCATTCTAAAACCCAAGCAGAATTGCTCTTGCTACTCATGTACAATATATAATTATGTCAATTTTGCAATAAAGCAAGTACTAAGCTGTTCATAGCCGTGATTGACTAGTCGTTGGCACCGAAAGAAGTAACGGTTACTGTGTTATTAACAGTGCTAAGTTCAAGCCTAGTACCCGAAATATTGTAATGTTTTTCTCTACCAAAATATTGTTTTTAATCTTAGAGGTATCCATATTTCATTTTTCATATAAAGTTGACAATTTTGTTTCTGGTTTTACCGTCAAAGAAGCAGTTTTACAGTCGTAGCTTATCACACTTTATTCACATTCGAGTCAGTTAAATGTTGATGTATATTTGGACCATTTATAATCAAACAAAGAAAAACTAAGTGATCTTGGTTTGATGTCATTATAATACTGAAACCAAAAATAAGCATTTGTTATGATGAAAAGGGAAAGGGGTTGACCTTTAAAAGTGATAAGTATAATGTGTACGTGGATTTTTTTTTATCATGGAATTGTATTAATAAGTAATATTTACAATTCCTTGTATCTATACTGTTTATATATTTTATTAAATAACAAAAAGAAAGAAATACAGTGTATTGGCATGTATTGACAAATAAACGCTATAAGGGTGGTATTTAAATGATAATATTTATCAGCACTCATGGTCTATTGGTATCAGACTACAGACTTTACTGACGAAAATACGCGCGAGTTTGAGCCTTGCATTAGTCACTCATTTTTGAGAGGATAACATATCGTAAGTTAAAAGTTTAAAGTTATGATATAAGTTATCTTAAGTTAACATGGTGGTCAGTGGATTCTTGAAAAATAATCCACTGTTAGAACAATAGACTGACGTCAGAGAAATGGGTTAACCCCTCCTAACGCGTCGCCAGTAAACTTGATTTGCTATTATGAAATCACTGATTGATGCCGTCCGCGCTTTAAATACAATACACTTTTCCCTAACTTGAATAATAATTAAAAAGCTAAAACATCCATTTACAAAAATTGGAAATATTTGTTAACCACTTAAAATGGACCCGCAATTCGGTCCGACTCAATATTTGTACCAACTAAAAGTATTACTCAGATTAGAGAAAAGAAAAACGTATTCCAAATAAATGAAAAAATGAGAAGATATGATAAGAAAATGACAACACTCTTCTTTTGAATATAACTAAATGACACCCTGAAACAATGGCCGATTATGATAAAATAAGAAGCCCATTCAAATCACCTGAACAATTATTTGAAAATGGATTATCCAAAAATACTAAGAATGATTCCAAAGTCATATGGCCTTATATCAAATCCAAGTCAAAGACAAGAGAAGAGAAGTTATAGGCGACCTTCATGTTGACTTGAAGATGTTTAATTGAGAAAATAAAAGGGATGATAATAAGTAAAAAGCAGAAATTTTATCAAAATGTTTTACTAGTGTCTTCATAAAAGAATCACAAGGCGAGATCCAAGAACATAAACCGATCTTCAAACAAAACAAAAAAGAGGAACTGAATATTAGTAAAGATATGGTATTGAAGATCCTGCAAAAATAAAGACGAGTCAATCATCACCAGGCCCTGATAACCTACACCCAAGACGGCCGTTTGAGGTAAAGGAATGTGTAGCGCAACCTTAACGCATAATTTTAGCTCTAGTGAATGCTATCTTCCAAAAAGGGAATAAACCACAAGATAAAAGCTATGATAGATCAGTAAGCCTTTATTACACCAGTTGTTTGCATGAGCATGACGAAAATTATAAGAGAGCATAAGATGAGTACGGCTTTATTTCGGGAAGGTCAACGGATATAAGTAATTGATAAATGCATGAATCCTTAGATCATGAACATCATATACCAGGTTTCAACAAATTAAGCTACTAAGAAAAATTAAAGAAATTTAGGCTACCGAAAACGGATAGAAGAGTCAGATGGAACTTGATAAAGACATATAAGATAATAAATTGATAATATGATCCAGAAACAAGTACGTTTCTGCAATAATAAAAAAACACAGAAAAGAGGCATAGCACAATAGATGATAGCAACAAAATTGTTCACCAATGATTTAAAACCAGTCCAGTAAGAATCGCAAAAGATAAAGTTATAATATAAAAGTTCTTTCAATAAACGGCTTTAAGAATAGACTGTACAATATGATTATCGAGCTGAATTAACGGGAAGCAACAACAAGAGTAATAGACAAAAGCATGATACCGGTAGCCAATTTTGAATAATGAAATGGGTATTTTGAATAATAGAATGGATGCTGCGACTCTTCAGCTCCTAATTACAGACATACCTTATACCTCACTCGAAAGCTTATTAATAGAGGAACAACAGGTATATATATAGTCAATATGTTCCGCAACGAGGAGTAACGCAGATCATGACCTAAATGTTAAAATACGCGTGAACATTAAGAAATAGTATATTTTGAATACTAGTAATAGAATGTACTACTGCGATCTGCCAGCTCCTAATTACAGAAAACTTTATACACCATTTGAAAGCTTATGAATAGTGAAATAAAATGGTTATACACAATATGTGCCGCAAAGACCATAAGGGGTTACAGAGCATCTAAATGCCAAAATGTTCGTGAAAAAAAAAAGAAATAGCCAATTTTGAATAATGTAATGGATATTTTGAATAATGGAATTGATTGCTGCGACTCTTCAGCCCCTTATTACAGAAATACTTTATACCTCATTCGGAAGCTTATTAATAGAGGAACAAAAAGTATATAGTCAATATATTCCGCAACGACTATTAGAGGAGTAACAATGGCCATAAATGTCGAAATACGCGTGCACATTAAGAAATTGCGTATTTTGAATATGGGATGGACTGCTGCGACCTATCAGCCCCCAATTACAGAAAATTTTATACACCATTTGAAAGCTTATAGATAGAGAAATAAAATGGTTATAAACAATGACCATTAGAGGGATTACGGATCATCTTAAAGCCAAAATACGCGTAAAAATAAAGAAATGTTCAAAGTAATTATCAACCAAGATATTGTACTACGTTATAACATACGATAGTTAAAAACTATTTACACACAGAAAGACCGTATTTGTACCTCTCTATTTCATACTTTGTTTTATACTTTTTTCTAAAATGTAATAAATTATAATGTAAATATCAAAACTGTTATTCTTTTCTAATTAATTAAAGTGAATGCTAATGATTATTTTCGGTTCAATATAATTATAGCTAGTTCTTCAACGTTTTACTTGCTACGACACTATTTCGTGGTCGTTTATCCAATAAATTTGAACCTCTATGTATACCAGGTCATGTAAATTTAAATCTATTTGTTGTCATGTCTTCTACTATATGCTATCGTATTGAGATTATTCTAGGTACATATAGCTTTTTTCAGTTTCTTCATTGTTTTTTTTGTACTTGATACTTTTCGTAATAATGTACATCAATGCATTTTTTTTTTTTTTGTATTGATTTAAAGGGCGATTATCAGCTTTTTCTTGTTGGAACCACGAAGTACTACTTTGAAATATAGATAGCGATGTTATGTACTTCGACATGCCTTCAAATTGATTTTACAAACGGACGATAATTTGGTCTCGTCATAAGAAATATGAGAAAAGAAAAAAAAACGAAAAGAAAATAACTGTTCCTAGAATAAGCTTCAACTATAACACTTTAGTTTAAAATATGCCTTAGTAAAAGTTACAATCTATTTTATGTGTTTTACGTTTATATATTATATCGAAATCTCGCATAAAGAGATTCATAATTGTAAAGCCTTTATTTAGACCTATAAATCAGAAAGGGACGTGATAGAACGAAGTAAAATAACAAAAAATCAAAGTGACTTTCAAAATAGGAAGTCCTTTATAAAATGTCAAAATAAAAAGCTTAAACACATCAAACGAATGGAAAACAGCATAGTTGATACTTTTTTTTCAAGCTTCCCCATTATATGTACTTTTTCTTACAAAATGATAATTGGAAATCGTTTGAGTAGTAGTAAACTATTCTTTAATTGTTTAAATTATACATGTTATATAACGAGAAAATATCTCTACATGCGGAATAGTTAATGGATAATACCCGTAAGAGAAATACATACTCTGTTTACCTCATTTGACCCTCAAATATAGAAATTTAAACGCAGTTTATATTAAACTGAATCTCGAGTTTTAATTCAACTGAATACGAGGTATACAAAGATTTATAATCATAGTAGGTTAATTCCAAAGTTTTAGTACAAATTTTAACAAAATTTGACAGTTAGATTTTTTTCTCTAACTTGAATAAATGGTACCTGCATATGTCAAAATTCTATTTTTTTTAAAGCATGCTTAATATGTTAACAAATTTGTACGACATGTGGATGCTTAAAATATAAAATAAGAAAAATATAAATATGTAACACTTATGACCGATTTGAAATTTAAGAGTTTTGTTTAGGGATGAAAACCTGGCAATGGGGATGTCTGGTAAACTATTTGCATAAAGCTTTTAATGTCATGAGTGGAAGAAATGTAGGCTTCATATCCTGTATGCAGATGCCTTATAGACTTCAGTTTCCGTCTGACAAATATCTATCGTCTAATTCTATATACCAGCGAAAGCTAAAAAGTGTAAAGTCTATTTGTTACGTGAATTTTGTCCTAGGTCATCACGTTTATCTAACTTGATTCATCTGACCTTGACCACACTTTTGTATAGACCAACGACTAAGATTATATTTTGTTATGACTAAGTCCTTATCAAAGAACATATAAGCAAACTGTCACCTAAAATTTTGTGATTGGATGATTGTAAGGTGTACATTAAAAATGAAATGGATATGGGGAATATGTCAACGAAACAACAACCCGACCAAAGAGCAGTCTTCATCTGATCGTCATATAATCTCAATTGCATGGTTTGTTTCTCAATGTCAAGTGTTTTGATTAGTTTCTGAGATACTATAAGCAATATTTCGAACAGAATAATTGTAAGGTTTGTGTATGTCTTGCGCATGTAGTCTAATCTCATTTTTATGTTTGAATTGTCAACGTTTAGGCGTCTTAAGGGTTACATTTACATATATAAGTACACTTAATACAAATATGGAATAATAAAAGAGGGACAAAAGATACCAGAGGGTCAGTCAAATTCATAGATCGAAAATAAACTGAAACGCCATGGCTAAGAAGACAAACATACAAACAATAGTACAGAAGACACACAAAGACAACTAAAGACTTAACAAAACGAACCCCAACAACAACTGGGGCAGATATTAGATGCTCCGAAAGAGTAAGTAGATCCTGCTCCACAGGTGACACCCGTCGTTACAATACTGTTGAGAAAATGCCCATTTTGAAAAATAGTTCCTTCGAAAATTTAACGGATTCCCGCAAGAGGAGGTTGGCCGCTATGGTATAAAATTGAGAATGGAAATGAGGAATGGGTCAAAGAGACAACAACCCGACCATAGAACAGACAACAGCAGAAGGTCACCAACAGTCTTCAATGCAGCAAGAAATTCCCGCACCCGGAGGCGTCCTTCAGCTGGCCCCGAACCAAAGAAAATAAACAAAATGACACTAATACATAAATAACAGCAGACTTCTAGTAGTTAACTGACATGCCAACTCATGACTTCAATTAATCAGGCATAATCCTTGCCGTTAGGGGTTTAGTATCATACCATCATAATATATATGAGAACAAGAATGTGTCCTCAGTACACGAATGCCCCACTCACACTATCATTTTCTATGTTCAGTGGACCGTGAAATTGGGGTAAAATCTCTAAATTTGGCATTAAAATTAGAAAGATCATATCATAGGGAACATGTGTACCAAGTTTGAAGTCGATTGGACTTCAACTTCATCAAAAACTACCTCGACCAAAAACTTTAACCTGAAGTGGGACAGACGGACGAACGAACGAACGAACGGACGGACGGACGAACAGACGCACAGACCAGAAAACATATTGCCCCTCTACTATCTTAGGTGGGGCATAAAAACATTATATGTTTCAATCGGCGTAACGACAATCCGCAAATGTGACATACCGAATCATACTTGTTAACGGGTTTGTATAACGTACTAACAAGAGCAACATGCATGATGTCACACGTGGTGCTGTTTTGCTTACCCTGCCGGTGCACATGTGAACACCGGAGGTTTTTGTTAGGGCTTCGCGTTGATTAGTCTTTATTTTTCTATGTTGCGTATTATATCTTGTTGTTATCTTTTTGGTGATTTTTTTGCCATTGCGTTGTCATATTATTATCGACTTGTGAGATTAAAGGTGTTTTTTTTTTTATCTTTCTGTAAATTGTTCTGTAATGATATCATTCTTAGATTACTTTGTTGACACTACGGATTTTTTTGTGAAAATGTACATAAAATAATGCCAAAATTTATCTTTGTCTTGTAAAGCAGGTTTAAGCGACGATGCATACGGACATATAAAACTCAGCGTTCAAATCAAGACGTCTCCAAAGATGATGCTTTAAGTAATTGATTCCCTAGATTTTTACAAATAAGCCGAAAGGATTGAAAAGTGTTTCAATTTGTGTAAACGATTGGTGAATCTTATTATGGTTCTGAGACGTCAGGTGTTTTAAATTGGACACTACTATGAAACGACAAAATTGCAGAAAATACGTTTATTCATAACCAATAGACTGAAAAATGTAATTCAAGTAGAACACGTTAGAGGATGATAAATGTGCATTTATTTTTCAGCTTCTGCAATTTTTGGGTTAAATATGTAACGAAAATAAAAAATGCTTCTACATTTATTTTATAGTTACAAAGACTTCCAACTTGTGTATACAGACACTGATAGAACATATTTTTATGCTGGAGTTTACTCGACAATTGGACAAAGGAAATTTAAAGTACTTGTTGCGACACACACCACAGTTCACATGAAGAATGGTTTGTTTAATTTCTTTGTGTTTTTCCTGTAATTTGTATAATTATAAAGTCTTTTTAGTTTTTTTTTTTTTATCTCATTTGTAATTGAATAACATTTAGAAAAAATCATTGATATTCTCGAAAGTTTTTCTGATTTTCAAGATTCAATTAAGAATACATTTCCCATAATAAAAAAAGCAAAGATAATTCAGCCTAATTATGCTTTTGGTGTGTCAGCGTATGAAATTGCAAACTTGCGGAGCAGACAAAACATTCAAATAATGATTAAACAATCATATGTATAAAATGATATGTATGGGTATACACAAATGACATATCAACCAATTAACTTCATCATAATAGTGCACATTATTTCTTTTTTTGGTTGTCTCCCGGTCAAATACACCTCATAGGAGAGTTCTAGGATAGTTGTTGTTTCAATTTGGAAATGATCAAAGTTGTAATACGTGATGTTTTTTTCTGCAAACATGCATAGGTTTATGCGAATTAAGCAAAGAGACGATTTCAATAGATTCAACACTGAAAAAGTCGAATACGCTGTTTTGATTTTCTCATATTAATTAAAAACTTCCGTAAGATGACATTGTTACTATGTTGATGACGCTATGACGTGAAATCAGACACGGAAAAACTAAACATTTCAAAATTAAAAATGTGTCCGGATTTCAAAACGAATTTTGAAAATAGTCAACTAAAGATACAAAAATGTGGACGACCAAATTGTGAATCTAACTTGTTTATACCTTTCCGAAGAAATAGAATTCATCTTAATATCCGGAGAGGATTTTTAAAATCAAGAAAAGTTTTACATGTGTCTCGGAAAGTTTTCTATCTATCATCACTTGCATCGGTTAACAAGAAAATAATATTAGACAAACCGACATCACCATTAGAAAAGCCAATTACAGTCCATACACATGAATTCGAGTCCCAAGGACAAGAAAATTCCCATTTTGCGAACATAATGATATATGCACTGGTTCAAATCATCCAAATTTCCTTATTTTTCCATTCCATCAGTTTTCAGATTAAACAACAGAACCAATGAGAATTGATAAAGAAAAGTATTTCATCAAGAAATACCGTGCTAAATTTAGTATATGAAATGAGAATCCAGAAGTCATTTCTTTTCTTTATAATAATGAAAGTTCTCTTTCGTTTTAAGTATCTACGTTGTACTATAGCATGACATTCAGGATTAAATATTGATATCGCTAATAGACATCACTCCTAACAATGTCGCTAGCAACCATATCCATGAATGACCATGAATATATGTGAAACTGTGAAACAGTGAAACCGATAGGAAACTATGGAGAACATTTTTAATAATTTGATGTCTTGTTAGAAAAAAATATTGAATATAGATATTTAGCACATGTTTAGCATTATTGTTTATATAAATAACATCTCCATGCCTTATATATCATGTACTGTAGTACGACGCTAGATTAAAACTGACGTGGAAAGGTAACACCCGGCCACCGAAAGCTTCATTTTTGTGAAGCGCAGTCTATCGGGACGGCTACAGTGCAGGCGATTTGGTGTCACGATATCTCAGTAGCCTGGGTTCGAATCCCGGCGAGGGAAGAACAAAATATTTGCGATAGCAAATTTACAGATCAAACATTTACTTGCCACTCGACTGGGTATGTGTACACTATATTTTGCAATGTAACTTGCAAAACCCAGAATGTTGTATACCTCCTTTAGTGTCGATGTGGCATGCAGTATGTTGGCACGCCCAAGCTGATCTCAAAAACCTTACAATCACAATCATAGACCACAACGAGTGTTGGTCGAAGGTTGACAGAGTCGATCGGGAAAGATTTTGGATAAGAAAGTTAAGGACAGTTTCCCCAGAGGGCATAAACGAAAAAAAAATAGAATGAGTCACTCATTTTCCTGTCATCACTTGTTTCCAGTAACTCCGGCTTCCGTACTGGCTTTACAGTTCGAAGATTTTTTTAAATACCAGTTTAAATTACAGGGTTCCATTCTTTTGGGATGGATGTATAAGAACGTAGCCACGTTCAATTATTTTACCTTATTAGATAAAATTTATTTTTCTAATCATTATTAAACTGCTATTCGTTTGGAAGGCTTAAATATGAAGTTTCTGTTGCAATTACCCTACCGTTGTCAAATTTGAAATACTATACCAACTTGGATCGGTTAGGGCATTTTTGAATTTTTTATTTGAGGACTGCCCTTCATGCAGTTATAACATCGAAACTGTCATAACCTTTAGGAATGTAGAGTTGTGCCAGTTCACATCGCAAATAACTATTTTTATTTGGCATATCTTTGTAATCTTTGCGCTGTGTTTGAAAATTTCAAAATTGTACCAGCGTCTGTGGTGTCCGCTTAAATTGTAAAAACTTTCAAATTTTGATAGTGTCTCCAGTGTATATAAAGTGCGAATCCAGTCACCTCATTTTCACTGTTGTATGCGAGTATGTTCATTGTAGAATAAAAGATCATGGGAAAACTTTATTTGTTTACGTTTTGAAAATACCAAAATAATTGATTTGAAACTAAGTTTTAACATATTTTTTTATTATGATGTGTCTTTTTAATGTAAAATAACAGTATTAAAGTTCAAATATGTGTAAAACAACCAACATAACATAGGATATCAGTTATTAAAAGCGATCCATTTTCACTATAGTTGCGATGAATTATCACTGTATGGCTTTCATTTCTGATGTAGAATTTTCGAAAATGCGATGAATTTTTATTGTAGATTACTGTAATAATTAAACTTGCAACTAATGAAAAACTTACTTGATTACTTTGATATTTATATCTATTTATAACTTTTATATGTCTATAGAAACTGGCTGGCCATTTATACGTTTTTCAAAAGTATTGACATGTGTGAACTGTAAACTGAAATGTTTCCCCGCAATGTCTTTTTTCCGGTTCGTATATTGCTATGATATCGTTATCGTCTGCGTCGTCCGAAGACCCATTTGGTTTCCGATCAACTTTAATTTAAGTAAATGGATCTATATAAATTTTAAAGAAAGGTTTAATACCACAAAAGGAAGGATGGGATAAAGTTGGGGATGATGGTTCCAACCGTTTACGAAAAAGGGGCCTAAAAGAAGCATGTTTTTAGTTTTAGGATAATTACTTGTGTATAAGAATTTTGATTGTTCTGAAATTGTACCACAGTGTTCAATACCACAAGTAGAATGTTAGGTTTCATTTTGGGGTTATGGTACTAACAGTTTAGGAATGAAGGAACAAAAAGGGACAAAAAACAATCATGTTTGTAGTTTCCGGATAAATACTTGTTTGACGTTTTTGGATCTTTTTCGCATTATCACAAATGGAAGACTGGGATTTTGTTCGGGGATAATTGCCCCAAACATGCAGAAATTAGGGGCAAAATAAATGGCAAAACAAACATTTTTCTAGTTTCCAGACACTATCGTGTGTTCAAGTGTATGGACCTCTCTAAAATTGTACTACAAGGTTCATTACCAGAAAGGAAAGACTAGGATTTAGTTTGATGGTTATTTATCCTAGAAGGAAAACAAAATGTTATGGGCGGGAAGAAACCTTTAGTTGCACTGTCACGGAATAGAAGTTCCTTCATAATATAAGTTCCAAAAGGAAAAAATATTCTGGAGTACTGCGCATACGATTTAAGATCTTCGACACATTTATCTTGTGTCAGAAACCTGTATAACGTCATAAATTTGATCACAATCCAAATTCAGATAGTATCAAGCTTTAATATTATGTCGAAATTTGCCCCAACTGTTCAGGGTTCGATCTCTGCGGTCAGCGACGCATTTTTAATGTTTTACTATAAAACGAACTGATGTGATTAAAAGTTCCGGTTGCTTTCTTCATATGGTAAGCTATGCCAGCATAGGCGTATCCAGGGAGCCTTGGAAAAATTTGGTTGATTATATAGGGAATCACTGAAGCATGACTTCAGCCCCGTCCCCCCTTTTTAGGTCAGCCATCGGACCCGCCTTACAAAAAGTTTTGGATCCGCCAATGCCCAGTTCTGCTTTTGAAGTGTTTGGAACAATGAGTACAAATAAGGCTTTCTCCATGCTATCAGTTGTTATGCTTATTGAGAAGTTTTAAAATTTCAATTCACACTGGTCACATTTGTTTAACGCATTAGTGTGGATCTTCTTATGCCTGGGAAAACTAGCTACCCATTTTTTCTTGAAAGGACAATACGTGCATTGGTATGAAGACCCCTCCTTAACTTTCTTTCTTTTTTCTGTGATTCATCTTCACTTGCCTCCCCTATTGTTGAGCCCCCAAATGCCTCAACATCCATATTCTAAAGAAAAGATAGTTTTTAGCTCGATTGTTGCTTGCATTTTCTTTATTGTATAAAATGAAACGACAATGTGACATATAATTATCCAAAGTCATTAAAGCTTGAAATGAAAGTCAAGTTGTGTAGGGCAAACTTTATCTGTCAAAAACGTATACTGATAAAGTTGCATTTGAACATGATGTACGTGTTGTACAGCACCCTTGATACTACCGCAGAGGTCGAACCCTGAACAGTTTGGGGTAAGTATGTACACAACATTCAAGCTAGACTTCATTTTTGATGAAATCAAAAACATGTTGAATTTCGGACCCTTTGGGCCTCAATGTAGACCATTTCGATAACTTGGCCCAAAATACAATAATCCCAAATTTAAAAACATGGTAAGATTCAGCATTCCAAAGTACCCCAAATATTCAACTGTTGTTGAAATCCAAAAGAATTTATTTCTTGACAGTTTGGACCCCACAAACTTGTTAAATGGGCCAAAAATTTAAAACATAATAATAAACACAATCATGTATGGATTCAGCCTACCAAAGAACCTCAAATTTTATTTTGGACCCTGTGGGCCAATTTAAAACCAGACCCAAAATCAAAAATCTTACTTCAAAACCTCATTGAAATTGGTCAAGAATAGTCCGGCGGCTACAAGCATATTTCAGACGAATTGTGCACATCCTGCTACAAGCATGAAATTTGGCATAGACCTTCCTCAACTATTACTCTTTTATTTCAGATAGGGAGGCATTTGAAAAAAATGTCTCACTTCCGGTAAAATTCAAAATGGCGGACGTCATACTTGAATCAGTCTAATATCGAAGGCTAGTATTTGAAAAGGTGTTATTATCATGCTACTAGCATAATATTTGGTACAAACCTTTGTTATGTACTACTTTTAGTATATTTTATAGATTAGATGTCTTCAAAAACCCTACTTCCGGTTAAAATCCAACATGGCGGACATTGTACTTAAATAAGCTTTTTTATTAGGGAGCGTAATTGAAATGTATTTTAACGTATTGCTACTATCATTACATTGTGCAGGAACCTTTTTTTGGTGCTTCTGATGGTTATAATGTATAAGACATATGTCTTAAAAACCCTTACTTCCGGTAATATCCAAAATGGCGGACATGGAAAAATCAATTCATTATTCAAATATTCAACTATTTTTTAAATGTAAAGAAAATGATTTTTTTTTGTGCTGGTCATTAAACTTTTGGCTTTAAGTTATCCCCAAAACTACTAATTCTATCATGTTCTAAATGTTTAAATATAAAGTTGACACTTCCGGTAAAAATATGACGTAAATTTCAAAGATGAGTCCTTAATCTATTTCTTCGATGTAGAGTTTTGGATAGATTGGTTAAAACAAAATAAAATCACTATAGTACTAAAACATATTTAAAATTACTACAATTTTCGGCCAAAAATGACGATCACCACGACATGCACACATCGCAGTGCACGGGAGACACGATTTTCCACATTAAAAATGACCGCGGCATCCTTTCTTACATCCACAATGTACAAGCTTCTGACAAAATGATGAGGCCTCAAAAAGAGTTTTTTTTTAAAGTTATCCTCTTTGTACCCGCCTGGAGTGGGTAGCATAAGAGCCAATCCCAAGCTCCTCTCCCTAAACACCTACCTAAGTATATTGCATGATTTACATGTTGGAAAAGACTAGACCAAGTTGAGGGAATAGCCTCAAAAAGCCTTCCCTTTTGCGCAAATAGTTATTTTCTTGCTTCGTTAACCATGTTATACCCATCTGTTAAGTTTATGCAATCTTACAGTAAAAACCCCGTTGATTTAGTCTGATCAATCATCATTCTTTATGTCACGTCTTCAAATGCAATCAATAAAATTGAGAAAGGAAATGGTGAATATGTCAAAGCGACAACCACCCGACCATAGAGCAAACAACAGCCGAAGGCAACCAATGGGTCTTCAATGTAGCGAGAATTCCCGCACCCGTAGGTGTCCTTCAGCTGGCCCCTTAAATATGCATAATAGTACAGTGATAATGGACGTCATACTAAATTCCACATTGTTGATTTTTTTCCTTTCAAGCAAAGAGAGAACCATATCACAACAGGTAAAGGCATGGATAACAATAAGTGTGTCAGATCACTCATTGCCTAGTGCATTTGAAAGGCCATTGATAGATATTAATCCAAAGTCTTTTGCCCTCCCAAACACAATCCATAGTTCGTCTACGCCTACATGCATGTCACGGAATAGAGAAACAGTAGTGACTGCATCATCATTAACGACTGTTCGAATCATGACTCGTTTAAGTTCGTGTTTCAATGAATCAGACACATGCACCAAGATTCTAGTGTCTGCCTCTAAATGTGAACTTGGTGCTAAACTTGAAATACATCACGTGGTGGATAAGATAGAATGTCCTGACCATTTGTTGCTATAACTACCATACGCATCCAAGACTTCATCCACTCGTATTACAGTTTCAAGGTATTTTATTAAGGTAAGGACATAATACCCAATCAGCATACTCGTTATGCCTTGATTCACAATCGGAGAGCTGATTACCCACATTTACAAAGACTGTGGTATTGGTCCTCACATCCATAAATTCCAAAAACACATATTTTCTTGCTTTTTTAACCCGATCTGATAAATTTTTTTTCGATCTTACAACAAAACCACGTATCGTTTTCAATGACATTAAATTTATCAAATCCATATGGTGGTGTTGGCTGGTCAATCATCATTCTAAATGCTAAAGTCACATCTTCAAACGCCATTAATGTCACCAACGCAGTTCCTTTTCCAGCAAACGTGTTATCTTTTAATGCCTAGTGCATTTCAAAGGTCATGGATAGATATATATCTCAAGCTTTTTCCCTTCCAAATGCAAACCAAAGTTTGTCTGTCCCTATGTCACGGAATAGCGAAACAGCAATGACATCAGTATCGACTGTTCGAGTCATGACTCAGTTAAGTCTGTGCTTCACTGCATCAGACACATCGATCTTGATTATAGTGAAGGTCTCTTCGTGTAAACATGGTGCTAAACTTGAAACATCATTAAGTGGGGGATAATATTGAACATCCTGAGCATTTGTTGCTAAAACTACCTTGTACTCAAAATTGTATTGAACAAGCTTCTGTGAATGAAAACTTTAAAGTTCTTTCGCATTGTCGTCATCTCTCAGAAAGTTTTGCCAAATTTGAGGATGTTTTTAACCCTGGATTCGTCTGTGTATATCATTTCCCCTAAATGTTGCTCTTGCTTCTTTTGGCAGCTTTCAAACTACCAGTATTGTCTATGTTCGCATCCGACACTACATCCACTGTTGTTACAGTTTCAAGGTGTTTCCAAACGAGTATGATGATTGGGTATTATGTCCTTACTTTAATAAAATACCTTGAAACTGTAATAAGAGTGGATGAAGTCTTTGATGAGTATGGTATTTGTAGCAACAAATGCTCAGGATATTCTATCTTATCCACCACTTGATTTCAAGTGTAGCACCATGTTTACATAAAGAAACAGACACTAAAATCATGGTGCATGTGTCTGATGCAGTGAAACACGAACTTAAACGAGTCATGATTAACAGTCATTGATGATGCTGTCAATACTATTTCGCTATTCCGTTAGATAGAGGCAGACGAACTATTGGTTGTGTTTGGGAAGGCAAAAATCTTTGGATTATTATCTATCAATGGCCTTTCAAATGCACTAGGCAATGAATGATCACACACACTTATTTCTGACCCATACCTTTACCGGTTGTGATACGGTTCTCTCTTTGCTTGAAAAGGAAAAAAAGACTGCGTGGGAGACATTGATGGTATTTGAAGATTTGACTTTAACATAAAGAATGATAATTGATCAGCCTAAATCACCGGGGTTTTACTGTAAGATTGCACAAACTTATTAGATGGAGCTAACATGTTTAACGAAGCAAGAAAATATTTTTTTGCACAAAAGGGAAGGCTAATTATAAGTGAGACTATTCCCACAACTTGGTCTAGTCTTTTCAAGCATGTAAAACGTGCAATATACTAATGCAGGTGTTTAGTGAGACGAGCTTGGGATTGGCTCTTATGCTACCCAGTCCAGGCACTAATGGATTGCGAAGGGACAAAGAGGGTCCCTTTTAAAAAAAACTCTTTCTGAGGCCTCATCATGTTGTCAGAAGCTTGTACATTGTGGATGTAAGAAAAGATGCCGCTGTCATTTTTAAAGTGGAAAATCGTGTCTCCCGTGTACTGCGATGTGTGCATGTCGTGGTGATCGTTATTTCTGGCCGAAAATTGTAGTAATTTTAAATATGTTTAAGTACTATAGTGATTTTATTTTGTTTTAACCAATCTATCCAAAAATCTACATCGAAGAAATGGATTGATGACTCATCTTTGAAATTTACGTCATATTATTACCGGAAGTGTCAACTTTATATTTAAACATTTACAACATGATAGAATTAGTAGTTTTGGGGATAACTTACAGCCAAAAGTTTAATCACCAGCATATAAAAAAATCATTTTCTTTACATTTTAAAAAAAGTTGAAAATTTGAATAATAAATTGATATTTCTATGTCCGCCATTTTGGATATTACCGGAAGTAAGGGTTTTTAAGACATATGTCTTATACATTGTATCCATTAGAAGCAAAAAGAATGGTTCCTGCACAATTTAATGATAGTAGCAATACGTTAAAATACATTTCAATTACCCTCCCTAAAAATATAAGCCTATTTAAGTACAATGTCCGCCATGTTGGATTTTAACCGGAAGTAGGGTTTCTGAAGACATCTAATCTATTTCATTGATCCAAAAGTAGTAAAAAACAAAGGTTTGTACCAAATATTATGATAGTAGCATGATAATAACACATTTTTACACACCAGCCTTCGATAATGGGCTGATTTAAGTATGACGTCCGCCATTTTGGAGTTTACCGGCCTCCCTATCTGAAATAAAAGAGTAATAATTGAGAAAGGTCTATGCCAAATTTCATGCTTGTAGCAGGATGTGCACAATTTTTCACAAATCCGCCGTACTAGAAGTGATTTATAAAAAATATTAGAAAGTATTGTTGTATTTATCCCATTCTATTTCGATAGACATGCGAGATGTATGTATTCAGTGATGAAGTTTCAATGCATTGAATAAATATAACTACACTTTAAATAAAGATTCTGATGAATTATAAAAAAATCTATGACATGCTTCTTCTGATTGGTAAATAGACACAAACTCGAAATCCAATGAAAAAAATTTGTTTGCACATGCGTATACTGACTACTGCAGAAACATGACTTTTATCAAATTGGCATGCATTTGAAAATATTTTGCATTAATCTAAGAAACACTTTCAACTCTGAAATGATCCACATATTGTTATAATTATTATGACAACGATGTGTTTTATTTGAAATAAATATTAATTCTATTGAATTTATTGGAGTGTTCAATCAAACTTTTCATCTCGAAGTCAGCACTATCAAATCCTTTTCTTACTTACTTTAATTATTGTTTGTGCAAGTCGGCTGAATTTGGAATTTAATGCATAAAAATTAATAAAATTCCTACAGTGAAAATGCACCGCATATACAATACTAATGAATCGCTCTACAGTGAAAATGAAAGTAAAGTATCATTATTCAACAGTAAACATGACTCGCATAAAGATAGCATCATAGTGGTATTCAATACAATATGGGCAAACTGAATAACAAAAGCTATTCTACGTTATACAACATTAATAATTGTGTTGTAATGAATATTTTTTTGCAACTACATCTTCCCTGCTAGCTTTTAATCAACTGCACGATTTGTTCGTAAAACGTCCTAAATATTCACCTATTTCGGTATATATTTCACGTATGGATGGCTCTCGGCGCGTTAAAAACCCGTTCCAATCTCTTATTTTGTATAACTTGTATTATTTATTACTAAATATAGTACATGTGAACAATTTTCTTCATTTTCTTAAAAAATCATAATTTTTTCGTCTGTTTATTTACCATTCTACATCAGAAATGCATATGGCTTGTTCGGATGTGTCTACATTTTGTGTTGCAAATGTCTGGTTATGTAATGTATTTCAGTTGTTTCCTGTAATTAGTTAATATTTCAGTTCTATCATGTACAGCTTCTGTTTAATGATTTTATAAATTTACTGTTTGCAAAAGTATAAATTATTCTAAATAATAAGGATGTTCTGGTAACTAACAGAAAACCCTGGCCGTTTTTGGCACAACTTTTTTGATCTTTTGGTCCTCGATGCTGTTCGACTTTGTGCTTGTTTCGGCTTTCAAACTTTTGTATCTGGGCGTCACTGGTGGATCTTGTGTGGATAAAATGCACTTCTGACGTATTAAAATTTTCAACTTGTTGCCTTTTGTTGGCTGTTGTTCGTGTGTTTCTTTGTCAATTGTATTCTCCAATTTATTTATATTATAGTCCTGTGGTGTTGAGTTGTCATTTTAATGTTATATTTCACATGGCTATGAAAGGGAAGGTTTGGCATGTCACAAAACCAGGTTCAACCCGCCATTTTTTTCTTTAAAAATGTCCTGTACCAAGTCAGGAATATGGCCATTGTTATATTATAGTTCGTTTCTGTGTGTGTTACGTTTTAACGTTACGTCGTATGTTTTCTCTTAATTTTGAGTGTAAATTCACATTGCGATAAGACGTGTCACGGTACTTGTCTATCCCAAATTCATGTATGTGGTTTTGATGTTATATTTGTTTTTCTCGTGGGATTTTGTCTGATGCTTGGTCCGTTTCTGTGTGTGTTATATTGTAGTGTTGTGTCGTTGTTCTCCTCTTATATTTAATGCGTTTCCCTCAGTTTTAGTTTGTTACCCCAATTTTGTTTTTTGTCCATGGATTTATCAGTTTGAACAGCGGTATACTACTGTTGCCTTTATTTATATACAGTGAAAATGGTATTTTAGGATCCGCACTTTACATACACTGGTCTCAATTTGAATATGTTGAAATGATTCATTTGACATCGTCATCGTGCTATTACCGAATAAGGATATCTTTTATCCGAAATATCTAACATTTGTTCATTTTATAGTTATTTAATGGTGATGTTGTACCCTTTTTGACTTGTTATACATTATATTTAAATTTGTAGTGTACAGAATCATATTACATGATCCATCGCCCTGTAAGACTAATCGTTGACTATTTATTCAGTCATTTTATATATATATATAAACGAGTCTAAATTGAAAACTACGTTCGAACCTATGATTGCGTTGGATAAAACCCGCAATTTTTATACGTGTGCATGTAAAACAAATTTCGTTGTAGAAGGATCTAAATACAGCACAAACAACATTTTCCAAATGACCAAAAAAGTGAAAAAGTATATTTAAACAAAACGCATTTGACTAACAGGTCGAACAACTGATGTTCTTTAACCCTGCTGACTGCCATTGGCGATTGCCAAATAAAATTGATCACAAGATGTAACAAAATGGATTTCAATGTAAATTTAATACTAAACAGAAAACAATTAACTTGTGGCCACGATGTTATGCCACAAACTTAAGGTGTCAATAATTTTTTTTTGTACACCAGATCCGGATTCCGACAATAAATGTCTCTTCAGTGATGTTAGGGATCGAAACGGTATTTGGAGGGCCATATAAAATGGACCCTCATTTTTAAATAGAATCTTGAATTTTAAGAGTCAATATAGGATGAACGGATCATATAAACCGGAGGGAAATATGATACCAGCCCGAACGAAAAAATATAAACGAGTCTAAATTGAAAACTACGTTCAAACCTATGATTGCGTTGGATAAAAACCGCAATTTTTATACGTGTGCATGAAAAAAAACAAATTTCGTTGTAGAAGGGTCTAAATACAGCACAAACAACATTTTCCAAAAAACCAAAAAAGTGAAAAAGTATATTTAAACAAAACGCATTTGACTAACAGGTCGAACAACTGATGTTCTTTAACCCTGCTGACTGCCATTGGCGATTGCCAAATAAAATTGATCACAAGATGTAACAAAATGGATCTCAATATAAATTTAATACTAAACAGAAAACAATTAACTTGTGGCCACGATGTTATGCCACAAACATAAGGTGTCAATAATTTTTTTTTGTATATATATACATATATAACTCGTCTAAACATCAACCCAACAATGTTAGATCTGTTAATTTGTTTATATATATATATATATATATATATATATATATATATATATATATATATATATATATATATATTATAAACACCCATTGGTGGCCTTCGGCTGTTGTCTCTTTGACTCATTCCCCATTTCCATTCTCAATTTTATGTATATGTCGTGTACAAGTTGCAATTTTGTACAGGTTATAACATGTACAAAAATATTGTACACGTTTAAATTTGTACAATGCCAAAATACAAGTTATAACATGTACAAAATATTGCTTAAAATGGTCATAACCTGTACAAAATTTTAAAATAATAATAAAGCAGAATATATATTCACGATTGAAATTTATCAAATAATAAAAAACCCAATAATCAAATGCAAAAGAAGGGGCATTATTTACAGCATGCATAAAATACTACATTTTTATACATTTTAGAAACAAGTTTTTTTTTACTTGTTGCTACAAGCTTAAGACAGGGACATGTGATACCTTTGAGTTGAACAAAACTTTCATTCTTCTACATTTGCACCTACCAGACTTACAACTGCCTTTTTTACACTGACAATGCACAAAAGTTTGCCCTCAACTTTATAACATCTTACGCAATGTCTCTCTCACATTCATATCACTCATTGAGACTTCAGACACATTTAAAGTTGCATTTGCCAGAATTTTAACCTGGTTTCTACACAACTATTCCTTTTTTGTCTAACTAAGTTCAATTTTAAAGCCGCCATGTTCATTCACATTCATCACCACGCCTGTTATGTTTTTTCTCATCTGCAGGGCCCATATCAATGGAATAGGAATGATAACGTTATCACCTTGAGACATTACCTCGCTGGTATTGACAATAGGAATATCACCGCCAGAAAGCGCCCTCTTTCGAGGAAGTATACCAGTAGATGTCATGCATGATAATACTTCCTACCCAACCAGTATTAGCATCACTTCATTCAATTACCCTTGTTTATATTTATAACTCAATAGATAAGTTTGTTCATTGTTGTCTGCTGAATTATAACCATTCAATTCATCATCAGTTTCTGTTTTGTGTCAGTAATAATGTCCGTCTCTGGCATTGTTTTGTCAGTTTCAATTTCAGATGAATGGACAATAACCAAAACAAATGATGAACATATTATTGAGGTTAATGGCATGTGTTGTAATAATAGAAACATATTTTTATTTTTAATTGTTGCACAAGTTAAAACAATTTTTAAGCAATATTTTGTACATGTTATACCATGTATGAGGTACTTCTGTACATGTTATAACTTGTATTTTTGCATTGTACAAATTATAACATGTACATAAATTTTGTTACTTGTTATCTAAGAATTGAATGCTTCTTTTTGTAAATTTATTGGGGTGTAAAAGTGTTGACAGATGTACATTTTGTAAAAATGTGCGCACGGTCAACGCTTTTACAACCCTATAAAGTTACACAAAAAAAAGCATTCAATACTTATAATTACATTTTTTAGCTAGGATCATGAAAAACACGATTTTTATCAAGTTTTTATTTAATTCACCTGTGAACTTTATTGTGGGACCTCGTGTCATCATGAATGATAAATTTTATTGTGTGATGCAATTGATTAAGGAATAACACGTGATGTGCAGTTAGCCAATCAGAATAACGTATTATAATGAAACATACATCTAATGTAATTATAGCCTGCACAAAAATGTTATTGTGTGATGCAATTGCTTATAATGAAACATACATCTAATGTAATATAATTATAGCCTGCACAAAATCGCATCTGGTACACGACATATATACAAGTGTACATTAAAAAAACACGTCCAAACCGATGATTGCGTTGGATAAAAACCGCAATATTTATACGTGTGCATGTAAAACAAATTTCTTTCTTGGTTGAGGGGTCTAAATACAGCACAAACAACATTTTCAAAAAGATTAAAAAGGTGAAAAAAAACTATATTTTAACAAAACGCATTTGACTAACAGGTCGAACAACAAATGCTCTTAAACCCTGCTGACTGCCATTGGCGATTGCCAAATAAACGGATCACAAGATGTAACAAATGGATCTCTATAATAATTTGATACCAAACGGAAACAATAAACTTGCGGAAAAGATGATAAACCGCAAACAGAAGGTGCAAATTTTGTTTTGTACACCATATCCGGATTTTGACAATTAATGTCTCTTTAGAGATGGGTATTTTGGAGGCCAAATAATTTACCTCAATTTAGGATAGACTCTTGAATTTTGAAGAGTCAAAATAGGATGAATTGGTCATATAAACCCAAAGGCAAATATAATACAAGCCCAAACGAAAAAATTTAAACAAGTCTGATTTGAAAACAACCTTAAAACTTAAAAGAGTTTTTTTTCCAAAAAACTAAAAAGGTGAGAAAAAAACGTATTTTAATCAGCACGTCTGAACCAGTAACGACTCTACAACATACTTTATCCATCCGATCACCAGCAATGATGGTGATACAAGGCTGACAATACTTTCTGTATATATAATTCGTCTAAATATCAGTCCGACAATGTTAGATCTCTAAATTTGCTTTCGCAAATATTTTGTTCTTCCCTCGCTAGTATTTAAACTCATGCTACTAAGATATCGTGGCACATAATCGCGTTGCACTATGCCCAACGCGCTAGATCAATCGACCACCTAGACTTCACTATAATAAAGTTTCCGGTGATCGGGTGTTACCTTTCCTCATCATTTTTTAAATTTAGCGTCGTAACACAGTCCATATTATAAGACATAAAGATGGAGCTGTTACAGATCAGCTAAATCATCTTTTGTAAAGGATCCTACTAACTAATGCAAGATACAGGCATGATAGATTAATTATATCATAAGTACGTCTGAACCAATGACAACTCTACAACATACTTTTTCCATCGGATCATCCGCAATGATAGTAATACAAGGCTGACAAAACTTTCTGTACACATAATTCCTCTAAACATCAGCCCAACAATGTTAGATCTGAAAATGTGCTTTTGCAAATTTTTTGTTCTTCCCTTGCCGATATATATATATATATATATATGTATACGTATTATTCGTCAATTAATGATAAACAATGTTAGAGCTTTAAATTTTGCAGAGGCAAACTTTTGTTCCTCCCTGGCCTGGATTTTAACTCATGCTGCTGACGTATTGAGGCACCAAAATGCATTGTAGTATGCCCGGCGCGCTAGATCACCTAAGCTCTACAAAAATCAAGCTTTCAATTTACAGATTTAACATTGCTGGATATAAATTTAAACTGAGAATGGAAATGGGGAATGCGTGAAAGAGAAAAAAACCGACCAAATAGCAAACAACACCCGATTACGAAGGCACCAATTGGTCTTCAATACAGCGATAAGCTGGCCCCTTAAAAAATGTACACTTATCTAGTTCAGTAATAATGGACGTTATACTAAACTACGAAATATGCAATAAAAACTTTTTTTTTAAAATCATACAAGACTAACAAAGGTCAGAGGCTCCTGACTTTGGACAGGCGCAACAATACGGCGGGGTTAAACATCTTTTTGAGATTTCAACCCTCCCCTATATCTCTAGAAAAAGAAACGCACAACAAATTTCAAGGCCGTAACTACCCTTGAGGCAAGTGAGGCAATTGCCTCACTAAAATTTCGACACTGATTATTTTTTTTTATACATATATATAAATATAATAGTCATTTGTTGCAGAAAAAGGAAAAGCGACACTGAAGGTAAAGAAGGAATAATTCTAGTAAACTATTTTTTTTTTTAGAACAGAGTCTGAGTATTGCATATAACTTCATTAGAACAATCCAAAAACGATAAGTAGACTGACAAATCAAGTACTGGTCTTCGGAAGGGGGCAGTCCTGTTTGCGTATTCATTTCTCCGTTTCACAAACTTTTGACAAATCAAGTACTGGGCATCGCAAGGGGGCAGTCCTATCTGCGTATTCATTTCACGAACTTTAATCTTTCTCTTTACAGATAAATAAAATATAAATAATATGAAACATGAATGCATGGATTAGTTTTTACCCATGTTTCTTTAACCTTAAAAATTGAAAAAAATATCCCATATTCCAATTTGATATTATTGAGAAATGGTAGAACCTTTAACACAGGATTTTGTCTTTACATATTCGGGACTACGGAATTTCGTTTCTTTGTATTCGGGGTTTCGGAATCGGACACCTCCAACCCCTTACCCCTAAATTTATAGATTCTGGAACTAAAATACCACCAACTATTTCCAGAAATAATTTGAAATTACGGAACTACATGTAAACGTCAAAAACTCCATTCCAATTCCCCTGTACCCATATCATATATACTTAAATAGATAGATAAATAGAATCATATACATGTATGTTATCTCATTCAATCCCTAGTTTGTCTACTCTTTGTCAACATAAAAGCGAGTTTAATATTTTGTAACTGCGACGGTATGATGGTGCTTACAGGAAAGCTTAATTCCCTTTTGCAAACAAAAGCTGCTACCGAATTGCTGATGGAGAAGGAATTGGAAGAAGACATTGATCATTGTGTTGATGATAATGTGCTACCTTTAGAAACACAGACTGCCCTGAAACGACTGAAAACTTGGAAAAGAGCATACATGAGTGGCGAGAGATTGTGCGGTCTTGCCATGCTCCATGTTCATCGCGATAAGGATATCAGCAGACCAAATCATGATTCTGAAACGATTTGACTGAACCGGCCATAGAAAAATGTGGCAAACTCTACTGAATCGATGTTTGTTTTATGTTCTGGCAGCAGACTCAAATCAGTGATATTTGGATGATCATCTTACATATAAATTTAAACAAAGTTGTTAAAAATTTGGTGTTAGTAAAAGTCTTAAAATATGAAAAATTTATATAAAAAGTGTACAAATTCAAAACATTATCAAACTCTCTAAAATGCCTAGAATGAAGGATTTTGCACCATTCATTTCATACCCTCCAAAAAAACGCTTTTACAACCCTATGCCGGAAGTTACAAAAAGAAGCATTCAATACTTATAATTACATTTTTTTGGCAATGATCATGAAAACACGAATTTTATTATTGTTTTATTTAATTAACCTGTGCACTTTATTGTTGGACCACGTGTTATCACGAATGAAAAGTTTTATTGAGATGCAATTGCTTACGGAATAACAAGTGATGTGCAGTTAGCCAATCAGAATAAAGTATCATAATGAAACATACATCTAATGTAATTTTATCGTCTTTGTTAGCTTAATAAATGTACAAAATGCGATATAACTTAGACGCGGTTTAAAAAACAGTTATACTACGTTTTTTGTTATTTATATTCTCAATACTTCATTCTATAAATTTTTGCTTTCTTTTTGTAAAATTTCTGTGTATTTGAACTATATTTTTTAATTATTATATTTGATTGTAGCTGCTGAACTCGAACTTGAAACGACCTTTGTGAAAAGTGTACCAACATTTTCAATAAAAAGCACTATTTACGGTAAGTTTTAAATTCAACAATACATTATGCCAAAAAAGATCCCCGATGACCCGTTCATAATATCTATGCGAAATCTGCATCAAGTCATTACTTTGTCATACATGTATAATATATTCTGAACAGTCAGCATTTATTATAATTTATTGCTAGTTTACGAAATTTCCTCTGATCTTGCTGACTTATTATTTTCTTTCTCAGCGGAGTCGAATGATATGAAAAAAGATCGTTTTAAAAAAACTATTAAAGGACGCACGTGCCCGTTGCCTATGAAATTTACAATGTCGACGTCGTCATAGGTAAACTAGCGATAAACAGAGAGTGACGTATACGTATACGTATTCAGAATTGATTTGAGATGAATTAAATTGATAGAGATGATCTACAACGTTATCATATTTGCGATACGTTGTAGATCATCTCTATCAATTTAATTCATCTCAAATCAATTCTGAATACGTATACGTCACTCTATCACTCCGTTAAATGTGTTAAAAGTAAGGAGACTTTGTAGTACTGTTCTTATCATCGCTTTTAAAAAAGTAAACAATAAATGGGCTTTAAAATTTCTTAGATCATCTCAAAGAGATTGATTTTCTCGCTTGAGACGGTACGGCGAGGGCAAAGTGAGAAAAGCAAACGAGTTGAGATGACCAATGATAATCTGTTTATCGCTATTTTACCTATGACGACCAAAAGGAGTTATATATAACATGTAGGTTAAATGCGAAAACTAATAAGTATAAAATTGTGTTTATAATATTAAAGTCAAGTATTTGTCGCTTATCAATCAAACACAGTTTGGATAAAAGGAACCCAATTTAGATAAAAAGGGGAAAAAACGTGGGCATTGGCAGTGTGTATTTTATCGACAATTTTATGGGATTTCTGTTGATTTCCATGCTAAAATATCGTGTTTTGTTTAATTTTTCATAACTCCAAATCTCAACATCCTTTCGTTAATTACCGAGTCCTCTTGTGCCATTATTTTGTCATGGGTGTACCGATTTCCCGTTTTCGACTGAGAGGGTAAACACATAAAGATTTATATTGGAACATTCGTAATATGCGAAACGTTCTAAAGCATTTTTCAACACACAGTCTGACGAATATGTCGGAAACGCGGTCAATAAAGTGTTTTTTATTATATTATTCTTATAAATTACGATGTCAAAAAAAGAGGTGGGTCGGTCTTCTTCAATTATCTGGTCTTTCCAGCTCTTTCTTAAATTTTAAATCTTCAGCATCAATGTCATTTGTTTGCAAAGATCTGCAAATATAAAAACCAACGTCGTTGTTTGAGTTGGAAGACGTTTTTTTTTCAGAGAAAGAAAATTCAATTTTAATACTTTTGCCATAACTATAACGTCATAATGACGTCATGGATATGACGTCATTGATTCAAAATACACTTGGACGACCGATGGTCAACAATGTTATAAGGCTTTAATCAATTAGTGTAGTATAGGTTGCTAAATTTTGATTTATAATATATACTATTGTTGAAACGACATATGTCGCCTTGGCATCAAACCCCAAAACGACGTATATGTCGCTTTGACATCAACACTGAAACGCCATATATGTCGCTTTGGCATCAAGAGGGATAAGAAAACAATAAACAGTGTGATGGAAAAAGTAACACTGTTGGATAGCTTTTTTCCACGCCTGCTTTTATCTTTTCCCAACAAATTACAAAAACCATCTTTATATTTTTCATAAGAGATTAAAACTCTGTAACCCTCTTGCTGCCAAAGGGACATTTATGGCTTCTACACACAAATCTTGATGAAACCCAAAACGTCTATCTTCAAATCGTGCTGAAAAAATATTTCAGTACAATTTTAAAGTGAAAAAAAACCAACAGATCAGCAAAAGCATTTGAACTAAAAATCGTAATTGTTCACTCTGTCGTTTTTATTTTATTCATTACAATACAAAGATTTATTTTTATTGTTTTGATGTAAAACATGTATATGTTACAGTGAATAGGTGAAATTAGGAATTACATGTAATCACTAAAATGTAGGGATTACATGTAATTCCTGATGCACTTAGTAAATACAAGTAATTCCTGAAACTGCCCAGTTATTACCAGTAATTACTAATTTTAAAACGAATTTTTACAGCTATTTACTAACCTTGCCAACGACATTTATTCTTCTATTCTTGTAATACTTTAAGCAAATAATGCTTATCAGAACATTATTGTGTGATTTAACTTAAAGGATATCAGTTTAAAAAAAAATACACAAACATAATGTACCCTTGCTAAATAAATATATTACTATATTTGAAAAAAAAAATGATTTTTTGTTAATGTTTAATTTCTGTGATACGTTATTTAACATATGCTGAGCACTTGCTATGCAAAGATCTTTTTTAAAATCATATATTAAACTGTGTCAATTAACTGAATTCCATTGAAGCGATCTTTAGTTGTTTAGCTAGCAAATTTTAATTTAAAACGCAAAAACTAACACGAACGATGATACATCTTAAAACAAAAAGTAGAATAACTTAAAAATTGTCAGAAACTGTTTAGGGATTGCAGCTATCTAAGAACGTGTAACCTATACTTATTTTCTAAAATATCTGCAATTGGTTAACACATTGTGAGCCAATACTCCGTGTTGAAGGTCGTACATTGACCTTTAATGGCATGGGCGTATCACGCCATTTTAAAAAGGGGTTCAACACCCCAGGACAAAGAGGGGATGGATTCCATCTATATATCCTCATTCAAATGCATTGATCGTCCAAAAAAGGGGGGTTCCAACCCCTGAAACCCGTCCCCTGGATCCGCCACTGAATGGGTTATTTTTACAAATTGTGGCTTTGAGGGAGAGTTCTGTCATTGGCACTCATACAGTGGAGATCACTTCTAACCTCTCATTAGAACTGTCAGAATATCTGTCATATAACTGTTCTAACCTGTTCTAGAACAGTTCTACCCTAGAACTGTTCTAAGTAGAACTGTCAGAATCAGTTCAGGGTAGAACTGACTAAATCAGTTCTAGGTAGAACTGTCCAAATCAGTTCTAGCCGTAGAACTGTCAGCAGAACTGACTAAATCAGTCAGGACTGTAGAACAGTTCTAAATGACGTCACTGCAGTAAAGGCACTTTAGAATTTAGAAGAAATAAATCACTTCCAATTACTTTGCTATATAATAGGCTAGCAGATTTTCTATATTTTTTACTGATCAAACGCTACATGTACTATAAATATCGAAGTGAATAGAAGGTTATCCAACTCATCGGAGAAATATTCTTATAAGATTGCATACGGAAACAACATTGTTTACGTTTCTTCGTTCCCCGTTGTTAACAGTCTCTTCATAAAAAATATAACTCTGCATTTAATTCGTGGAATTTTAATCGTAATTTACCTTGTTTACCTTGGATTTACATTCATTTAAGATTCTGTTTTGACAAATGTTCAAACGAAAATTGTACAGTGGATGAATTATTGGATATTATGAAAAAAGTGTTGTATTATAACGTAAAAAAACTATATACATTTGCACCATCTCGTCAATTTAGCCAGACTTATCCATAACGATTATAAATGATATCTGGGAGTCTAGAACTCAGAAAAATATACTCATTTGAACATGAATGAAACATTTGCCCCTGGACGTTCGGCTACAAACAAAATCATGCATTTTTCTTTGCCTTCTTCAAATTATATTAACAGTATACTATTCCAAGAAGAGAACTTCCCATACATGTACTTTTTATTTTAAAATAAAGTATATGAATCAGTCATGTGAGTATTGGATGATGCTGTAAAATAGTTTTGTTTAAAAAAAAAAAAAAAAACATTACAAATCTGAGACTGACTAAATAGTAGTCTCAGCACAAACTAACGGACTTAAAAAGTCACTTTAGTGACGGTTCATGATTATGGATACAGAGAGGAAATAAAAGCACGCTAAATATTTAGATATGGTATAAATACACCTGATCGCTATTTGTCTGCAAATACTGGGTATCACACAGGTTCCCATAAACATTTGACGTCATAAAACAAAATATATGACGCCACAATGAAAAAGTGATTGTTGTATGCTTCAAAAGTTCAAGAGGCCGGGTCAACCAGGATTAGCAACAAGGTGTGTTGTGTTCCAAAGTTTATGTAATTTTTATCATACGATCCGTCCTGACATAGAAATAGTATTGGTTTACAATGACTGAGGCCATATATATTTACATGATAAGTGTAAATAATATAAAAAAGAAGATGTTGTATGATTGCCAATGAGACAACTATCCACAAAAGACCAAAATGACACTAACATTAACAACAATAGGTAACCGTACGGCCTTCAAGAATGAGCAAAGCCAATCCTGCATAGTCAGCTATAAAAGGCCCCGATAAGACAATGTAAAACAATTCAAACAAGAAAACTAATGGCCTTATTTATGTAAAAAATGAACGAAAAACAAATATGTAAACCATAAACAAACGACAACCACTGATATTACGATTACCTGTTGGTTTGATACAAGTAAATTTACCAGAGGAATCACCCCATAATCTACCATTCACAATACATAGTTTGGAAGAGATACATAAATCTAGAAGCTGTTTACCTCTATTATCAACTTTACAATCATTGCTACATCTAATTTGTTGTATAATATCACAATTATAATTATTGTACAATGGTATATGATCATCACTTGAATCATCTTGTATAAAATCAGGTTCCGACCCTGTCCTGGCATTTAAATCCCCACATAATATAATATGGCCTTGATTATTGAATTTTGTGGCTATATCTTTTTCAATACTTTCTAAAATGTCATCTTCTGATTGACCGGCATAATATGAGTTGCTAGGTATAATATAAGCCAAGCAAAGAAATAAATCCTTTTTTAAGTTGAAATAAAATTTGTCAAATTTTAACCATTGATAATCTTTGCTTGTATTTTGTAAAATTGTAATGCCATTTCGAATATCATTCTTTATCAATATACCTAGACCACCATAAAATCTTGCATTGGTGGATTGTGGTCTACATACTGGATAATACCTGTATCCGTCAATATTAACAGAAGTGTTATGACCAAGATGTGTTTCAGTTAACAAAATCACTTCATATTTTACTATTTCTTGTATAAATAAAGGGTCTAAAGTTTTATCAAAGTTTTTTTTATATTAGTCCACCAACATTCCAGACACAGAATGATGAATTTGAAAATATGTTAGAGTTTGTGTCTTTTTTCTTGATCATGTTTTCCTATATTTATAAATTCACGTAACTATACTTATGAAGTTTACCCTTTTTGGAATAATAAAATTCTCCACTTCTTAGTAATGCAATAAGAGTGTACAGATGTGTGACAAAAAACTAAACTTTAATTATACAAAAAAAGAAAAAGAAGAGAGAAAAAAAAAATATTCTTAATTTACAAATGTTAAAAAAAAAAACTTACAAGCTAACAATATTGAACCAAAATAGTACTGAGAGCTTATATTTTTTTACAACCAAAAGTTTAATTATACAGTAATTTATCAGAATTTTCATCATGAGCATTATCGTCACCATTTTCTTCCACGTCCCCGGCCTCTGTAGTAACCTCCTCTAGAACTGTTATTATAGGGTTCATCGTAATTCCTGTAGTCTGTATTTGATTGACCATAATCATAATAATCTCTGTAATCTGTGTTTGTGTGATTGTAATTCCTGTAATCAGAATTTCTCTGCTGTGCTGGTATACGTTTTGGGAGATTTAGGGCCTCATCGATTGCATCTCTTATATTTGATGCTAACACATTTACACCTTGTGAAGATTGATGGAATTGATCCTTACTTAAGAATCGTTGAATTGCCTTTCCTTTGAAGGAGAGATTACTGTTGTCGCAAAAGAACACCTTTTCATTATTTACATACTCATTCTTTAATAAAGCACTAATTAATTGACCTTGACTATTTAGTGAACAACTATCCGCCCTTGGTGTGGGAGCGGATAGCACAATTTTACATAAAGGGAATTTATCCAACGTTGACGTTATGATATCTTTCATTTTGTTGACACAGTACTCTGTTGAATTTTCCACCATTTCATTAGTAAGAGAATATATATTTTATTTCATAACTGAAAATTATATATAAATACAAGTATACGATTTCACTTCTGTAACGGGTTTTGGTTTGACGGTAAACAGTGGACGTCGAACCTTACACTTTATAGGTCTTTTTACTCGCTTTTTCTTTGTGATCCTATGTTCTCTGGTGGCCGACTCTAGCACCAGGGAGGCGGCGTTACAATATGACCTCCCCGTAAGTCGTCATTCGAGATCACCTGGGAACGCCCAAGCTGATCTCAAAAACCTGACCATCACAATAATGGACCACAACGAGGGTTGGTCGAAGGTCGACAGAGTCGCACGGGAAAGATTTAAGGGCAGTTTCCACAGAGGGCATAAATGAAAAAAAAACATAGAATGAGTCACTCATTTTCCTGTCATCACTTTATTTCCTACAATCACTTGATTCGGTGAGGGCTTTTTTGGTTTTTTTTTATTTGGGGACTGCTATCCATGCAGTAGTTGTAGCATCTTAACTGTCACCACCTTTGGAAATTTAGAGTTGTGTCAGTTCACATCGCAAATTACTATTTTTATTTTGGCAATTTTTATACGTTTGCATGTAAAACAAATTTCGTTGTAGGAGGGTCTAAACAGGTATCGGGATCGTTCGCCCTGATTACATGTTCGCCCTAGGTTCGTTCGCACTGAGCTTGTTCGCCCTGATAGAATAAGTTTTAAAGCAAAAGTGTCTCATAAGTCAGTCATGGCTGGATACCGATATTTTAACTTCGATTTAAATTCATATTTGTATTTTTATACTAATATTATGATGTATGATATTGTTCTGTATTGGTATGTGACACTATAATAAAATATTCTGTCTGTCTGTCTGTCTGATAGTCCGTTCGCCCTGGGTTCGTTCGCCCTATATTTATGATATGTATATGTTACATTAATGAACGAAATATATATATATATATTGAAATTTATGTATATCTATTAAAAGTTAAATTTCGAATATTTGCTAAATTTATATCAATTAAATAAAAATTTTGGCTGCATTGTTACACTTTATTTCATAATTACTTTTAATTACTGTTGATTTAATTTTGATTGCTGATAAGGTATCATTTTAAATCTTTGATATCACTGATTGTTATATGAATTGTCTTTGATGGATAAATGAAAATAACATTTTTCTCAAATAAAATAGTAGTTTTCAAACGTTTTGTACATGCATATAATTCAATTTAATTTCACTGTTAAAGTGTTTACATTTTTGGTGAAGGTTGTGCAAGGTGGAGGTTGTGTAATTTGGTGGAGAGACACTTTTATAGATTTTACAGATTTTTACAGACTTGATAGTGTTTTAATGTGAACTTTTATTTCCTGTATTGCCAATGAGAACCCTGAATGATGTTTTAGCAAAGTGAAAATACATTTACTGCCATTTTTCGAAAAAAATGTGATACACGAGACTAGTCGCCATCTTGATTTTATGAAGAAATTTTAAAGAAGTTTTTATTTAACAGTCCTTTTACCTTTTAAACAAAGAACATTTTTAATATATAGTGAATAGTTTTATGAAAGACAATTGTTTTCCAAATCACTGTTTCTGAGTAGATACAACCAACAGTAATAGTAGACAATATACTCAAAATGTCGAGAAGGTCAAGTAGAGAATTAGTTCCAACCAAAATATATACATCCAGCAAGAGTATTCAAACTACTAAGAATTATGTATTAAATGAGAAAAGAACTTTGAATAAAATTAAGGAAGCTGCAAATAGAGATATTGATATTCAAGCAACTTTGAAAAGGGTGAATTTAATCATACAGTTTTCATCGGCTGCATTTTTACAATTTAATACATGCTTTGACCAGTATTTTAGTTCAAACCAAAGTTTAAAACTAACAGTACATGAAAGGTTCGATTTATCAAAGAAATTATCAGAGAGATCAATTTCATTTGCTGACGTTAGTAATCCGTCAAAACAATTGTATAGGGTGAACATTTTTAATACAACATGTCGTATTGAAGTGAATGGGAAACAATTTATGTCATTCATAGATGAACTTTCTAAAATTGCATCGCAGATGAGTAATGATGTAGACTATAAACATCTCAATACCAAAATTAAAGAGCAATGTGATTTTTTATTATCATCAATTAACAATGGTCATAATTCGTCAGTTGTAGTGAATAATACAAAGATTAGTCAATCTTAAGCTGTTACAAACTCTGGTAGTAAGGACATTAAAGACCCTGAAGTATGCCTAAAATGTAATAGAAAATGCTTATCCAGAAGTGTCTGGTGTAATAGGGGCAAACATTGGATACACTATAATTGCGAAAAATTAAAAAGTGAAATGATTAACATTTTAGAGAATAATTTAGATACAAACCATTATATATGTTCAATTTGTGATATAGACTCCATAGATGATAAGCAAGTATCATCTGTGAATATTCCTACTGACACTCAAGTATGTAATAGTATCAACTTACCTTTGGTCGACATGATTAATGAAGAATCTTTTTTAGAAGGAAATGAAATAGAATCAGATACTGTAGTAAAACATATAGATAAAGATCAAGTAATACCCAAAGTAACTTTAGCTCAATCTCTTTTACTGGAGGAATTTCCAAGGTATTGTGCCTTATGTTTAGAGTTGTTAAACAATGATGAACAAATTTGTGAATTTTGTGATCAATCATATCACATAAAATGTATGGGAAAAGAAAAGAAAATATGTCTAGGATGTGAAGCAGCACATAGTCAAAATTCTGAAAATTTACATTTGAATACTGAAACTTCAGTAAAGAAGGTTAATTCGCCTCGTCCAACTTCAGTTTGTGTAGACAAAAACATTTCTGATAAATCTAAAGAAAATCAAGATACTTCATAAGATATTTGTAATGAAAATAGCGTGTTGAAACAGAAAGAATTGCGTCAATTAGAACTAAAACTAAAGAAAAAAGAAGAAAGTCTGAAATTAAAAGAGTTGTCAGTGAATGAAAAACTTAAAGGGAAACCAAACTTCTTGATCATCTTCACCAACTTGAAGCTCGAAATATAGAGTTAGAACAAACCATAAAAACGATGAATAGGAAAATTATTGTTTTGGAAGAAAATCAAAATAACTCCTCTCTGCGTAATGAAAAATCAGAATCTGGAAATTTAAATAGTCATAGGGATAATAGTGAAGAATTATTGGTACAAGTAAGGAATAAAGTCACAAAATTTATTGTGGACAAGATTGAAAATGAATTGGATAAATTATCTGACAATATTACTGAAAATAATGATAAATCAAAGGATACACAAGATCATGTTAATCAACAAAATGTGAAAGATAATTCAGAAAATCAATATTCTCAACATAATTGGAGTTATCAAAATTATTATCAACAATATCCATATTATTATGATCATCAGAACTCATATTATATAAATAATTATGGAACTGAAAATGAGAGTCATAGCGATTCAGAAAGTAGATGTGATTATGAAAATCAATGGCTTCAAGATTCGTCTCCGTACAATATTCAAACCGTTACTCATGCGAATCTTATTGATGTATTAGCGTTAAACAACCAAGTAGGGACAAATTGTGATTCACAAAGTAATCGACCTAGGAACTATTTGGGACAAAACTTATATTTCCAAAGTAATAACATTGCCAAAACTTTACATGGAAATAATTTTTTATGGAAAACAAGCCTCAGTGTCCAACCGACATAATGGAACAATTAACTCAGGAAAGTAGTGAGAATGATAAAAAGAAGGAACTTAATATTTTAACTTTTAATTGTAAAAATATACAAACATGTGGTATGTTTTTTTATGAACTTTTTAAATCAACAGATATATTTTTAATTCAAGAACATTGGCTGTTTAATTTTCAACTGAATTTACTTAATGAACTCCATCAAAATATCCGTGGAATTGGAAAAGCTGTCGATGATAAAGACCCAATAAATCCAACCAATTTACCTCGTGGTTATGGGGGAACAGGAATTTTATGGAGAAAAGACCTTGACAATTTTATTAATCCATTAGATATAGGAAATGATAGAATTTGTTGTGTTGAACTTTTAGGATCTTCAAAGCTACTCCTAGTATCTGTTTATTTACCATGTAAAGGAACACCATCTGACTCGTTAGAATTTTATAACTGTATAGACCAACTACATGAAATTGTCCAAAGCTATAGCGACTCTCACTCTATCATAATTGGTGGCGATTTTAACAAGAATATTTTAAGTAAAATTGATACGAGAAGAAATAAATATTTAGTAGACTTTATGAATGAAAATAGTTTATATACTGAAGAAAATGGAATTACTTTTGTAAATTGTAGTGGTAAAGGAACTTCAACTATTGACTTTTTACTTTTTAAACAAGATTTTAAAGAGAATGTGATTAATATGGAAACAATGGACAATGTGGCTACTAACGTATCTGATCATTTTCCTGTTAAAGCGACAGTGAAATATATCATCAATGCTAAAGAAAAACTGAAATGTTCAAATTCAAATATTTTACCCTCTGGAAAAACTCCTTGGAAAAAAATAGATAAAGACGCATATAAAACTTTAGTTGAAAATGGTTTAGATAATTTTTCATCATCTTTAGAAAATAAATATGAAGTGGATATTGCTTTTCAAAATATGAACAGTTTACTCTTCAATTCAGCAAAAAGTTGCTGTCCAGCTCCTCGAAAAAGATATAGAAAACCAAAATTAAAAGTAATGAATGAAGACATTTCTGGCGCAATTGCAATGAAAAAAAGGCTTTTTATCAATGGAAGATTAATGGGCGGTCGGAAGATCCAAGGAATGAACTTTATATTCAAAAAAAAAGAGACAACTTATAATTTACGTAAACACTGTCGCAAGGCAGTTGCGATGAATAGAATTGATGAAAGAGAAAAAATAATGGAAGCAAATATCAAAATCAAAAATTTATTTTTAAGACTTATTAAAAAACAGAGGGGAAGATTAAGTAATCATATAGATGAACTATCTGTAGGAGATACAGTGTATAGTACAGAAAACGACATTCTTAGTGGATGGAAACATCATTTTGAAAATTTAACAAAAAATTCTATTCATGAACATTTTGATAACAAATACCAACAAAAGGTCGAACAAGAATATATTGATATAATTGACATTTGTAGAGCTATGTTTCAGCACCAAAGTATTACTGAAAGTGAAATAGTAGAAGCTTTGAAATTATTAAATTTAAATAATTTGGAGTTTCAACTGAAAACTTATTATATGGAGGACAATCTCTTATTTATCACCTTATATAACTTTTGGATAGTACTTTTAGACTTTGTTATATACCAGACGAACAGAAATTAGGGATAGTAATTCCACTCTTTAAGAATAAAGGCAGTTGTAAAGACAGTAAAAATTATCGTGGAATAACAATTACTCCTACATTATCCAAACTCATTGAGGCTGTTTTAAAGATCAGAATTAATCCTGACATTATAAAATATCAAAATCCATTACAACGTGGTTTTACTAAAAGAACAGCACCATTAAACTGCTCTTTTATTATAGAAGAATATCACAAGGAATGTATTGAGTTAAATGATCAAACAATAATAACTATGCTTGATGCAAAATCTGCATTCGATGCTGTTAAACATGCTGGACTTATCAGAAGATTATATCAAATGAAAATTCCGGAACAATATCTATTTTAATTATTGATAATCTATATAAAAATGCTGTTTCTTGTGTTAAATGGAATAATCAAATATCGGACATTTTTAGAATAGAACAAGGCGTAAGACAAGGAGGGACTCTTAGTGCAGACTTGTACAAAATCTATATAAATACACTTTTAGACATTTTAGCTGATTCAGGATATGGAGGAAAAATTGGATCGATTTCTTGTTGTGCTCCTACTTGCGCAGATGATTTAGCCATTCTTAGTAACTGTCCATATGAAACGCAAATTTTAATTGATATGGCCTTTGATTTTAGTAAACGTGAGGCATACTTACTACAACCAGCAAAAAGTTGTGTTGTACAGTCGAAATCACGTCATCATGAGAAAGTAAATGAAAATTTTTGGAATTTAGGCAATTCTGTTCTTCCAACTTCTAATAAAGCAACACATATAGGAATGTGTCGTACAGACGATGATTCATGTAAAGCTACAATAGATGAAAATTTAAAGAAAGCAAGAAGGACACTTTATAGTTTAATGGGGGTTGGACTTTATGGCGAAAATGGACTAGATCCACAAACCTCAATGTCAATTATGAATACTTATATTATACCAATAATGTTTTATGGATTGGAAATAGTGATCCCTAGAGGAAGATGTTTAGAAAATTTAAATATACAATTTAAGAAGTTCTTGAAACAATTGTTATCTTTACCAAAAACAGTAGCAGATCCTGCTATATATATGATTTCTGGGATGTTACCTGTAAAAGCTCAAATAGATGTAAAAAAATTAACTTTTTATGGAAATATTACTAGACAAGGAAAAAATTCTATTGAATGGCAACTAGCGGAAAGGCAATTAAATGTTAAAGCTATTAATAGTAATAGTTGGTTTAGTTTACTGAGGAAAATATTTTTGAAATATGAACTTAATGATCCTGCACAATACTTAGTTAATCCAATTAGTAAATGCCAATGGAAAAGGGAAATAACTTCCAAAGTTCAAAAATTCTGGATTGAGAAGATACTGAATCAAGAAAAACTTTATACCAGTTTAAAATATTTATCGTTGATATATAAACCAGGACAATGTCATCCTATTGCAAATACAAATACTATGAATTCAAGGGAAATTATTAGAATTCCTACAAAATTGAAAATAGCTACTGGGAGTTACATTCTGCAAACAGTTAGAGCCAAATTTATAAGTAATACAGAACTGTCTATATGCAAACTGTGTAATGAAACAGAAGAAACTTTACCACATTTTTTATTAACGTGTAAAAGTTTAGAAGATATTAGAAAACCAATTTTGGAAGATTTAATTAATTCCTGTAGTGAAGAGTTAACTGTCTTTAATATGAAAGATGAACATTTTGACATTTTACAACTGATCATATTAGATCCCTTTACTTACATGACAATGTAATAAGTTTTCCTCAGTTAAGAAATGAAAAAGTTTTTAAAGTGATACAGAACATTATAGATCCAAAATGTAGACGATTATGTTACAATCTCCATTGTGAAAGGTATAGACTGTTGCAATTAGATGATATAAAAAAAAAAAAAAAGAAATCCTATAAAGTGACGATTGGTTGTCTACTCTTAACAGTGATATCTTTTGATAAATATTTTAGATTTTAAAATATGTAATGAGTTGATGATATTGACATTACGCCCAATTTTATCGTCAAGAATAAATTGTACAATGTAAATAGTGTATAGTGATATTGGTGGAAGATATTTTTATTCATATTGTGAAATCCAATACTCGGAAGAGGTGTGCCTACATTGGCAGAATTTATATAACAGATTACAGATTACAGATTGCAATTAAATGTGACATGTTATAGTCACTATAATGATAGCCAAGGGCATAGCTAGATTAAGGAGATACCAATTAAGTCATAACATCAACGTGATCAAAGATCGAAAACAAACATGGCACCTAATCACGATGTAAGTTTTGACAATACCTATATATGATAAATAATAATAATACCAATGTAGATTAGTGTTCTCGATGAAATTCATTACGATATTATTTCATATTTATAAAAGAAGACCTCCAATGGATATTAAATAAACGAGGTGAAATAAATTTAATTGTTTAATATTCTTTAAATCATTCATCGGGTAACCAGTAAATTTTACATAATCCTATTTAAACCAGTTACATGCAGAGTTATCGAACGTAATTATGACTGGAATAGTTGCATATGCTCGCGGGATTCGAACTCATGCTACTGAGATATCTTGACATTAAATCGCGTGACCGAGTGTTACCTTTCCTCGTCAATTTTAATCTAGTGTCGTAATACAGTACATGATACATAAGGCATGAAGATGGTATTGTTAAGATCAGCTGAATTATATATTGTAAAGGATCATACAAATTATTGCAAGATACAGTCACATGAATAATTATATTTATAAGTACGTCTGAACCAGTGACAACTCTACAACAGATGTATCTATCGGACCACCAGCAGTGATGGTGATACATGGCTGTGTACATTCTGTATATACAACTCGTCTAAGCATCAACCAAACAATGTTAGATCTGTATATTTTCTTTCCCGAATTTTTTGTTCTTCCATCGCCGGGATATATATACATTGTATTTATCCTTTTGTTCGTTTGTTTCATGAAATTGGTAGTGATTGGGTTTCAATTCTAGTCAATATTAATAACACAAAATAAAAAAGGAAAATTCTACATTTAGCAGCATGTAAAGAACACTCGTCATACTTATTATTCAAAAAGAAAACTTGGGTTCAATGTCCTTCTTTTCATGCTTCTTGAGAAAAACTGATTTTTTTCTATATATAGTACACTCGGCAACCCAAATGAAACACCACTTCTTCCCATATAGGGCAATTTTAAAATATAAACTGCAAATTAATCCGTGGAAACTTCATTACTCAACTTAAATTATCCCAAGTTAGTTTTTATTGCATTTTTTTGTCATTTATCTAAATTGCTGTTCGAATGTTTGGGGTTTATTGTTTCTTTGATTATTCCATAATTTCACCTGATTTCACTCCCGGGTTTTAGTGGAGTTCGTGTTGTTTATTATGTATTATTAATAACTGGTGAAGTAAATGTCTTTTGGTTTTGTGAGTCTTTGTTTACTCCTTGTTTTGATTATTATTGTCTTCGATCCGGGGCATTACTAAGATTTAGTATTTGATGAAACGTGCACACACAGTGCATCAAAATCAAAAGCAGTAGTTGCTCATTTTGACTGCTATCCTTATTTAGAAAACGTTTCCTTATTTTAACATATACATGTATATGTTTTTTATATATAAAACTTAACAGAAAAATCAGCAGAAAATCTACAAAGTAAAAGCAAATTAAAAATTGCGTAATCCATGAACAAAGGGCCGACGCAACTAAAATAAAAAAAAATTGAAGGTACTTTGCACGCATAACGTTACATTTGGTTATGGACAAGTCCTAGTTCTTTGTGAAGCCTATCCCATAGTACATAACATCGGCAACATCACCGAAGCATATTGTTCTGTTCGAGATAAGGAAAAAAACATCGACAAAACATCAGCTCATGGCAGTCAACGTACTATTTACAAATCGGCCTAGAATTGTCCCATGGTACAGAATACGTTTAAGACTATAATGCTGTTCTGAATGAACATAGCCAAGACATTATGATTCGTCGCGCCTGGGGCAAATTGAAAGCGTCTTTTTCATATAGTTTAAGATCAAGTCAATTTTCAAGGTGGAAGGACACTGCTTGTTCAATGGGGCTAGTATACTTTCTAATAATTGCCAACAGATCATAGGTTAGAATGTGATGTATATTGGAATACATCTATAATCAATTAGAAATAAAATAAAATACTAGTAGTAGCGAATATTTTTCTTTCTATAGTTTCTTTATTTTAGTTATACACATGTACATCAAACTATTCTCACTACAGTTGGAAAGCAAGTCCTTGGAAACTTCCGTTGTCGGTAAGCTCTATCAGCAACAATCACAAGGGGAATTAATAAGATTGACGTTTAAAGTATTTTTTCAACTTGTCATGCTTTTATTATAATTGAATTTTAAAATTTGTAGGTTTTTCGAACAACATAGTTTCAACACTACATATAAATATTATCAAAAATACACTGTTATTGCTAATTCTTTATCCTTTCCGTTCAAAACAAATCAGCCATCTTTTTTGTTTCCCAAAAAGTTCGATTTTCCATAACTTGACGGTTTAACGTAATAATCTTAAATGAAACCGGGTTTCCTATTACATAGTTCTACACAATTTTGAAGCCATCATTTTTTACTGTTATACATCAATTTTAGTGACCACCAGTCATGCCAATTTGTACCTGGTTTTGGCTGCGTTTCTACTTTAACAGTAAAGTAAAACTTCTTTCCATTGTATCTGTTTCCAAAGTGCTCTTAAATACTGATTTTATGATAGATATGTATGAAATTGTGATTAGAAATTGTTGTTTTTCACAATTCCATACGATACCTTCATTTTAAAGGGAAAACGGTACTATTTCATTTTCCCAGTATTAGGTTGGTCTTTTGTGTACCCAAGACAGGTGAAGGAAGTCAACTTAGGAGGGCTGTGATTGGATGTAAGGGTACAATATATTTTTTTATTTATCTATGAATAACTGCAGTGTGTAAATTTGCAATATAAATTTTAAAACCTGTTGAAATATTTTCTAGAGAATTATTCGAATAGAGTAATAAAGTACTAACACCCCACATATTAATATAAAAACTGGTAAATTTAGAAAATGTTAGTATTGTCGCCTATGGCAGAATAAATAGTACCGTTTTCCCTAAAGTAATTAAAACCCTATTTGATCCCATATCAAATTGACGGTAACATTGTTTTCTTTGATCATTAAATAATGTTGCGTTTGAATATTGTTCTCAGTTAATATTAGTTTCAGTCTCCCTATGTTTTGTTTTTAAACAAACACTCCTTCTTAGAATTGGAGATTCATCATTGTCATTAGAGTTTATCTCTAGTGGGTACAGTTTGACGATTCGTCTATTAGTAAAACCACATTTTGTACAGAACGTACTACTACTCCTTTCACAAACTTTATTATAACTATCTTTAGTAGATTATTTTTAATGTCTCTATGAAATTCCCAAAGTGATGTTAAATACTCTTTCTTATTGTTGTTTGTTAAGCTAAAATACATAAGCAGAAGCTAGTATTTTTCTAGTGAATTTTAGTACGCTGTGGTAATTTGAAGGATATCGAAGTGTATTTAATCTTCTACCATACCAAATATAAGACGTCGTAAGTGTTTCCTGATCTTATTCATCAGTAGAAATGTACCTTAACGGTCGGTCATTCAGTGTGCACTTGATTTCCGTAGCAAAAGTGTGTAGCATATCTGAGTCGATACTTGCTCGCCTTTTTTATTTGTTTTTATTTTTATATTATTAATAATCACCTGCTACATCAACCCTAAATTTCCCAGGAAAGCAACTAAGAGGCCCCGATTTTTAAAGGCTTATTTGGGGGGGGGGGGGGGATGATAAAAAAAACTCCCATTTTAAATAATCATGTAACATCTATCTTTTTTAATATCATCTATCTTTGTACAAATGTACATGTAATATAATCTATCTATATATTTATTTATTTATTTACAAGATTGATCGTTTATATAAATATACAGTGTTATTTAAGGGAACAGTCATTATTTATCAGCTGAGGGGGTCGGTGCATTTTAGGGGGGGTCATTGCCAAAAATGTCATACCACTGGGGGGTTACCATAAAAAAATATTTTAACTAGGGGGGTCACACAATAAAGGTTTTTATGTCTGACTAGTATATAAATTGTTGACAAAATTGAAATGAGTGTGCGATCTGTGAAATAATGTCTGTTTATTAAATCTTTGATAGTGTAAACTGTAAAGCACCAGCAGGATATGCCTAATTTCTCAAGGACAGTGCATCTGATCACTCCTTATCACAGTTTAGTAAATTTACAATCAATAGATTAACAACTGTATGAAACATTTCTCCTTAGTTTTGACCACAGGAAATAGTGAGTTATAAACTTCAAGGTTTCTGGACATGCATAATTAACTTTCTATAGTCATGATAGTGTTTAAATCATTTTGATGTGATTCTTGAGATGAAATTGTTGTGTATATATTTAAATATTTTGAAGAAAGTTAAAGGATGCATGTTAGTTATATGTCTGTCAAGTGGTTACAAAAATAGGTATACTTATTTTATGAAATTATTACAAAGATATTGAATAAGAATAAAAGATGATCTCGATATTAGGTATTTCCCTTCTGTATTCTTTAATTTTTAAGGTAATATTTCTCTATTCTTAAGTATTTTTTGCTCTTTTCTCCTTTTCTTTATATTTGAACACCAGTGTCCTCTGTTCTTTTTTTTAATTTTTTTTTTTTGGTCCATTTTTCTGTAAATTTTCAAACCCATTCTCCGATATTTTTTCCTATCCAAATTTCAGACCTTACTAAAAAAAATGCTTGATGGGCACCATGGCATTCACACACACTTAACAAAACACTATATGATTTGGAAAAAGAACAAATATATTCAGCTTGGGCCACTAAACAAACATGTGTACTTGTTCAGAGAAAATTGATAACACACTTAACTCTTAAAACATACATCTGAACAAAACAAAGAAAGGCCAGAGGTTCCTGGCTTGTTCGTATATTTCTTTATCTCAAATAAATCATGTACATATTTAATCAAGAAAAGACAAGAACCATATAATCAGTGTTATTTTATTTGCACTTCCTAAATCATTTGTACATTGGAATCCTGACCCCCTCCCCCTCCCTCCATTCATAACTAGATATTTTAAGGCACACAGGTTAAAAAAAATAAGATACAAGGGCCTGTGATTGGGATTAAAATAACAGTCAGTATTAAAAGTTTATCTACCGGTATACTATAAAATTTGTAGATTTATAGGTTGCAGAAAACAAATTAATAAATTGGAACATACAATTTTCTGTATATTTTTTCTATTTTTCTACATGCACTTGTCAAATATTCCTTTTTGAGAAACAAAAAACAAGAAGAAAAGCTGTTTGTTATACTCAGAGTTTCTAAAAGCTTGTTACTATGTAGCTGGTAATCATTACCTTAATATAACTGGGGATGTTTTATTATTTTTTTTTTTTGGGGGGGGGGGGTCAAACTTTTGAAATTGTGTTCTTAGGGGGGGGTCACAATGTGGTATTATAAAATAATGGGGGGGGGGTCCCAACATAAAATTTTATATTAAAAATTTGAACCGACCCCCTCAGCTGATAAATAATGACCATTCCCTTATAACCCCGTGAATTTCCGGCATAAGTCCGTGAACTTCGGCACGGGTTACATTAAAGTCTGTAGGTCGATAATTGACACTATGGCTGCTTTAAACGCAAGACCGTATAAAAATATATGTACAAATTTATTCACAAGTTTACAGCTTGAAAGCTAGGGGAAGACTTCCCCAACAACAGTTTACAAAAACATATAAAGTAAGTCAAAGATAAGGGTATTAAACATTATAAAAAGGTTCTTATAGAAATAAATATTATTGTCCAATCTTATGTAATAACAATAGGATTATTGTCCTCCGGCTTAACTTTATAAAATAGCGATAATTGCTTTTGTAGTTCAAGTGTTAGATAAATGTATTATCTCGCACTTTTAACAGCCATCGGATTAAGTTGTAAAATAGTAAATCTACATGTATAATCACTTTGGATATTTGAAATAAGAAACATTATATTTAAGAAAAGGGAACATTGAAAACAATAAATATTTAACTTGAAACTAAAATGGAAAATAATCAATTTAAAACGAAAGTTCATATAAATATTCAATGCAAAACGAGAGTTCATATAAATATTCAATTCAAAACGAGAGTTCATATAAAGCACTTTGCGAATTATTGTAAAAGTTCCTAAAGTCACTTTTCTTCCGGTTATATTCTCCACTACTTCCCCGAAGTGCTCGTCCCGAGCACAAATTGCTACTTTTCGTCATTGGGTTGGTAATGTTTATATTTCATCTGCGGAATTCGTCCTTGGGTAATTCGTCTTTGGCCGTAATTCGTCTATGGTTAATTTGTCTTTCAATAGGGTAATTCGTCTTTGGGTAACTCGCGATATCGTCTATGGGTAATTCATCTTCCTGGTTGCTGAAAGTGTGTACATACTGAAAACATCACGAACATAGAAAATGCACATATATCGGACCTTTTAATAGATAAACAAAGGGGGTATGAGGAGGGGGACATAAAAATACTTAAAATACTATGAGGAGAGGGACTGTCATAAATACGCTAAAATATTCTGAAGATGGGGACAACTGACATGAATTTACTTATATTCTGAGGAGGGGGACTCCTGAAATAAATTAACTAAACTCTGAGGAGGGTGACTACTGACATAAGTATACTAACTCTGAGGAGGGTGACTACTGTCATAAGTATACTATACTCTGAGGAGGGGACTACTGACATAAGTACAACAATACTCTGAGGAGGGGGACTACTGACATACGTATACTATACTCTGAGGAGGGGGACTACTGACATAAGTATACTATACTCTGAGGAGGGGACTACTGACATAAATATACTATTATCTGAGGAGGGGGACTACTGACATAAGTCTTACTATACTATGAGGAGGGGGACTACTGACATAAATATACCGTGAAATATCTATTTTAACTTCACAACTCAAAGAAGCATGGCTCTATTATATGTATCGATATATAAACAACAAAGGGCGATTTATCATAATCATAAAAGTAGAACTAAGTATTCAATGAATTGCGGAAAGGGGGGAGGGGGCAATAATGATCATTGGCCCGTTTAGGGTTCTAACAAACTACACTATACTGGCTGAAAGGTTTTCGAAAACACTATCATGAATTAAAACCGATTATCAGATTATCAGTGGCTATTTGTACCTTGTAAGCAGGTTTTGATCAAACATAATAAAGCATTTTCTGACATGTAGTATACAGGTCGTCACTTCTGTACACCCAATGGAAACAAGAACACAAGATAGGTGACGAGTCCATCTTGCACTCCTGTTTCGAACCAAAATTGTAATCTAAAATGATTTTGTTATTCCACTGATAATCTATGTATTCACCCGGAAGTTCATACGTGTAAATTCAACTACTTATAGCATGGTGCGTGAAATGACACAAAACAATAACGACAACTAAACAATAATTGTGGTTATTTGGTATACTATAGTCCGTAATCTTTGTTCAAAGTTACAACCTTCACTTGTGTAAAACACTAGGTTCTATGCTACAACAAAGATATACAGACTTTAGCTCAATTTATTGCTTAATTTCTTAATGTCAGTGGCAAATATCTCAGAAAAGAAATGAATATTCATAGTAGAATAATGAAGTGTTCTTAATAAAAATGATTCTAAATGTGAAAATGACAAACAAAAATAGACTTTTCTCATTGAGTTGATTATCTAGACTCGATAAAAACCGTGCTCTGTAGAAAAAACACTTGGCCTACATGTAGTTTATTTTAAAAGTTATCCATGTCATTTTCGCTTATTTTTACTTTGACTCTGAGCATGAAAGTGTTGGATTAAATTATTGGGTATGTTGTTTGATGGTTTCCATGTATTTTGTGAACTACTATAACCTTGCCATTTAATAAGGTACTGCTTAATGTTGCCTCGTTTTCTACACTTAAGTATTTTCTCGACATCATATATGTCCTGTTGAGGGTTTGGATTTTGTGACGGTTGCTTATCATTGTGTAATTGTGTTTGATCATTTTGATTATTTTTCCCTACTTGATTTTGTGTATGATTGATAATTGTGTCATTGACTCTGTCGAGGATTTCAGGCATGTCCATGAGTTCCTCTGGGTTTAGATCGTGATCTTCATTAACTTCATTGGGTTGGTTCGTGGGGCGATTCTTGGGGTCGAGATACTTCTTCAATCGATTAGCGTGCACTGGAGCCTTCAATATTTTATTGTCAGAAGCTTTGCGCAAACGGTAAATGTATTCGCCTATGTGTTCCGCAATGTAATATGGTCCAGTCCATTTTCGTTGGAGTTTGGGCGACAACCCAACTGGAGTCCGGGTACAGTAAAGCCATACTTTGTCTAGTATATAAAAACTTGGTTCCTCTACATTTTTGTCGTGTTGCGTTTTATACTTCTGTTGTGCAGCTTCAATATTTGTCTTGGCTATTTTTCTGGCCTGGGTGAGATTATCAACGATCAATTTAAGGGCTGACTCTGCATCTTTGCTCAGACCTTTTGTTGATTCTGGAATCAGTGCAATGTCTATGGGATTTCGAGGTTCCCTTCCAAAGACCAAATAATATGGACTATATTGTGTGGACTCGGTTTGTATTGTGTTTCTGAAAGACATCATAACGCCTTGTAAATAGTCGGGCCATGTTGACTGGTTGTCATGGCAATACATTCGCAGAGATGTTGCTAATGTACGATTCTGTCGTTCGGTTGCTGCATTGCATTCTGGGTGATAGGATGACGTATTGAGCTTGGTGATCTGAAAAATTTGCAGATTTCTTTCACGAGGTTTGAAATGAAGTTTTTCCCTAAATCTGTAAGAATTTGTCTACAAGGACCATATAGGCATATAATTTCGTTGTACAAGACTCTCGCAGTTTCTACGGCGCCTCCTGTTTTAAGTGGAAAGGCTTCACACCATTTGGAAAACGGACATAATACTAGCAAAATTTGATTGAAACCTCCTGATGAATGTGGTAAATTGCAAAGAATGTCCATGTGTATTCTTTCAAATACTCCAGTTGCCGGAAGCGGCTGTAAGGGTGCTCTCTTAAAGTGCGGATTAGTCTTGCCTTGTTGACATTCAATACAGGTTTTCACATAATCTTCAATGTCTGAGTACATTTTCTTCCAGTAATACTTCATTCGGATGTTGTTGTAGGTTCTGTCAATACCGGGGTGAGCTGCAATAATTGCATCATGGTACGATAAAAGAACATCGTTTTGTAATGACTTTGGTACAACAAGTTGTTTGATGACCCTATCTGATAAGTGTCCTTTCCCTCTAGGATAATAAAGGTGAAACAGTATACCATTAGAAACAACGTAGTGATTTGACTCTCGGACTATAACGTCAGCCTTCTTTTTGTCTTGAGGTAGCGTGTTCTGTTCGATGTACTGTAGCATTTGTCCTGCTTCTTCGTCTTCATTTTGAGCTGCCTGGATTCTATCTTGTGTTAGCTTTGTGGTTTCAATCATCATGAGTAATGGGTCCACATCACGATAACGATTATCTGCTTCAGTGATTGCCTTAATTGCTGATACTGATTCATGTTTTGATTCATCTGAGTCTTGTAACTGGACTGGCTTGACGACTGACCTTTGATTTTCGTTGTACATTTGTTGATTGGTTTCTTTCCTTGATTGAACGGTTGCTGTATATGTAGCCTCGATTTCGTCTATACTAATTCGACGCTGACGCTGGTTTTCTGGGTGCTGAATTCTGGAGAGGAAATCTGCGCATACGTTGTCCTTTCCGGGCTGGTAGTGAACCTCAAAATTGTACGTCTGAAGATACATGGGCCATCTTGCTAAACGTCTGGTACTCACTTTAATGCGATGAAGATATTGCAAAGCTATATGGTCAGTATAAACATGAAATTTGTTGTTTGCCAAATAAACGTGGAACTGTTTGATAGCTACAACTAGTGCGAGGCATTCTCTGTCTTTAACGTCCCATCTTTGTTCTGGTTTTCGTAGCATACGTCCGCCATACGCAATAACTCGGAGTTTCTTGTCTTTGTCATGTTGACCTAGAACATATCCTATTGCAGTACCACTTGCGTCAGTATGTAAAATAAACTCTTTATTGAAGTCCGGAAATACTAGAATAGGAGCTGAAGTGAGTTTTGTCTTGAGCGTTTCAAGCGATCGTTGACATTCGTCTGTCCAATGAAATTGTTGATCTTTGTGTAGCAGTTGATTGAGCGGAGAAGTAATTTTGGAGTAGTTGTGAATGAACTTTCTGTAATAATTGCATAGTCCAAGGAACATGCGTACTTCTTTAACATTTTTCGGCGCCGCAAAGGAATGTACAGATGCCGTTTTCTCTGGGTCTACTGCTATGCCTTCTTTGGTGATAATATGGCCTAAATACTGGACTTCTTTACATGCGAATTGACATTTCGACGGTTTTAATTTTAGGTTGGCTTCGATTACTTTATCAAATAGAGTTGCTAAATGACAAAGGTGTTCTTCAAAGTTCTTGCTGTAAATAAGAATGTCGTCTACATAAACTAATGCGCTTTTCCAGTTGAGATCTCTGATAACTTCATTCATGATCATGTTGAAGGTTGCAGGCGAATTCGCGAGGCCATATGGTAGTCGGTTGAATTCGTACTGACCTCGATGCGTCATAAAAGCAGTCTTTTCTTTGAATTGTTCATCAAGTTCCAGCTACCAGAAGCCTTGTCTCATATCACAGACGCTATATGTCTGCGCATGCTTTTCTCCAAGTGTATCTAGGACATCTGAAAGATTCGGGAGCGATTGTGTATAGATTTTCGTCAGACGGTTTAGTTTGCGATAGTCTACACATACTCTTTTCTCGCCATTTGGCTTAGCTACTAGCAAAATGGGGCTGCTCCATAGTGACATGCTTTTCCGAATGATACCTTGTTCCTCCATTTCGTCCAAATGTGAATTTATTTCTTCCTTTGTTTAAGGGGTGGTCCTGTACGGACATTGTCTGACTGGATTTGCGTCGCCTGTGTCAATGATGTGTTTGCCTATTTTGGTACAGCCTAATTCGGTTATATCTTTAGCAAAAGCTTGCCTATATTGCCCTAACAGAGTCAATAACTGATATTTTTGTGTTTCGCTTAAATCGGATTTTGAAAGATCAATACCCATCTCGGTAGCAATTTTGATATAACTATTATTTGAATTTGAAGCTTCGCCAGTTCTGATACAATCTATAAACTCATAATTTTCTTTTAATTCTCCAAAAAATTTTATCATCTTGAATTTTAATATAATTTCCAACTCAGTATTTTGTTTCAATGTTATAACATCATTTGTAGGATTTAAGATTTCAAATACAGAATTGTTGTTATGTGTTTGTATTAAGCACCGTGCTCCCATAATATTGTGTTTGCCAGCAAGTGAAAAATTTGGTTCAATTACTCCTGATGTGTTTTCGCTAAAATTATCTATTTTCACAGGAAAAATAACTCTTTGTCTAGGTTGAAATGTAACATCGGATAGCACACGAACAAAACTGTGGGAGCGATTTCGATCTTGGCCCTGACATAAAGAAACTTCTGTCATTCCGTTTTGTAATGATAAAACTTGTTTAGGGAAACTTATCTCAGCTTTTTGATCATGCATGAAGGCTCGGCCTAAAATAAGTGGCATATTGACATCATCCAAAATATAAAAATCGTGAAATAAAGCGAGTTTTCCTATTTCAACGGGCAGTGTAACTTTGCCTAGCACTCTGATAAAATTGTCATTTACACCACGTACACCTAACAAATCTGACTATAGGGTAAGGTTTGTCTACTTGTAATGACTCATAAGCATTTGTATTTATGACCGATACTGCTGCACCGGTCTCGACAAGAGTATGTATAACCGAGGAACCTATTCTAACATTTATTTTACAATCGGCTCTTGAACAGCCTGTATTTGCAAAATGATTAACAATATTCTGATTAGGGAGGCTATTTCTAGAATTCATAAACCTGTCTTTGGTTGAATTATGGGAAGGGTTGAACTTAGCACTACTTGGATGAAAATTGAATTTGTTGCTCTGAAGTCTTTTATTTTGTGGGCGTTTCTGTTGCCTATTAATATGATTAAGTACATTGATAGGGGGGACGTAAAAATGTGCATTCTCAAAATGTTCGTAACTATGACAGTATGTATCACACTTAACATTACGATGGGTTGGTTCTGCGGTGTAGGATTGTCCTTAATAGCACTGGTGACTTGGTCTGGTTCCGACTTCGACTTCAACTGAATTGTCATGTCTGCTAGCAATGCAGCATCGATAGCCTCACTTATGGTAAACTTTTGTTTGAGACCAGTTGCGGTTACAAACGGAACAACAAATTCTGGTCTAAGTCCTTGATATATAAAACGCTCCATAAATACGGGTTGACCTGCTAGAAAACATAGTCTCTCAACCCTAGATATGAATTGTGAAACGGTTTCCTCGTCTTTTTGTTTCAGATTTGCCGCTTCCTTCCAAAATCCTACTTTTTGCATACAATTTCTACCAAAACGGTCCTTGAACTTACGGAATAGTTTATCTTTGCTGTTTCTGTCTTCGTCGTCAAGTAGCATATACCATTCTAAAGCATAATTGTCTATGAAACACGTGAATGCTCTTGTGGCTTGTACGTCATCCCACTTTGAAAATTCACACATTAGTTCGTATCTCTTTATCCAAACGTCTGCATTTTCTGTTTCGAACGCGTTAAAAAGTTCCAATTTCGGTAATTCCATTTTCAAATTTTCGTATACTGGGACTAGTTCATAAATAAAACACTCGCTTGGCTGCTTAAGGTTACGGTATTCGAGGAATCCTCCCCAATTATAACCCCGTGAATTTCCGGCATAAGTCCGTGAACTTCGGCACGGGTTACATTAAAGTCTGTAGGTCGATAATTGACACTATGGCTGCTTTAAACGCAAGACTGTATAAAAATATATGTACAAATTTATTCACAAGTTTACAGCTTGAAAGCTAGGGGAAGACTTCCCCAACAACAGTTTACAAAAACATATAAAGTAAGTCAAAGATAAGGGTATTAAACATTATAAAAAGGTTCTCATAGAAATAAATATTATTGTCCAATCTTATGTAATAACAATAGGATTATTGTCCTCCGGCTTAACTTTATAAAATAGCGATAATTGCTTTTGTAGTTCAAGTGTTAGATAAATGTATTATCTCGCACTTTTGACAGCCATCGGATTAAGTTGTAAAATAGTAAATCTACATGTATAATCACTTTGGATATTTGAAATAAGAAACATTATATTTAAGAAAAGGGCACATTGAAAACAATAAATATTCAACTTGAAACTAAAATGGGAAATAATCAATTTAAAACGAAAGTTCATATAAATATTCAATGCAAAACGAGAGTTCATATAAATATTCAATTCAAAACGAGAGTTCATATAAAGCAATTTGCGAATTATTGTAAAAGTTCCTAAAGTCACTTTTCTTCCGGTTATATTAATTTCCATTGTTTAACGCAAGTGTACATTTTAGATAAATAAATTGAATGAAAACTACGGTTCCTTATTTGTGCATTGTGATTAAAAATTCGTATGTATCATTACTTTCATTTGTTTACAACTCTGTCTTGTATTGTTCTGGTCGTACTATTGCAAATAGCAATTTCTTGACTGTATCATGTGTTTCCATCAGTTTAATATAGTACTATAACAAGATAATCGTTGCAAAGAATCCTGCTCAAACTTTTGTGAAAGACGATTTTAACTTTGCAGTGTTGCGAGAGTTTATGTTCTATTTTGAAGGCAATTGTAGTGACCTGCAATACAAGTACCGTTCCATTGAGTTTAGTTATATTAAAATTGAGAAAGGAAATGGTGAATATGCCAAAGCGACAACCACCCGACCATAGAGCAAACAACAGCCGAAGGCAACCAATGGGTCTTCAATGTAGCGAGAATTCCCGCACCCGTAGGTGTCCTTCAGCTGGCCCCTAAAATATGCATAATAGTACAGTGATAATGGACGTCATACTAAACTCCGAATTATACACAAGAAACCAAAATTTAAAATCATACAAGACTAACAAAGGCCAGAGGCTCCTGACTTGGGACAGGCGCAAAATTGCGGCGGGGTTAAACATGTTTATGAGATCTCAACCCTCCCCCTATACCTCTAGCCAATGTAGAAAAGTAAAAGAATAACAATACGCACATTAAAATTCAGTTCAAGAGAAGTCCGAGTCTGATGTCAAAAGATGTAACAAAAGAAAATAAATAAAATGACAATAATACATAAATAACAACAGACTACTAGCAGTTAACTGACATGCCAGCTCCAGACCTCAATTAAACTGATTGAAAGATTATGTCTTCATCATATGAATATCAGGTACAATCCCTCCCGTTAGGGGTTTAGTATCATACTATCATAAAATATATGAGAAGAACATAACCCGTGTCATGCCAACAACTGTCTTGTGTTTTTGTCTCTGACCTAGGTTTTCTGTATTTGGCATGTGTAGTGCATCATGACATAATGCATTGTTACGTGTACCGTGATGAACTTTCGTGCAGGACTGCGGTGTGCCTTTTTGACATGGAACTTGTGACCAGACTATGACTTTTTGACTCTTGACCTATGCACGTTGGTTTTGTCATCATGATACAGTGTGTATAATACATTGACCTCAAAATATAATTTTCAATTGACCTTGCTTCTGAATATGTGGCATGTAGATGTATTGTCATAAGATGGTGAGTCTAGTGGCACGAGAAACTTTATGTGAGCTTGACCTTTGGCCTCAATGTACAACTTGTATATTTTGTTTGAATTAAATGGAGAATTGTCTGATTGGCAATCATACCATATCTTCTTAATATATCTATTTTAGATATAAAGATTTATTTTTTAGTTTTGTGTACCACGATGACCCTTTCCTCAAAATCTGCTTTATGTTTTTTTGACAATGAACTCTTGACCAGACTATGACTTTTGACTCTTGACCTACATGTATGCGTATTGGGTGTGTCTCTTGGTATTATTACCTTGACGTCAAGTCAGGAGTCTGGTTTTTGTTAGTCTTGTATGTTTTTAATTGTAAGTTCAGTTTTATGTTTTAGAGTCTGAACTAGTTCACATTTTGTTTAGGGGCCATTTGAAACCCGCCTCCGGGCGAGGGATTTTCTCGCTTTGTTGAAGACCCATTGGTGGCTTTCGACTGATTTCTGCTCTTTTGTCATGTTACTGTCTCTTTTACACATTCCACAATTCCATTCTCAATTTTTAAGATTGTTTGGTTCAAATGAAAACTAAATCCTTTAATTTCCGTGAAAAAATAGAGAGAATATTTACTGCTTCAGTAGCACCATGTGCTGCCAGTTGTGATAGATAATGCAAAATGTTTCAACCATTTTATCTTAGATTTCATTTCATGGACATGTAGATATGGATAGTCTGTTTTTACATCTTAAAAATTCACACAGAAGGTATACGCATATCAATAAACTGAACTCAGTGCAAAGAACCTTTAAAGTACACTTAGACAGAGAGCTCAATCTAGTAAAACACTTTGTTATGCTGGTCGCATGTAACTTGAAATGTCACTGTCTGTTGCCAAACTGCACCGAGATCCTGAAAAAAATATGCAAGTTAATTCTATTAGAAGTAGAATTCAAAGGAAGTAAATAAGCTGTTCACTGAAATAAATGTAGAATATGTCTATGGGACACAGATGCCCCTGCTTGTGAAAAAAACATGAGTAAACTTCCACATATAATGCAGGATTCTCGTAATTTTGACCATTGTGTGACCAAAAACATTGTATATAAGTTTCAAAACATTTGTCAAACTAAAGTAAAAGAACGGAAACAACAGATTTAGCATTTTTCCTATCTTACGGCTCCGTGTTGACATTTGTATCATTGGTACTTGTACCACATCTTCTTACATCTAATAACTCATGAATAGTGACGTCACCCAATATCGAACTTGATAGATCTGTGTTATGGGGTAATAAGGATTACGTATAAGGTTCATAACATTTGATTGAGTCAAACTTATTTAAGAGAACGGAAACGAAAAAAGTCAGCATTTTCTGTTTTTAAAGGGACATGATAAATCATGAACGGTCAAAGTGACGCTACCAAATTTCAAATTAGATTTTGTGTTGTGTGGTAATAAGCATTGTCCCAGGTTGGGGGATGGTGGGGATCCCGATAACATGTTCAACCCCGCCTTATTCGGTATGTGTGTGACTGTCGCAAGTCAAGAGCCTGTAATTCAGTGGTTGTCGTTTGTTTATGTGTTACATATTTGTTTTTCGGTTCATTTTTTGTACATAAATTTGTCTGTTTCTTTTCTCGTTTGAATATTGTTTGACATTGTCATTTCGGTGCCTTTTATAGCTGACTATGCGGTATGGACTTTGCTCATTGTTGAAGGCCGTATATGACCTATAGTTGTTAATTTCTGTGTCATCTGGTCTCTTGTGGAGAGTTCTCATTGGCACTCATGCCACATATGGTGGAGGGTGGGGATTCAGCTAACATGTTTAACTCCGCCTTATTCTGTATGTATGTGCATGTCCCATGTCAGGAGCCTGTAATTCAGTGACAGTCGTTTGTTTGTGTGTTACATATTTTTTTTTCGTTCATTTTTTGTACATAAGTTAGGCCGTTAGTTTTCTCGTTTGAATTGTTTAACATTGTCATGTCGGTGCCTTTTATAGCTGACTATGCGGTATGGACTTTGCTCATTGTTGAAGCCGTATGGTGACCTATAGTTGTTAATTTCTGTTTCATTTGGTCTCTTGTGGAGGGTTCTCATTGGCACTCATGCCACATCTTCTTTTTTATATTGTGTATAAGTTTTGTATTATTTGATTGAGGCAAACTAAAGTTAGGAGAACGTGACCCATTTTTTGGGACGTTCGGACTAGGGTAACACTTTATGCCCCTCCACTATGGCGCCAACACAGAAGTTAATTGTGACTATTGTGCTTGTGATACTCATCCCACTAGCACTATCATTAACACACACACACACACAATTTTATTATAAAAATATTCAATCTTAATTTTGATTTCTTTATTTAGGGCCGAATGATTATATGCATGCCCTTCATAAGGAGTATCAAATTTGACAAATTTATTGTACATATACTTTTTTGTAATATTTTATAGCTTCTTTTTCAACTAATTAAAGCTTACCAACTTAAATTGATCATCACTTTCTTTTTATATGTCTTATAACATTCTGTTTTGAACAAAACGATTTGTTACATATACTTCACATGTATTTCTATAAAATCTGACATTATTACAAAGCCAATTAAATAAAATTCAGTCGAACTTGAAAGTAAATGTGCAATCAAATAAATATGCAAGTCGTCAACTGGTCAAGTGTAGTGGCGGATCCAGAATTTTTCATAAGTGGGGGCCCACTGGCTGCCTAAGAGGGGGCCCGATTTCGTCACGCCTCAGTGATTCCATATATAAGCAACCAATTTTGTTTCTCAAAAGCCCCCCCCCCCCCCCCCCCCTTAATCCGCCTCTGAAGTGGCTAGATGCATATATCGTTGGCCAATTGAACAACATGTCCTAATTGGGTGGTTTTAAAACTTCTAGAAATATTAACGAAAATAAGGGATGAGTAAAGGAAAATAGATGAAAACCGAACGACTGAATTAAATAAAAGGATGTTCGATATACTGTATATAAACTCATCATAGATACCAGGACCAAATTTAGTATATACGCCAGACGCGCGTTTCGTCTACAAAAGACTCATCAGTGACGCTCGAATCCAAAAAAGTTAAAAAGGCCAAATAAAGTACGAAGTTGAAGAGCATTGAGGACCAAATTTCCTAAAAGTTTTGCCAAATACAGCTAAGGTAATCTATGCCTGAGGTAGAAAAGCCTTAGTATTTCAAAAAAATCAAAATTTTGTAAACTGTTAATTTATAAATAAAACCATATCAATGATAATTCATGTCAGTACAAAAAGTAGTGACTACTGGGCTATATATTTCGGTTTATTTTTAAAATCTATACGATGTTTTATTTTTATCTAGTTTCCTAATGAAAATAATTAAAATGAGAAGATAAATACCTTACAGCTTCCTTTACCGTCGATGCTGGAATGTTTAATGTTATAAAACAATTTTAGCGTCTTAATTTTGACCTACTTAATCTTTTTATTCGGATACTTGCGGTTATCTTATCCAAGTTCAAGGGGGACATTAGAATGATCTAGAATTGAACCCAGATGGAACCAAGAAGTTGGGTTGGTATAACCAAACAACCCGGATGGTGAACCAGTTACCATGGTTTCGTCCCAAGGAACCCGGATAGAACCAAGGTTCAGAACCAAAAACCCAGATGGAACCAAGGTTTAGAACCAGAGTGCCCGGATATAATCTAATTGCATTCAGAATTTTCATTACTTTTTATACCTTCAACCTTTTTTCCAAATCATTTATTTATTTAGTATATTTATATAGTATCGAATTCATAACAGTGTGGCTATGGACATTGATTGGCGCACTTTAATATCCCATTGACTGGGACAGATTAGGTGAACGTTCGTCTATAACGCCCATTGCTCACGACGTCCTTAATATAAACATTTAAACCGTGGGGTCACCAAAGGTTCTCAACGCCTATATAAAATAATTCGAAATACTAATCAGGAATTTGTGTTTTGATTTATATTGATTAATTAAACGTCCTTTACTTGTGTTTTTGTTATGTTTCGACAATCAATTTTCATAATAAGATATCGTAAAGCCATGTTCTTTCAGAAAAAAGAATGACTTACTGAATGCATGTATTGATTGATTATCTTTTTTCGGATTTAACAATTGCGATTGTCGAGTTATGTAATCTTTTAACTTGTATCTGGTCTAATTTTATTTTAGAACGAATGCATAATCCACTTTCAAAAGTTGTGCAAATACGAAACATAAAGACAAAATATACTTCTGCCCTGTCTTTTTCGTACTTGAAAGTTATTGGATAGTACTTGTGAAATTTGCATGCATTTACGTTATTGTATTGGCAAAATGTATCATTTGGTGTATATAGGAAACTTAAACCGTTCTGCTATACTGCTACTATACTTGTGAAAAACACTTGGCAACAGAAACGCATTCATCTTATCTATATAAAAAAATCGACCCAATTTACATAGAAATGGACGTCTTCGTGCATTTGTGATCGCAAATAAAATATGTTCCGGACCTTATGAGTATTTGGACCATACGTGTATGGTTGGACCATATTAGTATACCCTTATGGTCATGATATATGCGTATGGTCCAAATACTCATATGGTCCGGAACACATACATGATATTCTGTGCGTTGTCGGTCGTCTATTAATTTTTTTCTTTTGTTGATGGATTTGACGTCTTTCTGTGAGTGATTATTTGTTCATGACTTAAAACTTACTTGCAAATAATTTAAAAACAAGACTTGATTTATAAAAATGTCCAAACAAACCATGATTTTTTTTTAAACATACATCACATCCATTGCAAAAGGCTAAAATTCGCCAGGTCTTTAAGTTGACTAAATTAATGTTGCGGACCATTTTCCAATTTCCATGCGGTATCCCTATTTTTTTTCTCGCTCATCTTTTATGTTTGTTTTTTTCATCTCAAGACCTCTTGGAGCTTTCATTCTATAAAGTGTGTATTTTGCTAATGGTCGAAGGCCATACGGGGACCTATAGCTTGATAACGCCTGTTGGTCCCTGGAAAGAATGTGTCTGATTGTCTATCACACTTCATATTCTTATTTTAACATGCAGTTATATCTATGATAAGAATGAAAATTGAATTGTCATTGAGACAAAAACCCAACCAAAGAGCAAAAAAAAAAGAAAAAAAAAGCACAAGGCAACATGTAGATCTTTCGTATCAAGGGAATTGTTATAAATATATTTATTTCAGGTTAATAGTATTAGGCCATACTCAAGTTATAAAATAGATCTTGTCGTCAACTTTTGCAACCAGCTTCTATGTTTCTATAATGCACTGTTCATCTTTTTTGGGCTTCGACTTTTCCATTGGACAGACAATTTTGTTTTCGACTGTTTTAAAAAGATGCATTTTTTTAAGTAAGGAGTCTCTGGCCTTTGGTAGTGTTGTATGTTAATTAATGTTTGTTTATTTATTTGTTTAGGAAATAAGTATGACGTACATTTTCACTGAACTATGACACTTTTTATAATAGTTTTTCGATATCGCTCGGGCAAAAATAATCACGAATATAATGCCTACCCATGCATTGATAAAAACGGGTATAAACTACACAGTGCAGCTTCCAACAAGAATACAAGATTTATTGATTTTCAAAATGCGACCAAAATTAAAAATTTGCTCGCAGCGGAAAAAATTCAACAGTTTGATTTTCATTGAAATAAAATAATTGTTATGATTTACACACCGTTACTTTTTCCAATATAAATATTCGAACTATGTTGTTTGTTGTTTCCTTTATAAATTTACATCATTTTTAAAAAGACCACGCGTCTTCGATATTTAGAAGACTATAAAAGCGATGTTCATTATCTTTCTTCTGCTGTAAGTTTAATTTAGTTATTTTGTGTCATAATTGCCATCTCGTATGTTTTAAATTTGAATAAAGAAGATTCAGGTTGTCTTATACGTCAATTATACACACACAAAAAAAAACGATAACAAATAAAATAAGGTGCAACATTCATTCTCCATGAAAAGAATACATCACATGGATGTAATTTTTGTAAGAAAAATACCAATTTCGTGAGAAGTTGTGTGTTGGACTTGAAGAGCCAAGGCAAACTGACAGATATCTGAATAAACGAATCGATTTATGGTATATAAAAAAAAACAAAGCCCACATGGTTAGCATTGAATAAATAGAAGGCCACTCTTAATTGATCACAACGTAGAAGTTTTTGTTCTCTTAATCAATAAGATATTTTCTGAAATAACGCGGGTCCCTATTAACTTAAATTTTTTTTTTTTTTTTTAACCATGAATAAACTTTTTTTTTTATTATTATTTATTGATATCAGCTCTGGACATTAATATTCTTAAAAGTGAAACTGTTGTAAGTGATGGTATAACAATTATTTAAAATAAATTCCTTAAATGATTTGTGAAAAGAAAGTTTCATTTTATGTATCAAAATTTGTAACAAATGATTATTTAAATCCCCACTTGAAGGCCTCCGATAGACTGAGTGAGCATAAAATCATCGCCCACGACAAACAAGTTAAAGGTAAACTTTTCAGTACAATTACTAATAAACGTTTTACTGTCGACCACACTGTTATGAATTTCGTTCTATAATCATACCTCACTCCAAATATAATCATTCTTTTTTTATAAGCTCACCTGGCCCAAAGGGCCAAGTGAGCTTTTCTCATCACTTGGCGTCCTTCGTCCTGCGTCCGTTGTCCGTCGTCCTGCGTCTGTCGTCCGTCGTCCGTAATCTTTTACAAAAATCTTCTCCTCTGAAACTACTGTGCCAAATTTAACTAAACTGGGCCACAATCATCCTTGGGGTATCTAGCTTAAAGAATGTGTCCAATGACCTGGCCAACCAACCAAGATGGCCGTTATGGCTAAAAATAGAACATACGGGTAAAATGTAGATTTCGGCTTATATCTGTGAAACCAAAGTATTAAGAACAAACTTGACAGGGTAAAATTGTTAAATCAGGTCAAGATCTATCTACCCTGAAATTTTTAGACAAATCGGACAACCCGATATTGGACTGCTGCCCCCGAATTAGTAATTTTAAGGAAATTTTGCAGTTTTTGGTTATTATCTTGAATATTATAAAAGATAGAGATAAACTGTAAATTGCAATAATGTTCAGCAAAGTAAGATCTACAAATAAGTCAATTGACCGAAATTGTCAGTTGACCTATTAAGGAGTTATTGCCCTTTGTATTCTATTTTTAACCATTTTTCTAAAATTTTAGTAATCTTTTTAAAAAATCTTCTCCTCTGAAACTACTTAGACAAATTCAACCAAATTTGGCAACCATCATCTTAAGGGTAGTAGTTTCAATAATGTGTCCAATGTCCTCATCCACGAAACAAAATGACCGGCATGGCTAAAAATTATAGTACATACATGTAGGGATAAAATGCAATTTTTTTGCTATTATATCTGAATTCAAAGCGTTAAGAGCAAATCTCATTCTATTAAATATGTTCATTTAGTCATGATCTAACTGCCTTGCAATTTTTAGACAAATCAGGCAAGCCGTTGTTGGGTTCCTGCCCCTGAATTGGTAATTTTAAGAAAAACTTGCAGTTTTTGGTTATTATCTTCAATTTTTCAAAAATAAACTGTAAACAACAATTATTGTATTGCAAAATAAGATCTACAAATAAGTCAGCTTGACCAAAACGGTCAATTGACCCCATAAGGAGTTATTGCTCTTTACAGTAAATGTTAAACAATTTTCGTAAATTTACGTAAACTTTTACAAAATATTTTCCTTTGAAACTACTGAGCCAAGTTCATTACAGATAGAGAAAATTGTTAACAGCAAGAATGTTCAGTAAAGTAAGATTGAAAAACACATCATCATCACCAAAACACAATTTTTTCATGAATTCTATTCTCACCTATTATGTGTGTCCTTTGTTAAGTATGATCATAGACCAAGGTGAGCGACACAGGCTCTTTAGAGCCTCTAGTTTGTATATGAGAAATATCTGACTCTACTTTTTCATATATAGAAGGGTTGTCAGATATCATAATGTTTGATAAAGATCAATGATTAAAAAATCTGCAAAATGGTAATAAAACCAAAATGCGTTGTTAAATCCAGAACTAACTAAATTTGAACAGCCCTTGTTGAGGCGCACGTAAACAGAAATCAGTGCGCTTTTTTTAATCTTGTTCGTATATTGTAAACCAACTTAGTTTCGCGGATACTTTATTTCGCGATTTACTTATTCTTGATCACTTCGCGGCTATTTAATTTCGCGATAGTCTTATTTACTTAGTGTAGTTAAATAAGGAGAGATCCAAATTTTAAATATTCGCGTATTTTTTCTACTCGTGAAATTCTCGAAAATAATTCGCTCGCGAAAATAAGTTGGTTTATAGTATGTAACGCTCCTGTGAAATCAACTCTTGTGGTGCTGAATGGCGGGTCCTCTCAAAGACGATCCTTTAGAATGGGGTGATGGGTCAGACATAACATACAGTTAAATAATAATCTTCCTTCAGGTCACTCAATTCAGTAATGCGGTTTTCACTCTTTGTCGGATTTTCGGAATCCAAACTGTCTGTTGATTTAACGTTATTGTCCCATTTATACTACTGTGTTTTTGTAGTTAGTGTTTATCTAAAATAATCAATGTTTCCAAAGAGTGTTTTGACGGAAGCAAATAAGGGTATTTCACTGTTTCGTTATAAACGAAAGCATTTATTAGTTCTTCCTCCGGAACGTAGTAGTCGTTTTTTGTCGATATATATAACAGTATCTGACGTACAAAAGGTAGTCAAGTAGTATCCTTTGAAATAATATTTCGATTTTATTCATGAAAATAGTTTGCTGTTCATACCGTATCAGTTTGAAAATTCGTCTTCCTCTAACTGTTTTGTTTGGGTGTTCTGCAATTTATTATAAAACGTAATACGTAAGACATTATACGAAGTAGATTCGGATAACTGCTAAACTTCTCTAAATTGATAAATTTCGTTTCAACTGTCAATCTGTCATCATTTTGTTGAATTTATCGGTTTATTTCTTCACTTTAATTGTCTGTTATTGTTGTCAAAGAAACGGACTTTCGATCCCAATATGGTCAATGTTCTTTATGTGCAAGTCATTTTGGTCCGTTGAATCAAGTTGCATTATTAAAACACCTCGCGTAATACAGTCAGCGGGGTTACATTCGGTTGGCCAATACCTTCAAGTTTTATAATCCATAAGTTGATGGATTTCTGTAATTCTATTAGCAATAAATGTTTTTTGTATTTTCGATGAATACAGCAAGCTAAGAACGATATGACTATCACACCAAAATGTGATTTCTGTCATTCCTACAATATTGGACACATGTTAACCTAATTTCGCTCAATTTATTGCGCCTATCAAATCCAGTCGTGGCAAAGTTATAATTTATAGCGGTGTAAATCAGTTTTTAGCCATACCAAATTGCGAATATTTTCTTTGTATAATTCACGCGCAAGCTAGTTTGTTTGCTAGCATCAGTAAAAATGTGTACACTAGATGTTTGTGTTGATATTCCATCGTTGTATAGTTGTCTGGAAATTTTAACTGATTTTGTATCATTAAGCTCTGTAGATAAAGAAGTACTGTACAGTTACATTTTCCCGTAAATGTCCGTACCATCCAAAATTACGTTTCCACAGTGACTTCTTTAGTATCTTACCTTTCACTGTCTCGTAAGTAACTAAGTAAGCCAAGCGGTTCAAAGTTTTATAACGAGTCTCAGAATATTTCTCTTTTTATTACATCTACCATGGTTTAATCTATGTTTAGTTCTACAAATAAAAGTATTTCGTCCGCTGCTTTACAGCGCATTCCATGTATGTTGATCTCGTTACTTGAATCTAGTACGTTCTCTGTGTCAGCAAGTTCTCGTAGTCTATTAGAATGAGAGTTCTATGATCTGGGGTTAAAGCCTTCTTTCTTCTCCATTATCGTCTGTAAAACTAGATAAAACATTGTCCACATACATGTCTTATGTACTTCTTAACAATGTTGGTCTATGATTCTCTGAAAAGTGTTATAACAAGGTTGCATTCTGTACAAATGGTGAGCATGTAGCTCCAAGACTGACTTGAAACGATATCGATAAGTTGAAAACAGACTGGTTTTATCTGTTGGACCTCTTAACCAAAAGTAGCGAGTTACATCACGGTCCAGCCTGTGTAAATGCCTTTTCAATGTCTGTTTCTGAGTACGAAATCTGGTAAGTATCTCGGTTATATCATTTGAAGTTAGCAGATATGAATGAAAGCAGTCATTCGAACTGGGACTTTTTGCGTTCTCTTTACAACTTAAATTAAACATAATTACAATTGGAGTATTTGTAGAATCTTTTTTGCCGGGGAAAACAAAATGTAGTGAATGCGCTGTGGCTCGTCCTCATTCTCTCCTTCCTTTTCGATGAAAGCGCATTTCTCCTGATCTTAGATTCTAAATAAGTTTGGTTTCTGGTTAAAGTGGTTAATGACTCTGTTGGTTCTTGCTCTTGTAATCATCTCGTTTCTCTGTTATTTGGGACTTTCTTCAATCCATTGAAGTTTTACAAGGTACTTTCCATCATCATATGTTTTCGATGTTGATATGAATTGTTTAATGTTAATTTCGTGTTAAGTTTGTCGTTTTCTTGTATACTAAGAGACTCTAATTTCCAACACATCTTAATATCATAGTCCTCTTTTGCACGACTAGATAATATATGCATCATATGTGAATTGCGTTGTCCTCTTGTACATGTAAGTGGTCCAGATATCAACTATCCAATTGTTGAGCTCCTCACTGTCGGACCGTTGCCTCGAACAATATCATCCTTGATTACATCCAATTACTAGTTTGCTCCAATCAATATAGAAATTTCAAAGCTTTGACCATCTGACGAGGGTGGGCTAGTTTTAGTCCCTTCAAATAATGTAGTTGCTTTGGTATGTATCTGCGATTTTATGGTCACGGCACCAATCTCATGACCATATATTGTACAATGAGTTGTGTATATGAAGTTGAAAAGAAAGTCCAGAAAAATTAACGATTTAATCATGAAATACGATCATGCCTTTTACACATAGATACAATGACGTTACATATAGAGAGCGCTAACGCGTGTAAGTACGTGTATAACTCACGCGGTAATGTATAAGCTTATTACTACACTTCATGCATAGGCATAGGATTCACCGAGTCTATTATATAAATACAGTTGACATAATTATTTATTGATCTGATATGGCCATTGAGATTTCGTATTCATGATATAAAAACTATGTTCTTAATCATACTTAAAATAAACAAATAAATTTCAAAATTTTGCCCTAAGATTTAATAAAAAAAGAGAAAAAAAAAAAGAAAAAAAACATTGTGTATGATAAAGCTCCATTTTGAAACAAATTAAAGATCAAATTAACCAGATCTCCAGACGAGTGTTTCCGCTTCAGAAGACTTATTAGTGGCACGCAAATGAAATCAGTAAGATACCAAGTCAAATGTTAAGTTGATTCGAAAATCAAAAATACCAACAAGTTTGCTAAAGAAAACTAATGACAATAATGCCAGTCGTTTAGAAGTATTCGATTACGAAAAATGAACCCTATTCAAGTGTTTGTTATGGATGCTTTAATGTTTAGTTTCATCGCATTCTAAAACAATTGCTTTAATTTTAATTCTGTTTCAGATCATCCTGATTGTGACGCTAAAGAACCAACTTTAGTATTAGACAAATGTCCTACAGGTTTGTTAACTTAGACAGGGAAGTAACAAATACACATCAACTTCTGGAAAATGATAATTTGATTGCTTTTTGTTTTGGGGTTTTTTTTCTGAGCTAGAATTGCCTAAAACAGTTACTGTTGTTAACATATTTAAATTTAAGTTCTTTTTAAAACTTTAAAATATGACTACAAGTGTCCCTATGCAGTACTACATCAAGATACCTACACCTGCCAGGATACTTGTTAACAAAAGTTGATATGTATCATGCATGATTAGGTATCATATAACAAGAAGACACTATTTGACCAACTAAAAACTATATGTGTATGTACATGTATGTGTAACCGGAAGACATTTATCTTGTACGGCTCGTGTCTTATCAGATGATGATATCGTATCGACAATAACGGAGTCAAAAATTGACATCTTTTCAATCCCGAGAACCTATACAAAAGACTTTAAAAAATAGAGAAATAATTCTTGCCAAATATTTGTCAGAAATTTCATATGGGCCGCGGCATGCGACAATAATAACGAAATAACTGTCATATTCGTTGGAGGTTTAGCTAGCTATAAAACCAGGTTTAATCCACAATTTTCTATCTAAGACAGTAAGAAATATACCGGTTGTTATCCATTCGTTTGATGTGTTTGAGCTTTGATTTTGCCATTTGATTCGGGACTTTCCGTTTGGACTTTCCTCAAAGTTGAGTACTTCTTTTATTTTACTTTTGACATGATTAATTCGATTCTAAAAGAAAATTTTATTATCTTTGAATAAAAAAACGAAGCGGAGATAGTTGTACATGTACCATGTTTGCGGCTGCTCTTTTTTCCAATTAATCTATAATTGTTTGCATCAATTATTTCTAAAAACTAAAGCGTGAAGCATCATATTGACTTGATAAAATATATGTGCGGTTAACGTAAAAGAATAGAAAATAACACAATGCCTAACTCAAATTCCATTTAAATACAAAAAAACGGTACAATTTAGAACGCACACGTATCTGAAATACCCTCAGCTGGAAAGTTCATTGTATGACATCATAATTTGAAATGACATTAATGTGCCTCAGGCATCACCTGAATTTCGCGGAATTTTCTTTTATGGCTATTATTTTTGTACACTTTCCCCAAGCATAAATGATGTATTAGACTGAATTGGTAAAGCTAACTCAACGCTAAAAAGTGATGATTTTCTTCTTTGTAATTTCTGAAATCATTCTTCAACAGCAAGGGCACAATGTGCACTTATTTTTGTTTTACGACTTATTGTTAAGAACAACGAAAGAGAAGGTGTGGGTGCACGTGAAACATTTTTAGCTCATTTTATGCCTACACACAGTTATATTTATTTATTGTTATTGTTATTTCTTCTTTTTTTACAAGACTCAAGTTAATTTGGTTGCTTTGGTCTGTTATGCAATGCGATATTTTGGCTTCCTTTTATCTCTTCCTATGTTATCGCATCTATGAAATAATTATCAGAACTGAGGTAACAGGTGTGGTCATCTATAGTTATGGAAGTTGGTACACATTATGCGTGAATAAATTCCAGATGAACAGGGAATTTCAGGAGGCTAAAAACTTAGAAAATGGTCTTTTCGCTTGGCTCTTCGTAGGAAGTTAATTTGATATCGTATGCGGATCAAATCTTATCAGGTGTCCATATTACAAATCAATGATTTCATCGGTTATCATAAGACATATCATGTCACTGCAAGTAAAGTATCCCATTATAACGTATTAGACTAAATAAAGGTTACAGTAGTATACCGCTGTTCAAAAGTCTTAAATCGATTGGGAGAAAGTAGATCCTGGTAACAAACTAAAACCGAGGGAAACACATCAACTTTAAGAGGAAAACAACGAAACAACTAAGTGACCGAAGATCATGTCCTCAAGCTCGTGACCAAATCCTGAGTCAATGCATTCGCGGATAAAAAAAATATTTTATCCTTCATGCTTCTACTGCTACCCAACGAGAAAATTCAATTACTATGGTTTCATCTCTTGTAGTTGCTGAGTTTCTCTCGGTTTTAGTTTGTAACCCTTATTTGTTTTCTTACAATCGTTTCATGACTTTTGAAAAGCGGGATACTACAACTGCCTTTATTCATTATAGTTTAGCACTCATCAACAGAATCCTTTTTACCAAACTTAACTTGCATCGGCAGTCACAATCCTAAATACTGTTCTATTTCTAATGTCTTTTGATAGTTTAACAGAACTTGATGTGAAAACAGAAAGCGACATTATATGCCACATGACAAGAAGTGACATTTGGTATTTTAATAAATGCAACTGACTCAAAGATCCGACCCGCTTGAAGCAAACCCGTCCAAACTATCAAAATTCGGAATTGGTGTAAAGTCCTACATAAAAACAAATGAAAGGATACTATGAGAAAAACTTTCGCTTTAGGATGTATTACGATTGTGGCATTTATAGGTTTTGATTACGGTAACGTAAATGGCCAAGAACGTATGATTACAAATAAATTCTACATGGTAAGAACGCTGTTGGGATAACCGTTTCTTAGCTACGAGTTTGAGCGTGTTTGGTACGCAATCCTACGGGGTATCCATTACCCTACAGATGAACTACAATGATTATGAATAAGTCGAACCAACATTTGAACAACTCGCTAGATGACGTCAATTCCTTTCATGTTGAACATGTAACTTCCAATCATATGCTTTTTGACGCCTTTATCAATAACGTAACGGAATTTTGTATGGACCGAGGCTTCATATGACCTAAACCGTAAAATATACGCTACTCTAGACCTTATTGTGAGTTTCCAACATGTAATGTACTATTGAAAATTGTACCTACAATTTTGCGTCCGTATTTGTTTAAGCTGAAGTATAATTTCTTAGAAATATCTAAGATGCATTTTAATTTCAAGAGAGACAACTCTCAACCATGTAACAAAATATGGTCATGATACCAGCTTAAGGCATCATTAGCTATGCAATTAAACTTATACGTGGGCAATTAAACCTGCATCGAAACAAGGATTTCTAAATAACAGCGCTACATTGAAATAAGACTAGAAACAATGATTGAATAGAGGTCGACCATTAGATTGGCATTAGTTAGACAAATGGCAACATAATGAAAAAAGACAAAATACAAATAAAATTACATGTATATAGCAGTGATATTGTTGGCTTTTTTCAAAACTACCTCTACCCTTTTTATTGGGAAAATATGCGTCATTTTTATCAAATTGGGAAATTTACAATTGTATAATAAACCATGAATTTGACTGGAAGTTCAATTTGCAGACCACCTTTCAAGAGGTAAACCCTCATTTGAAATATAAAGACCCCTTATTGCAGTGATGATACATAAATAGACCCTAAAATCTGCACATATAGTCAATTTAGACATAACAAATTTTTAAATGAGTTTTTTTCAGTTTGTATTCATGCTCAATTACTACTGTTTTGGGAAAAAAGGTGTATTTATAGGAATAATTTTAAGCCATTTTTTTTCAAATTGGGATTTTTCTTCAGCGGAAAAAGCCTTAATTCTCCGGTAATTTAAGGCAAACAATATCACTGATTATAGTAACTGAAGTTACTGAAAGGTTATTCAAAGCCAAATTTCAACTAACTAGTATAAATACATTAAAAAAGCAGGATAACAAAAATATCGATCACTGATGAAAATTCAAAACGGAAAGATAAAGAAATCAAATGGCAAAATCAAAATCTCAGATATATTAAACAAACGGATAACCACTGCTATATCAATGACTTGGTATAGGTATATGTATTGTGGATATGCTTGAAATGACTCCTTTGCCTTGATGTCAGTGTCATATACATTTCCAGTATTATAAATGTAATAAATCCAATTAACTTCATTATCTGCTTCAATATTCTAAAAGGTTATCACACTATAGAATTGTGTTGTACTGATAACGAATATTTAGATATATAGTATGTTGCATTTCTTCTAATGAAGCTGTAACTAATAGATTTCTATAAATTGTGTTTTTCCTTTGAAAAATATTAATTGTCTAACCTATATAACATAATATCAAAAAAGTAAACCGTAGTTATACTATTTACACTTGGTCTTTTATTGTTTTGTTGTTTTTTTGCCATATAATTTATTTCAGTTTATGAGTTTCAGTTCTCTTTTTGTATCTCTCGCTCCTCTTTCGTAACAAAGCAAACTTTAAATAATAATTTCGTCATTTTAGCTTCTGATCCACCAAACGTATATATAACTCCCAGAAGCAGCAATATGTCTGTGCATAGACACGATAACATGACATTAGAGTGTGCATTTGTATCGCTTACTGACATTACCAGTTTTAAATGGATCAAGCATGTAAAAAATGTACAAACAGTTTTAAATGAAACAACTCATCCAGATAAATTTAGTGTTAGTCTTTCCGGATCTTCTCGCAACGTATTGCTTTTTAAATCTGATTTTATTCTTGAGGACGCAGGTACTTATCAGTGCATAGTTTCTAATGAGAATGGTGAAAATGATGACAATGTAACCGTACTCATATATGAAGGTAAGTTTACTTATGACAACTGTACTTGAAAAAAACAACCCATCAAAAAAGTTTTTTTTTTTTTTATATATTTATAATATTTACTGTATGATCCTGTATGCAAGCTGGTTCTTTTATTATGTTTTGGGGTGGGGTGAAATTAGGGCATTTCTATTATTTTGGGTGCAAAGTTCATGATTAATTCATGTTGATATACACTGCGATGGTTTCATTTATAATTCTATAATCATAATGACAATTAGTAATAAATCTATTGAATATTCTATTTTATGTGAATTTCGTTTTCAATTTGAAAAAAAAATGTGATGTGCCCAATACTTCTATTTACAATTCTTGTATCCACAACTACTTAGTTTTAAATATTGTTTAGCCAACGTTGAAAATGTTGGTATTTCAATACAATGTTTATTCAACGTTGAAACAATGTACTAGTTTCAACGTTGAATTGTCAACGTTGAATCAATGTTGAATATTTGTTGATCAATGTATAACCTAAAATCAACATAGATTCAACGTTGATTCAAAACAGTGTGCTTGCAGGGTAACCATTAAAATTGTTTGTTTTGATAAAAAGGAAACAATACATCGAACACAATGTTATACACACATATAGAGACACACATATACATGAATATTTATACCTTTATGTAAACTTGTATTTTCTTATCAATCAGAAATCCCTAACCCTCAATTAACAAGCAAAATATACCCGCTGAATCTTGGTGATGACGTTCATTTGGAGTGCATGATTGACACATATCCAGAAGTAACGGATGTTTGGTGGACGAAAGACGACGGACTTATAGATATAACAGATAGTCGGTACAGCGGATCTGTTCCCGAGAAACCATCCCTTAACATATCAATGACTACTACAGACGATATTGGATATTACAGATGCTGTGCAAACAATTCCATAGGTTTCAACTGCAGTAATAATACTATACTTGGATGTGAGTTAACCTTTTGTTTTCTTTTTATAAAGCATGAAATGATGTAGATATCTTATATTATGTGACCTACAGGAGTAGTAGCATAATAAGTATCTGAAAGAGAATTGGAACAAGTATCAGTTGATATAATATGACATCATGTTTTTATGCCCCACCTACGATAGTAGAGGGGCATTATGTTTTATGGTCTGTGGGTCCGTTCGTCCGTCCGTTCGTCCGTCCGTTCGTTCGTTCGTTCGTCCGTTCGTTCGTCCGTTCATTTGTCCGTTCGTTTGTCCCGCTTCAGGTTAAAGTTTTTGGTCAAGGTAGTTTTTGATGAAGTTGATGTCCAATCAACTTGACACTTAGTACACAAAAGTCATGTTCCCTATGATATGATCTTTCTAATTGTAATGCCAAATTAGAGATTTTACCCAAATTTTACGGTCCACTGAACACAGAAAATGATAGTGCGAGTGGGGCACCCGTGTACTTGGGACACATTCTTGTTATTATTTCAATTTCACTACAAGGGTCAAATATCGATGACCTGGTCATAAATAGTTTTTGTCTATTTCCTAGCTTTACCACTTACTTTTTGAGATTTTACAAATGATGTAATGCATGCATAAAATGAGACACTTATATTATCTTGTCTTATCTGGTCTGGCGTTATTGCGATTATGAACATTTCCATAAAAAATACTTTTGTCTGTATTCAGGGGGACAGAGCTTCAAGCAACAAAATCGTGCACGAAACTTATTGTTAAAAATGCACATTCTCGTTCCCGAATTTAATTGTCATGTTAGGTCATACCTAGTGTAGTGTTATAGTCAACGTAAACGAAGGTAGTCTATGGTGCTGCGCATATATGAAAGACTTGTTTATGCTTTCATTTCCTTATAAGAAAACGGACTTCTTCTAACTGATATGTTGTATATATTCCTAATGCCTAGTCATTGTAAATCGAAAGTTGCATAAATAACGGGGTCTGCTCTGTTTACAGCAAAGTATGTTGATATATGAAATGAAACAATACATGCACACATTTCGATGCTATGTAATCTTTCAACCATCGAGACGTTATCTTAATTTACTTGTAAAATTCATTCTTTTTAAATTCATTCTAACGAAACCAAACATTGAAAATTACCGATGTCTTTTCTAGACCTTGATAATCAACGATGATGATTTTTCCCCATCGTATGGACTGGACATTTCTCAGTTGCTTCGATATGAACGAATTTGCAGAAATGTCTAGGAAAGTTTAACTTTGCTTTAATATACGTATTGATAAAGTTTATAGGTATACTGTTGTTGTTAAATCAGTGAATCTAGTATTGTTGGAATTGACTTCTAATTTCCTATTTATTATATATTTTTTCTTAAATGTGTTTATATATAATATGCAGCAGGTAACAACAACAAATTTAGTCCAAGTGTAACAATTAGGAGGTAATGTCAGCAATCCTTCTTAGTGATTTGTCGTCCTTGGTCCTTCGGTTTAGTAATGGTCCTAAAACTGTGTATTGCAATAACTGTCAGTATTGATTTAAAATGGCAACATGTACATTACAATTTTACAGATATATTTTATTTACATATAATAAATGTGTTCCTAATAGAGATATTGACCAAGTGATTTATGGGTTTACAGTATATACGGAAATCTTTATCCAAATATCGTTAAACAATATAATTGAGGATTCTAATAGTAGAGAAAGATAATTGTATGTACCCTCCATGCGTGCCTCGTTATGTCATTTATTAACTTATGCCGGCGTCACACATTGGCGTTTGGACGGGCGTGCTCCAGACTTACAGAAAAAACTGACAAAGTCCGTATACGTAAGTTGCACGCCAGAGGAACGCTCAACAATCGTTCAAAGCGTGTTGCATAAGTTTGAATTACGTCGAAATTCAAAGGTATACGCTTGGTGAACGCTAAAACTCGCGGAAATTTTTATGCAGCATAAACAATTTCATCTAGCTCAAGCGTATACATGTACGTTACACGCACGTAATACATACACTACAAGCGCGTTAAAAACGCTACATATAAGTTTGAGACACATTTAGGACAAGTTGTATACGTTTCAAGATCGTTCGACTTTAACTAAAACGTATGCCGGTGTGTTTGTAACAAACAATCCATAATTAAACGTCCCAGACACGCCGAAAGCACGAATTTTCGTCCTAGATACGACCGGGACGCGTTTCAGATACGTTCAGGGGACTTTTTTTCCGTCGTAGCGTGGATTCCATATCGATAGACAAACGCAATACATACGCCAACATACGTTTCTTGAACGCACGCTACCCGCTTATGTACGCTTCTCGTACGCACAATACACGCTTAAAGCTCGTTGTTCACACGATACAGATATGAAGTTGAATGCATCCAAAATTACTAGCGTACTGGCAGCGTACATGATTTTTTTACCACACCCGTCGTACATCGGAGCTATATACTGATGTGTGACACAGGAATTAACAAAGATGTGGAAAATGCATAGAGCACATTCAAAGGCAAATTTGTCAAAGAGAAACTGACACTGCCACGACAAAAAAAAGATTCGAAACAACAAACAAACATGTCAACAAAACTACTAAAGAACGCAATGACGCAACGTCAGATATTGCTACCACTTTGTGTAACAGAAAGATGACGTTAAATTAAAAAAAAATTGTGCTTTCTTAGTTGTGTAAATGTAAAGTATTACACAAAAGTATAAATGCCCTGTGATTCCAACCCAATAGGATTTTATAATTGACATAGGATATTAGATTTTAAATGTCAGTAATTTTGTGGTGTTTGGGGAATATTTTTGCACATATTAAAACCACATCGAATATTAGTTTAATCTAGCGGTGGTAAAAGAGACAATACATGTAATTATGATACTTAAGTTTTCTTACTTTTATTTTGATGTTCATATAGGTGGGTATTCTTTGTATTTGTGCATAATTTCGTTTTGTTCAAAGCAGTACAATTACAGTAGGCGGAGAAATGAACTTGCGAATGCATGTTTATGCTGTTCCTGACATATTACGCTTGTTGCAACGTCAAATTATGTTAACGGACAACCTTGCAAGACATTTTCATTGGTCCGTATTTTTCATAGACAACCTGTAATCTTAATACAATTTGGTGTACCAAATATAAATTTAAAAAAAAATAATCTACACAAAATTAACTCCCCGGTTTTTAGCCTTATCAGTTTTGTGAAGACATGAAAGTTTACTTCGGACATTTTCGCAAGACATTGCAAACGTATTGTTTTGAATTGAATAAGTAACTCAATGTATTTGATAATTAGGATTTTTATGCTTGTAGTTAGTACTAAATAAACGATATTTCATACATTTTGATAAATGATCTGTTAAAATTTTAATTTTTCAACTGAAATGTTTCAAGTTTCAAAACAAAAATTCCCCTGGGACATGCTGTTCATTATATTCTTTCCAAATTACATATGCAAGTTTTAGATGGAGGCAGACATGCAAACCTTTACTGAAATATATCACGTCATAGAAAATTGATGCAAAATTTCGAAGACATGCGTTAAAAAATTTAGCGGATTTTTCGAGTTTTATGTTTTGAGTTTGTTACATGGGACAACGCTAAATTAACGTTTTTCATGACAATCTGTATCTTTCAATACATCATACATTATATATTTTATTCTTCTTTTGTCATAATGTGAAAATTTGAGATACAATCCTTTTTTTCATCTATTAGTTGGCATATTTATTTCAGTATTTCTAAAAAAAAAATTCCCGTTACTTAACACTATTTTTCGTGGTAGTAGCAATAGCTAACGTTGCGTTATTACGAACGCTGCAAACTACTTAAAGAGCAGGCAGAATCTGATCTACTATTAAAATCCATCAAATTTTCCATTTTTCACTGATGTCACAATAGATAAAAGGGGATTGTAATCATAATACTTAACAATAGTTCTAGCATATCCTCGGTTATCTGTGAGGCATTGCCAAAACACAATATAATTTCAGAAATCTCTGAGAATATCTTTTTCCATTACAATATTCAAAGAACCTGAACTGAGATACAAATGTTATGGTTCCTTAATGATCTTGTCAATTTGTTTTTACAGATACGCCTTTTATAATTAATTCTACAGATTATGCAGAAGGATTTATTGGGAAATCATTACATGTCAATTGCGAAGTGAAATCAGTCCCTAAAATCCTTGATGTTACGCTTCAACCTAAAGAAACGATTTTTAATTCAGATGTCTCCAACATATCCACTGGAAATCATCAAACAAAGTTCACATTTATGATTACCGATCCAACATTACAGGATAGTGGAAATTATACATGCAACGCAACCAACGTGCACACATCCAGCATTAGTGATACAATTAAACTAGAGATATATGGTGGCAAGTTCTACTTTAAACTTAATTTTCATTGTGCCTTCCCACTAATTGGTTGTTTTTAAAAAAAAGTTATATGTTGCTTTAGCATGGATTGTTTAGAAATAACCGTTTTATATTGCATAATAGAAAACTTCCTATGCTATATTTACTAAATTAATACATGTAATTAACTGTTCATAGTAACCATTAACTTTGTTTGAGTGTTCGCACTTGTCGATCACATTACTACATAATCTAATGTCGGGTGTTGTGTGAACGAAGATTATTTTTCATCGTCTCCCCCTCAACTCATCCTTTAAAAAAAACAGGTCGTCAGTATTTCATAAACCTAATGAATTGTCTTATTAAGTCATTTACGAGAAGAAAAAAAAGGGTCTGCAGGTCAGTGCTATTTCTAAGAAAACATCTTTAGTCTACATATAAATAAGAAGATGTGGTATAAGTGCCAATGAGAAAACTCTCCATCCAAATTTATTTATTTCTAATCAGTATAAGAATTGCACTGTATCGTAACTTTAATGGTAAAAACACATGACCAATTCATTTTCCATATTTGTTTATTCTCGTTTAATTTTAAAATAATATAAAATACAACCATTTGACAACATATTCAAATGTTAAATGTTCCTCGAATCGTTTGAAAATTTGACCATGATTGAACGATAGCAATACATTTTTCGTTTGAATCTGTATGATGGAATTTGTCTTTAATAAACAACGACAATACTTTTAAATACGAAGTCTTTGATTGAATAAAACATTTTCTCAACAATAAATCTTTTGTAAAACGGACTACATTTTAACCAGTACTCTACAGCAGTTAATTTTGATGCAAGTACAACAAACAAAAATCGTATCACTGGTATGACAAAAACAATAGATTTTGGATATTTGTATATCACCGTTGATAGTTAAACTCTACTCATTCAAAATTTCTAATTTTGATAAAAAAAAATTTCAGTTCATTTTCAAGACCAATCTGATGAACACATTACATTTGGGGAACGAATTATCATCGACTGTGCCGTAGAGTCACATCCAGCGATTACTAAATCCACAGAAATAACTTGGTCGTTAAATGGAAGCTGTGTTAATACTAAAAACATAATAAAATATAAGCAGCCAACACCCACTAGCCTGACCATCAATAATGCCACGTTTGGTGACCAAGGGGAGTACACATGTGCTGTTGAGAAAGATATGATTAACGGAACCAGTGGTGGATTTTGGATTAATGTAAATGGAGGTAAGCAAAATTTAAAACTTATTGGTAAGCTCGAATTATTGCACCAAGAGAAAACAATCCGCACTTTTAAGCTCACCTGTCCCGAAGGGACAAGTGAGCTTATGCCATCACTTGGCGTCCGTCGTCGTCCGTCGTCTGTCGTCGTCGTAAACTATTTCAAGAATCTTCTCCTCTGAAACTACTGGGCCAAATACTTTCAAACTTTAACTGAATGTTCCTTAGGGTATCTAATTTATAAATTGTATCCGAAGTTTTGATCTATCAACAAACATGGTCGCCATTGCTAAAAATAGAACATAGGGGTCAAATGCAGTTTTTGGCTTATAACTCAAAAACCAAAGCATTTAGAGCAAATCTGACGTGGATAATATTGTTTATCAGGTCAAGATCTATCTGCCCTGAAATTTTCAGATGAATCAGACAACCCGTTGTTGGGTTGCTGCCCCTGAATTGGTAATTTTAAGGAAATTTTGCTGTTTTTGGTTATTATCTTGAATATTATTATAGAAAGAGATAAACTGTAAACAGCAATAATGTTCAACAAAGTAAGATTTACAAATAAGTCAACATGACGGAAATAGTCAGTTGACCCCTTTAGGAGTTATTGCCCTTTATAGTCAATTTTTTACCATTTTTCGTAAATCTTAGTAATCTTTTACAAAAATCTTCTCCTCTGAAACTACTGGGCCAAATACTTCCAAACTTTAATTGAATGTTCCTTAGGGTATCTAGTTTGTAAATTGTATCCGAAGTTATGATCTATCAACAAACATGGTCGCCATTGCTAAAAATGGAACATAGGGGTCAAATGCAGTTTTTGGCTTATAACTCAAAAACCAAAGCATTTATAGCAAATCTGACTGGGTAATATTGTTTATCAGGTCAAAATCTATCTGCCCTGAAATTTTCAGATGAATCAGACAACCTGTTGTTGGGTTGCTGCCCCTGAATTGGTAATTTTAAGGAAATTTTTCTGTTTTTGGTTATTATCTTGAATATTATTATAGATAGAGATAAACTGTAAACAGGAATAATGTTCAGCAAAGTAAGATTTACAAATAAGTCAACATGACGGAAATGGTCAGTTGACCCCTTTATGAGTTATTGCCCTTTATAGTCAATTTTTAACCATTTTTTGTAAATCTAAGTAATCTTTTACAAAAATCTTCTCCTCTGAAACTACTGGGCCAAATACTTCCAAACTTTAATTGAATGTTCCTTAGGGTATCTAGTTTGTAAATTGTATCCGAAGTTGTGATCTATCAACAAACATGGTCGCCATTGCTAAAAATAGAACATAGGGCTCAAATGCAGTTTTTGGCTTATAACTCAAAAACCAAAGCATTTAGAGCAAATCTGACGTGGATAATATTGTTAATCAGGTCAAGATCTATCTGCCCTGAAATTTTCAGATGAATCAGACAACCTGTTGTTGGGTTACTGCCCCTGAATTGGTAATTTTAAAGAAATTTTGCTGTTTTTGGTTATTATCTTGAATATTATTATAGATAGAGATAAACTGTAAACAGCAATAATGTTCAGCAAAGTAAGATTTACAAATAAGTCAACATGACGGAAATGGTCAGTTGACCCCTTTAGGAGTTATTGCCCTTTATAGTCAATTTTTAACCATTTTTCGTTAATCTTAGTAATCTTTTACAAAACTCTTCTCCTCTGAAACTACTGGGCCAAATACTTCCAAACTTTAACTGAATGTTCCTTAGGGTATCTAGTTTGTAAATTGTTTCCGAAATTATGATCTATCAACAAACATGGTCGCCATTGCTAAAAATAGAACATAGGGGTCAAATGCAGTTTTTGGCTTATAACTCAAAAACCAAAGCATTTAGAGCAAATCTGACGTGGGTAATATTGTTTATCAGGTCAAGATCTATCTGCCCTGAAATTTTCAGATGAATCAGACAACCTTTTGTTGGGTTGCTGCCCCTGAATTGATAATTTTAAGGAAATTTTGCTGTTTTTGTTTATTATCTTGAATATAATTAGAGATAGAAATAAACTGTAAACATCAATAATGTTCAGCAAAGTAAGATCTTCAATTAAGTCAATTTGACCAAAATTGTCAATTGACCCCTTAAGGAGTTATTGCCCTTTAAAGACTTTTTTCACAATTTGTTCATCATGTTGACTTACTTTAAAAAATCTTCTCCTTTGAAACTGCTGTATCAATTTCAACCAAACTTAGGCTAAATGAGTTTCAGAGTATCTAGTATAAATTTAATATTTTTTTTCCTTGTATGTCAAGAAACATAGCTCCAGGGCTAAAATAGAACATAGGAGAAAATGATTATTTTTTTTGGCTTTTAAAGAAAATAGGACGATTAAAAAAACATTTAAATAAATTGAAAAGCCAAAATAATCATTGATGAGAGATTTAACCAAAAGAATTAAGGTGAGCGATTCAGGCTCTTGAGAGCCTCTTGTTTTTTTAAATTCGCTATATCAAAGTTGGATGTAGCTGAATTATTAACTCTAGGGTCACTTGCAAAGAGTTTTACAGACGTATAGAATAAAAGGTAGATTTTATTTTATCCTACAGCTTACAATTTATCTTGTTAGTAATTGATTGCTAATAACTGTTCTACTAATATCAAGATGTGGAGCTGTGTCCTCAAAGAGGGGATTAACATTTTAACAGTTATAAATTAGTACAAAGATCGATGTTAAACTCGTCAATGAACAACTTGGACAAGGGGTGAGTGCACATTGTGATCTACTAAAGTTACTGATATAAATGAGGTCTAGATTTTTCTCTGAATATCAAGCAACTGCAATTGAAAAGAAATCCATTCTCAATTTTATAAATGAACAGCCAGAATTCACATTTAGTTAATGACATCTGATAATGCTAGGAAATAATGTATTGACCTATATAGATGAAATAGTAATAAATATTCCGCCGGATATATAATAGTTTAAATCTATTTTCAGACTTTCCGAATGTGAACAGTAACATCATTTACAACACAGTGCAAGACTCAGCATTTATAAGTGTAAACGAGTCAGCAGACTCAATTTTGATACTGACTTGTAGTTATGAATCCTTCCCAAATGCAACAGGTCTAATCTGGGAAAAGCAAAACGGTGATAATAAACACCCGGTGTCAGGAAAAGCCACTGGTGGTACTTTGGATAACCCAAACATCACGTTCACTTCGGTAGAAAAATCTGACGAAGGAAATTATACGTGCTATGTCACAAATGCAGTAGGGAAACGTGCTGGAAACTCAGTATACATACAAGTTAATGAATGTAAGTTTTTGTCCTTATTACACTTTATAGAAATTTCTCATATTATCCATTTGCTGATTTTTCACTAGCCTTTCATAAGTCCCGCCCAAATAACAATATGTGATGATTAAAGCAACGGATAATACTGCCTGAAAGTAACACCCGCTGACCCCGAGTTTACTGATCCGGTGAGAATCAACTACCGCTCGCCGGTAAACAAAGTCTTATTTATACTTCAATTATCTTTCTAATAACATAGCGCACACTTGAATCATACGGCGTTGAATGTATTAAAAAAAGACACTGCCCTTTGATTAATGTCCTTCGGTGATTTACATACTTGATGAATAAAATTATTACCTGCGATTGCGTTTTGGGTGATATCTATTTCTTCGCTAACACCTTTATCCAAGGGTATTATGTTTATATTATAAGATAGATATGTGTGCATCATCATGCAGAGAAAGATTTGTGTTCTCAGAATACTATTGATAAAGATTCAAAGAATAGCATTGCAAATGGAAATGGGGGATATGTCAAAGAGACAAGAACCCGACCAAAGAGTAGACAACAGCAGCGAGAAAATCCTGCACCTCATGTGGTCCTCAGCTGGCCCCTAAGTAAAATTGTGTAGTATTTCAGTGAAAATTGGCGTCACACTCAACTCTAAGAAATATAAATGAACTAATATTGGTCAGAGGCTCCTGACTTGGGGCAGTCGCAAAAATGACAGAATAAAAGAAAACTGATTTCACCTGTGTCTTGAAACATATTACGCTTTCTGTGCAGAAATAGGTTAGCTGTCGTGTTATTGTATATCTTTGAAATTTAGTAGTATCGTGTGTATTTATTGAAATCCATCATAGGTCCCCATCGGACTCACTGTGTTAAAGAAGAGTTAAATATTTCGACTGTTCATAGACACACCGGATTAAAATTCGTAGTTAACATTATATCCAAGTAATTTTATATCGTACTTACACAAATATGATGTGGTATGATTACCTTCGATGCAACTCTCCACAACAACATTATTCATACTTTCAAATCCCGTATTGTATCTCTTTTTCAGCAATGTGTCCATGTCTCTGTTCATTCAAACAAAAGCTTGAGTTTTGGAAGAATAAAAATTTTACGAAGGAAGAAATGTTAGAATATATGGCACCTTTCTTGAAAAAAACCCTTGAGGAAATGAAGCTTGAACAGAACAAATTGTCCAAAAACATCCGCAAGCGTACAAGTGCGAAGGATGACAGGACATCTTCTCAGCAGATTGGATTAGTGGGTATAGTTTTCATTGCCGCTGCTTTCGGAGTGATAATTGTATTCGATATCATTGCCATCAAAAGATATTTGCTAAACATCAGAGAAGCTTTTAATAGAGTTTAAGATAATTTAATCTTCAATTTCTGCAATATTGGCTTAAATTATGTCAGTAAAAATGTTTGGTATACACACCTGTTTAGGTTAAAGGCAAGAAACGAAAATCTACAATTTTTTTAAAGAATATTTTTTTTAACTCAGTAACTACCTCTGTAGGCAGATGTGATAAATGATAATATTTACATTAAAAATTAGATTCTGGATTTTTTAAAAGCTTGTGATATAAAATAATGTTTCTTCTTACTGAAACAATGTTGCAGGTTTTTGGCAACTAGATTAGCATTATTTTCATGATGGCGAATTTTAATAATAACTTAAACGCGTTTTATTTATCATAATTTGCCTTATGTAGGAACAAAAAAGGATTTTACAAGACAGTTTTTGGAGGTGAATTGTCCTCTCTTTTTAATTTTAAATTTACTTTTAATTCTTCTTTATTTCAATATTTTCAAAATCATAGTCTGTCCATACCTAAATACCTTGCTGAGTGTAATGAAACATTTGTCTTTTGTTAAAAGTATGGTGGATTTAAACCAGTTATGTTATCATTTTGCTTATATTTAACACTCCCATGAAATATCTAATGGCCCCGTATTCGCTACATTTTCAATTTAAAAAAGCCATAGTGTCGTAAAGTTGTAAATAATTGTATAGCTGGAAACCTCCATATTTGTTGCTTTTCACAATCATCATTTCTAATAGTTGTAGTTTCGTACCTCGCTTAAGCCCTTTACAAAACAATTCAGAATCCCGCAATATATTGATAATCACTTAGATGTTACCGTATAGCGGGTTATTTTAGCGGGTGTAAGATTTAGCGATTTTCATTCAATAACTTAAAGATATATTTTGGCGGTTATTATTTTTGGCGAATTCAAAACTTTTATCAATACCTTTGCATGTACACTTTGAAATTGGCGGAATTATTTTGGCGATTTTGTTCTATCTGCGAAAATAAGCGAAAATTTACACCCCGCGGAAATAACCCGCTATACGGTATTTAACACTACAATCAACCCAATATTTAAAATTATTTTGTAAACAGTACATAATCTTGGACTGTAAATGTTAACTGCTAGCGTTTTTTTTTTTAAAGAAAACCACTTACATTGTTGTTCTATGCAGATCTAAAATTTTCTTTTATATTCGTGATTTTCAACCATTAAATGTTATTATCTGCTTATGACAATATTGCGAATTTTCGCTTATTTGTACGTTATATCAATATTCAGGGCATGTATATCATTATCTCTATTTTTAAAATTCATTAATCATAATAAATGATAATACAAATCCTTGTTTAAACATTTATAGTTTGTATTAAACCATTCATTCATATTTCCATTTATACATGAGCTGCATTATGTATTTAGGAATAAAGCTTCTCCTAGTTTTATTTTATTTGTGGAAGTTAAGGTGCTTATGTGATCAATGGTACTTTTGTCTTTCATCAATCATCCTGCCCATCGTCAATTATCTTATTTTCATCAAACTTTTGTCTAAACTTTCATTGAAAATGTTACAATGTATATTTATTTAAATGGATCAAGAGTTATACCACTCACGGTAAGATAAATGATCTCGAGGATCTGGTTTTGAACATCTGTGCATTGGGATTATAAATCCCTCATTTCACCTATCCGGTACTTGACCAGAATTAAAGCATATCTTGAAATATTCATGAAAATAGAAATAGCAGAACCATTTTGGCACTGAGGGTCAGAAGTGATCGGCAAAGGTCATTGCCTACAATTTGATTTTCATTGTTGTTTGTTTTGTTGTACATGTATGCGCCAATGTTTTTCCGTTCTTACATTGAATTGGTGATTTTCCGTGTTGTATGTTAAAGTTGTACATGTAGGCATCAATGTTGTCCTAAACTTGCATTCGTTTGTATTGTCGACTTTCAGTTTCGAATTTTCCTTTAAATGAAGTTGCTTGGGTACTCTATCAGTCTTAAGTTTTTAAACGAATTTTATCTCACCTTCACAAAGGATCGGTGTATACTGTTGCCGTCACATTCAATCAGGCATTTATCTGTTACTCCTAACACTTTTAAGTTGATATTCATGTTTAATCTGATTTAGAGACCCTCACAAAAACTTTTTTTTCTTACAATGACTTTGAAAGTGTATGTGGACGTACGAGCTTTAATGTTTTCTGTGTATTTCCCACTTCTTTTTTATATAGTACATAAACTTTAATGAGGTAAAATTTAATCATTGAATTTTTTTATATATATATAACATGAAAAAACCTGGCCAAGACAACTCTACTCCTACCTTGTAATTTCTTGTACATTTTCGTCTTCTCTAAAAATCTTTGGCTCACGGAAAACAATGCCATATTCTTTTTAATCATACAAACTATACAATCTCGGAAATGCATTCTGTTTCTATTTTCAGCAAGTTACGTATTCTTATTTGTAACTATGATGTGTTTTATTATCTTTACGTGTTGTATTGCATATTTGTGATTGTTAAAAAATGTGACAAAAAAAATGTAAAATATTTAAGATTTATTGTTTAATATTTGTATATGTTTGCATAATTCTGATTAAAATATTGAGAGAAATGTCCATAGATTTACATATGCCCCTTAATCTGTTATCTTAATTTCTGACAATTAACTGTGTTTGTTTTGGTATTTTATCACAGCTTCCTGTAGGAAGGATTAAAGATTGCGGACGATATTTGATATGGCGTCCCCACAAAATTAAAACCGTAAGGTGTCATTGTACTTATATTGTTCGGTGGGGTATCATACCAAACTCTAAACAATCGTTTTATAAATTAATTGTTATGATGGCTTAACCGTAAAAGCCTGTTAATATTTGTTGATTTATAAATCTTCTGAGATCTTCTTATCAAATTAAAATAGACCGGTTCAATACGCCACTTAATAAGTCCCCAAACGATCAAATGAACAGAAAATGTTTTAAAATGATATGTCTCCTAAAGACCTAAAAACGTGATAAAGATTTCGAAGATTAGGACGAGCACACAGAAAACCAAATGACATACGTTCAAGTACAGATTATATTTTAATGTACTACAATACCATACAAGAACCAAAAAGATGTTTTTTGAATTTGTATTTGTAAAAACCGACTTGCCATTAACTGTAAATAACAAGTATAAATCTGCAGGAGGCATATCATTATAGGCAAAGCTTTTGCTTAATTGCTCTTTTAGGGTAATTAAATCTGTGTGTGACATTTACTTTTTTGTACATATATCTAGTTTATATTATCTTCAAATTTACGTATATTGTGTAAAATGCTTAAAACATATTATTATATTGTATTATTGTCATTATATGTTGCTTATACAGCAGTTGGGTTAAAAAGATACGTTGTTGCATAATGAATTAAAGAACATTTTAAAGTTCCTATCAGAGGATTATGATTTAAAACTAAATGACACTTCAGAAAACACAAAGGTCATTTTTTATACTTTTCGACAGCTTTACAGTTTTAAACAAGAGAACAAAATTATAAGGATAAAAAATGAGTTATGTAAAATCATATGATCAAAATAGTATAAGCATAGAAACTGATTTGTTTACTTTATAATACTTAAAAAGAGAAAAAACACAAACAACATACTACTCGACAATATACGTAGGTGTTGAATTGGAATATAAGGGATTGAAAGTTGTATCTCTTTTAATAAATAGAAAAATCGACTAAACATGCGAGTCGGACTTCTTAAGTTTACTTTAAAACGTATATACATCACGTATACGTCAAATGAAAGGAATGTTCTGATAAGTAGTATGACAACATATAGCAGTAAGTGCATGATATTTAAAGCAAAACATTCTAAGAAATTGCAGAAAAGATTACCCACAGTATGACTTTTTATTGTTATTGTTTAGCCTCGACAAATTTGTTTTAGAGTATTAAGTACAAGAGGGGATTGGGGTATACGTAAATGAGACAGCAACCGAACGACACAAATTTCCGAATGACATCGGAAGGTCAAGGCACTGTATATAAAGCATCAAATATATTACATCAGCATCTCTATGCATGTGTTTGCACATTGGGTATATACAATCTTGTGTTAAACTATCAAGCTATTTTTGCGTAACTGTTTTAAGACTCTGGTGAAATCTGTCAAATTTTTAAACTATTATCTTTACTGAAATGCTATCACTACAACTCGTCTTTCCTAATAATTAACAGTATTTAAAATTTTTACAGCTAACAATGGATTAAAATTATATTAAAATATGATAACATTTATAAAGTACGAAAGTCTGGTACGGGCTTTCTCTTTTTATCATTTCGAATGTTCATTTTGACATTTCTAAGTTCTAACTTGACATTTCCTAGTTTGAACATAAAATAAGGAGATGATCACCAATGAAACAGCTATCCTTTCAGATACCAAAGACGTAGATGTTGGAAATAAATAGGTTGTCGTACGTCCTTCAACAATGATCAAAACCGATACTACATAGCAAGCTAGAAAATGTCCCGACAAAATAAAATGGAAAGCAAACTCAAATGCGAAAACCAACAACCTGGTTTAAGTGCAAAAGAACAAACTAAAAACAAATGTCATATACAATAACAAACGACAACCATAGAATTACAAGCTCCTGACTTGGGACAGGCATATACAGAAAGTAACGGGGTTAAACGGATATAGACGCACTATCAAGTATCCCTTACCAACCCGAGACAGGTGTGTAACGTACGAACATAAGAACACATTATATAATCAGTTATAAAGAGTGTGACTCATCAGATCAAAACAAAGCAAAACAAGCAACTAACAAAAACAGTATTGAAATGGCTGATGTTATGCCCTATAACTTGCGTCAACTATAAAACTTTTACTGGTTGTCCATAAAAGAAAAGATGTTTCAGATCGAAAGGATTACACCTTTGTTTATAATCTTTTGTCAATTATATCAATCAAGCACATAATTTTTCAAAACCAAATGATTTTAACAATAATATTTAAAAAAATATATACCGAGGCTATTATATGTATTTATGGTTGTTAATAATGTTTTTTATGATATATAGATGTGGTACTTTATTTATTCATAAATCATGTTTCATTTACGTAAGACACAAATATGTTTTAAGAAAAAATATAAGAATGTACATGTAAGTTATTTTCATGTAGGTTAGAAAAATAATGATACTCCATTAGTACACAGATTGGACTAAATAGATCTCTCAGGTCTATAATAAGGTCGTGTTTGATTGCAAGAAAACCAGATACGGTTTCAAAATCCGGTCTTTCAAAAACTTACAAATGCCTCCTCCATAAAAAGTAAGAAAAACAAGTATATCAAAACTTTATAGAATAGCGACAAATGCATATTAGCAACTGCTGCCGTCATATTTTTTTCTTTTATATAGTACATTATATCCAAAATGTTACAATTTTTACATTTTTTAAAAAATTCCGTTTTACATAAAATCAACAGATGTGTCTCGCTAATAAATTTACTTTTGCACATATAGTGTTTGCATATTTCATCCGGATCAATGACCACAACACTACACTTCATTGATGATTTTATCCCAAATCACTTTTCTAAAGATGGACTCGTCTATAATAAACGAACCAGTTATATAACGCTAATTTTGACTCCGATAAATCTTGTTTAAGGGCAGGTTTCACCGTTACTTAAATCCGAAAAAAATCCGTAAAATAATTTGTTGGTTTTCAAACCAGGTTCCAGATTCTTTGTAATCAAACCCGGCCAAACTGTTTTGTTTATATGTCAAACACTCGTCGTGTACAAGTTATGATTTTGTGTTAGCTATGGCTCTAGTAATACGAATTGATGTTTTACAATTTTTATTATTTGACCCAGGTTTCCTATTATTGTTAATGAATGTTTAAAGAGTATATTTAGTTTGCGTCATGTGAACAGGTTTAATTTAACCATTTCATTCAAACTCTTTATTGTGAATATACACATTGAAGATGAACGTATTGTATTCTCCAAAGGAAATTATGTTGTTATTTTTTGGTTTCCCCATAATTATATTTTGTCCTTAAAAAAAATCAATTGCAATAATTATTATAGATTTGAAATCACATTTTTTATCAAAAATATAACACTTTTAATTTTGATTTCCTAGACAAAATTTCACTTTGTTTGTATGAGACAAATAGGATTTGTTTAATTGCCAAGATTATTTCATTCGTGTATACTTGGCTAAAAAGTTATTTCATATTTTGATTAGTTTTCAATTTTATAGAATGAAATTCAAAACAGTGTGGCTGTGGCCATTGATTGACACATTAAATTCATCCATTGACTGGGACAATTTAGGTGAACGTTTGTCTGTAACGACCATTGCTTACTGTGTACTTTTTTAAGACACTTAAACTATGGCCGGGGTCACCAAAGGTTCTCAACACCTTAATAAAGTAATTCGAAAAAATTAATCAGAAATAACACGATGTTTTGATTTATATCAATTATATAAATCAAAGCATAAAGGTTATTCCTGATTATTTTTTCGAATTATTTTATAATTAAAGGCGTTAAAAAACCTTGGTGACCCCACAGTTTAAATATCTATCGTAGGTACGTCGTGAGCAGTGGTCGTTACATACAAACGTTCACGTAATTTGTCCCAGTCAATGGATGAATTTTATGTGTCAATCAATGGCCACAGCCACACTGTTTTGAATTTCATTCTAATACATTTTGTTATAAGAACGATAAGTTATCATAAGAACAAACATAAAAAAACAAATGTCTTTCAACGTTGGTCGATTGCAACCGAATCGACGGACTCGATGTTATCCTGTTTTATTAACGTTTCAAATTGTTTTTTTAATATTGTTGTTGTTTTATTTAATTTTTGTTAGGGGTGGGGGGATGATCACTATTACTTTAATGAAGTAAACGTCAATCATGAAAAAGTTGAAAGTTATTTTCCTTTATTTTGGTTCTTGTCAACCGCTAAGTCCGGTATATCTCATTTATTTAGAGGGGTCAAAAAGATGGGCATTAATTATATCTTTCATCAGGTATAAATTGAATAGTTTTTACACAATATTTAAGCTAAAAGATATGGAGAGTCATATTTTATCATTTTCGTTTTATAAATAATGTGAGAAATAAAAATACTGTATACTTGCATCTTGTAGTAAATACTAAACCTTCAGTCAGACTTCAAGAATATGAGCTAATTTTGTAGGGGTTATATAGTGCCTATATACATATATATTTGTGTGATGCTACTAATTATAACTTGTCCACGGCGTTTGTATAATATTAGATCCATAAACTATGAAATTTTGTGTACGTTTCACATAATGTTTACGTGTTTTTGAAAGGAACATAATTTTACTCGAGAGAGTATATGTTGCAATTACCAAGTAATCTTTTTAATTTGTAAAAGATAAATGCAGAACTGCAGTTTTATTAGAGATATTATCAATTTTTAGGAACATTGCCTGTAACTTAGCAAACCTCTAAAAATCTTGTAAATGTTTATGTATCAAAACTTATTGAAAAATGTAATAGAGTTACTGAGAGTCACAATATTTAAAGTATTAGGAAAAAGTATTGTTTTGAAAGCAGCCTTTCAGTTTATGACACAGCGAATGATTAAGTATAGTAATACAGGCAGTTAGTGGAAAGCGAACGAGTGTTTCATTTTTTTTTCATAAAATTTTATGTATGTTGATGTATTTTTTACAAATAAATATGCAAGTTTCATTAATATCTTGTTTTGATTTTTAATGCCTCATTCAAATGTTTTGCACCCACACAGAGAGATTTGTGATAATTATCACTTCCGTTTCTAAAATGCCGAGTTTCTTTTAATACTTTTCGACATGGTATGGGTATATATAAAGCATTAAATGAAAATACACTAATGCTCTCATGTAAAATTATAAGTTTTTAAAACTTAAACTTGAAAAAAGAAGGTCATAGCAAAAAGTCAATGAGACACAGAATCATTCATATTGCTTTTACAGTCAATTTGGTTCAATTTTGTCAAATTAAACAAACAAACATGGCTGACGAATTAATCACTTGCAAGTGAATACTTCTACCTCATTGGATTCGTATTCATGTTACCTTAATCTATACCATTTGCTAAATATTTGTTAGGCATGTATTCGTGGTGTTTAGCCATTAAAAGGAAATTAATACCAACATAAAAAATGAAACAAAGGTGAGCCATTTCGTTGACTGATTCGATCCACAACACAATCATTTTTATATCGATAAAAACGATGATTAACTTATTTGTTTAACATATAACTTGAAATCAAACAGACCTAAAAATGTATAATTGCACGAGGTCGCCTTCTATTTATATTTATGTTTATGTTAATTTTAGGTTATGAACGTCTGCCAATCTTCGAATGTCATCTCGATAATTATAAGATCGCGTCTCGACTGAGATACATGCACACGAAATGCTGATATATTTTATCAAGTACACGAATTGTCAACTGTCTATTTCCGACATATTGTAATTATTCCCCCACTTAAAAAAAAGTGGGGATATGCAGTTTTACCTCTTTCAGTCCGTCCGTCAGTCCATTCATTCATCCGTCAGGAACTATACTACAAGGATTTCTGAAAATCGTGTTCAGGGTTTATATAAGTCAGTTATGCCATGTGATGCATTTTCACATTCATCACTCAACTAATTCATGTTTACCAAACACTTGTATCATTTCACACATGATAGCTAAGTTGAAAATGTTTGTTACATTTTCTCAGGAACTACATTTCAAGAATTATAAAATTTGGTTTCAGTGGTAATATAAGTCAGCTATAACATGTGATGCGTTCAACCGCTTCCTGTACTACTGGGTCAATGCCACTTCTGGTTGAGTTTTAATTTACCGAGGTTATCACCAGCCCTCTAGTTAACAATCAGTGTTGACATGAATAATTATTGATATGCAGCTTATAATTATAAGTTAACTATTTACAAAACTTTGAGTTTTTGAAACACTCAGGCTTTTCTACCTCAGGAATAGATTACCTTACCTGTATTTGGCAAAAAAAATAAGGAATTGTTTGTCCTGATTGCTCTTCAAGTTCGTACTTTGTTTGGCCTGTTTAACTTTTTTTTATTCGAGCGTCACTGAGGAGTGTTTTGTAATCGATACGCGCGTCTAGTGAAGGTACAGAATTTCAATCCTGGTATATATGAGTTAAGTTCTTAAACACTTACATCATTTTTCACATGACATCCAAGTTGAAAACATTTTTCACACTTTTCTCAGGAGTACGTTATCATTATTGAGCAATTGCTCGCAGTTTCACTTGTTTAGATAAATATTTTAGTCTGTTTTAAATTAAATATCAGAGTTTGAGTCAAATTGGTGAACATGAATTTGATAACTAATGCCCTTTCAACTTGACGAGTTAGTATATTATTAACCCTACATTACGGAAGATTTCTGCAAACTGGACTGTACTGAAATTAAAATCTATTTTCGAAGTACTTTGCACAAAATTTGAATCAACATAGAATACAATAGTCCGCCAATAATCTTTTTTGAGATAAATTAAAACATGAGGAGATTTGACATAATTACCAGTACAACAACCATCCATAAAGACCAAAGGAAAAGATATGAATAAGAATGCTCATCGTAGTAGATTTGTATGATCAAGAGAAGCAGAGTGTCAGTCCTACTAATAGCCTCTTCTTGTTGTCCATACAGTATAAGATGAAAGTTGGTGATAAGTCACATTTGCTGATGTCACAATCTGAACAGGGGAGGGGATGTTTTAGATGACTAGTGGTGCATATATTTGGTTAGATGTTACACAGATAATAAATAACAGTCAATCAAATCATGATTGCGTCCGTATATTTGTTCGAGGGATTAAACCATTTACTCATATTTGCTCCTTAAACTCATGCATGTTGCTGAAGAGAAACGAACGGAAAATTCACCAGAAGAAAGTTTAAGTAATTTCTGTTTTAAAGTTCTTTACGCTACCGACCCTCAATGTCAATCTCCAGAGTATTATCAAACCCAGAACTGCGGGGATGTTACCATCTATTCACCAATTGTAACCATGCATTGACTTGGTCTTATCAGTTAGACGTTTACTTCCAGCCACTTATAACGTTTTTGTAACAATGGGTCGTTAAACGTACGTTTCTCAACGCATACAAATAAATTACTCAAAAATAGACTACTGGAGATATAGACCTTCTAAAATTCAAACTGACCACATTTACCATACATGCACATACGTTGAATGCATAATGAATTCAAATCGGACGTGACAATGAGTTTGATTAGCATTGAATACAATAGGTAAAGTTGAAGGTAAATGCATGGTTTGACAGTATGAACAAAATATTTGTTACATTTCTTACAAGCTCTTTCAGATTTCGCTCTAATTTCAATTTCCATTATTAACGCATTGGTACGACACATTGAAAAAAAAACAGAAATAACAAATAGCAAAATAAGTAAACAGAAAATATCAGAAAACCAAAAGAAGGAGAAAATATCGTACGAGGTCATATGTTATAAAACTACCCAAGACCTTGATCATAAAAAAAATATTTTTAGTCCGCTTTACCAGACAAACAAATGAAATAATACATTAAAAACTACACTGATCAACATTTCTTGTACATTCAAATGTCATGCAAAGATAATTTATCTACAGGAACTATTATTAAAACATTATATGAATCATATCATGTAGGTGCATAATTTATGTTGATGTTTTGTGTCATCACAAATCGCGGCTCAAATTTTTAATGAGTTTCGTTGTAGAAACAGTTAATGAAAAGTAACTAAGGTTTTGATTGATGTATTATATTAATAAAGGAGACGCATGGTATAAACCAATGAGACATAAAATAACGTACACAAGAAAATTTGAATATAATAATTGTGTTGTTATGATTTCGGAAATATTTTTTTTCATATTTTACAAAATAAATAAATTTATTGTTGACAGTACGAGTACAGAAGAGAAATTTTATCGTCATACTAAATACTCAAATATTCATAGGTGATACATGAAACATGTATTATGTAGTAATGAAGTATAATTTGCTTTGTTCTCATCATAAATATGGACTAAAATTTAGAAAGGAAATGGGGAATGTGTCAAAGCGACAACAACCCGGCTATAGAGTAGACAACAGCCGAAGGCCACCAATGAGTCCTCAATGTAGCGAGAAACTCCCGAACCCGGAGGCGTCCTTCAGCTGGCCCCTTAAGAAAAGTATGTATACTAGTTCAGTGATAATGCATGTATAACATTTTCCGTCAGACTTAAAAAACAATCAATATATATTAAAATTCGAAAGTTGACGAATGCCATCAAAACCTGCTTGTACATTGGTCCCGCACTTTCAGTCATGGCTTATTGACTAAATATGTTGTATAGTTCATCGTTCAGATATTGTAATTTTTATCTAAACTTTTGCGTTGTACGTAAAGGCGAGTCTGTGTGTCAAAAGTTTATATACTGAATGAGTCGAGCCCTTACCAACTGATTTGCACGGTTGGTTCTTTTAATGTTTTGTCATAGCACATCCCAATGTTATGATGAAGGTTGCTTCTGCACATTCTTCTTTTAGCCAAGAGCCTGTCGTTGGTTTGTTTTCGAAATTGTTTTTCTTCATTGAAGTAGCATTTTAATTTTATTTTTTTCTCTATTTTAAATTGTTTCACATGTTGTCAGCCGGGCCTCTTTTTGCTAACTTTACGGTTTGAAATTTCCTTACGGTTGATGGATGTACGGTGACTTGTCATTAAAATTGACGCAATACTGTCGGTCTTAATTGATTGTTGGTTAATTGGTGATCCTTTTTTTCATATATTTTGATCTATTGTTGACAATTATCAAATAATATAGTATGGCATGCGTATTAATGACATCAAATCCCGGCAATGTCAGAAGAAAACATAAATAATTGATAAATTAAAAGTATCACAATATAAAACATACAAAGATATTTATATCATTTTAAATGCTACAAGTTTTTCCCTTCCTTTTTCAAAGCACCTAAGTAATGGAAACCTATTACTATTATTGCCGATTCTTGGTTTATTTTCTTAACGTTGTACACATCACTCTTTTCACCTGATGTCATTAAGCTAAACCAAACTTGACAGAAACACTGGAAGGAACTTCGTCATTATTATTCATTTCGGGCTGATCAAGCGAAAAACATACATGCATGAAGAACTGCAAAAAATGCTCATAGATGTATTCTAAACACTGAGATTGAATAAGGTAACTTAAAGGTTTATTGCATGATTATGTTTAATTGAACTACTTTTGATTTTCTTTTTAAATACTATGTGATAACTTTTTGTTTGCTAAAAGCATCCAACAGGAACGTGGAGTAAAAAGGTTTAATAAGCACCAATAAGAGTAAGGATATGTATTTCATTATAATCATTTTTTTCCGACTCATTAAATTCAATCATGTGTTAATAATCTCATGAATACCATATTCTCCTTATAAGAGATAACATGATTGTTTAAATTCAATTTTCATCAGGTACATTTGAAAATAGATTCATCTGGAAAGGCATTCAAAAATATACATACTTGTTAAATATTTTGCAATTATTTCAGATCTGTTAACAAGAACACTGAGAAGAAAATACTACACTGAAGAAAAGTCAAAGGAAATAGCCGTAGCTTCACGAAAAAGCTCACGTGCATTAATTAAAGAGAGTCATCGAACACGAAATTACAGTTCAAAGATGTACATAATATTGAATTCGACACTCAGGTTTTTTGTGATGCTATACTTCGGTAAGTATTTCAGTCAGTAATTCGTTCTTGTTTTCGTTCTTTCTTTTTCTGATTTGCGTTTGATTTTTCTTCGTTATTTAAACATGTTATTCTATTTTTTTCATATCCTTACTTTGACAATCTTCAATCACTCCAGATGTTCCTATACTTAAACAATTTCATGGTGCATTTATTTGCATCTTAAGTTTAAGATTGTTTTCCCCTTCATTACAGCAACCTCTAGTGGCTCTATGATTCTCGTGTACTGAGTACTTTAACATTAAAACTCATTTAAATGACAGTACATGAATTATGTATAGCATGTTTTCCCGGATTTACTGTATTTCGTAGAATTATTAGGGAGTACAATTAACCTTTTACTGCAGTATTGAACAACTACAAAAAAAGGTTAAAATACTAGTACATACATGACTTTTGGCAAAACAAATACTGTGAATAATCATTTTGCTTCCCTTTCAAATTTTGGAATCAAACAGCTGACATTATCAATTTTAGTATCCAGTTACTGCAAAGGAAAAGAAGTATCATATAATCATTATAATGTTTTGCATGGAGACGATATAACCTTACATCACATTACCTCAGAACTCGGCAATACAAAAACAAAAAACATCCAATGGAAAAAGAATGGACATCAACTGCAGGAGTGTGGAACTTTTGGCAGACAGTCTGGTGGAACAACGCCTTCGCTTACAATAAGCAGGATTGAGATATGTGATCTTGGTACATACGCTAGTTGTCTAGATAGTGACCCAACACGTTGTACACATCATGATATAGGAGGTATCGTATATTCTATTTTGAAATCATAATTCTGTTGTATGTTTTTACTGTCGGTTTATGTGTAATGAAATGTTCAAATCAGTCATATCATAACAAAATAAATCTATTAACATATACACGGTTCGCTTTCGATTCGATATACGGTATAGAACAATTATGGGTGACTCGTCTTTTACTTGGTTCTATATTTAAGAATAAGGAAAAGGGGATATTTTTTATTTCGTACTTTCCTAATATAATAATTTTTAATAAAGGTTAAATTACGATAAAATGGTGAGGTCACAAAGTTTTAGATAATTAAGATAACATTGAGAATGGAAATGATAAACTCCCGCACCCGGAGGCGTCCTTCACCTGGCCACTTAACAAATATGTATACTATTTAAGTGATAATTGACTTCATACTTAACTCCGAATTATACACAAGAAACTAAAATTAAAAATCAGACAAGACTAGCAAAGGCCAGAGGCTCCTGACTTGGGACAGGCGCAAAAATGCGACGGGGTTAAACATGTTTTTGAGATCTCAACCCTCCCCCTATACCTCTAGCCAATGTAGAAACAACAAACACACAACAATACGCACAGTAAAACTCAGTTTAAGAGAAGTCTGATTCCGATGTCAGAATAGGTAACAAAAGAAAATAAACACAATGACAATAATGCATAAATTAACAAAAGACTTCTAGCAGTTACTGAAATGCCAGCCCCAGACCATAATTAAACTGATTGAAAGATTATGGCTTCATCATATGAATATCAAGCACAATCCTACCCGTTAGCTGTTTAGTATTATACCATCATAAAATATATGAGATAAACACAACCAGTTCATGCCAACAACTGGTTTTGGAATAAATGTGTTTAATTCTGATGCAAAGACCCTATAAGTGAATCAGTATTAAAGGTAAACTATACAATCTTTAATGACCTGACAACAGTATCGTAACTATATCCTTTCTTGATTAGTCTGTTTAAAAGTTTTGTTAGCTTTTCAGGTGAGTACTGACTTTTTGTGCTTTGTAAAGAATATTACCATTAAAGATTGGATGTGAAATACCTGAACGTATAAGATGTCTGCATATTTAGTTAAATTTACGAATGATGTCGTTGTATCGAGGTCTAGTTTTCACCTGTTTTTGTTTTATACTAGAATGTCAAAGTAAAAAGTAGCCAAACGTTCGGGAATTTGATTGTTATGAAGCGTGGATAATATATTTAAATAATTTTAACATTTTGGAACAATCTTGATGCAATACAACATCTTCTTTTATTAGTTGTTTTTTTTTTTTTTTTTTTTTGTGAATTTTTTCGCATCAGGGATCATCGTCAATCATTTTATAATATGTCCCTGAAAAATAAGATAGAAGAGCCTATGTTTTTAAAAATAAATATGTGTCATATTTCCATTAAAAATGCAGTTTTCTGCCATCTGTAAATCCATGTAAGTTCTCTATATGATTAAAAGATCTGAATTACAAATAATCATATTGCAAAAAATACGAAGTACACTGTCAAACAAAGCTGTGATGCTGTAAATTTTAGCAAAAATTGAAAAATATTAGAAAAGGTCAAGATCTGAAAGAAAATACACAGGGTATAGGTCTAACTGTTTCTCCTTAATATTTTGTGATTTTTTTATGTCAAAAATAAATTGAAACTCAAAAACAAATTATGAATTCATGTATGTAATATCTAGATCATTTATTTGGTTTGAATTCAAACATCTTTTTAAAATTTCAAATGCACATAAACTTAATAAATATTAGAGTCCGTGCGTAAATGTTGACCACTGGGCTCGAAAAACATCGCAACGAAACGTTTAACACCAAAAACTCATCGGCCAGAGGGTGGGAAACAAAGACACAGTTTTGACATGTTGTGACGTCAAAAGAATGTGAAATACTAAGGCTCTTTTACCTCTGGAAAAGATTACCTTAGCTGTATTTGACAAAACTTTGAGAAATGTTTGTCCTCAATGTTCTTCAACTTCGTACTTTATTTGGCCCTTTTTATTTTTTTTTTAACTTGTTTCGAGCGTCACTGATGAGTCTTTTGTAGACAAAACACGCCTCTGGCGTCAATACAAGATTTAAACCTGGTATCTTTGATGAGTTTATTCGGAACATTAAAGTTATTAAGTTTTTAAACGGTTTTTACACATAAAAAAAATTATAAGAACAAAAATAAGTCAGCTGAATTGGGATATGGTTAATGCAGATTTTTGGATTGTCATCTCTTCCGGCGGATATAATGTCAGATGCTCCGTTAAATAAAAAATGCAACAAGTTTGCCGACTACTTAGAGGAAAATTACGAAACAAGTGATTATAAATTCCACCAGCTTATGGACGGCAATGCTTAATGAAGAATCAAAACATACCAATAATGGGCCCAGTGTCATTTCACAACCATACACCTAATCGCTATTTATTCCATTCCGGATATGTTCTAAAATTACACAACTTTTTCATCCAGTTGAAGCTATCTGGGACCCTGTTTAAACAATTCACTATGCATGCTACTTTTAATGAGACCTGCTTAAACTACTGTAAATACATCAAACAAAATATTTTTTTACTTCAATTTCAATTTCGAAAAAGTGGATCATATTCTATCAAAGTTTCTTAATGATCGCTTTATAAAGTTTATCCTCTCTCACCTCACTACTGATGACCTCTATTTTCGGCGGCCTGACCCAAACAGTAAGTTGTATAAATGACTGTTTTCCCGGATTGGACTAAATAGTGATAAGGTGTATTACTATGGTATTTTCTCCTCGCTTTCGCACGCGATAAAATCGTCAAATATAAACACAATGCAAACTGTTAAATGAAAACAAATCTAGCTGCTGTGAAGTATTTCTAAAATATAAGATGTAACAAAATGTGGTATAATTTCAGGATCATAGCTGTTTTCTAAACATATATCTTTTTTTTTAATTTGTTAAAGTTGTGGTGTTTAGAGGTGCAAGTGGGGACCTTGGAGGACAAAATAATATTTTTGACTTATGGTCATCGAAACATACAGCTAACACAAATGTTACATATGCAATGCGTACTGGATCTATGTCCGGTTTACATTATAAATTGGAATTGGTGGAGAAGTGGTCAGACCTTAAAGTACAAAAGGTAAAATATAAAAATAAAAATGTATATCAACGATAAAGCTTAAGGTCGATGGATCATATAATTATGATACAGTACACTACATAATATAATATATAATAATCAAGTCTAATTGGGTACAACATCACCAAAAAATAATAAAATCATGAACAAATATTAAATAATTGATACCTTAATACCCTTCATCAGTAAGATGTCAAAAGATTCTTATATTGACTTGTAGTAAGCACTCTGAAATAGTAAATTTGATCGTTATACAAATTATCACGAATCAATACGCTGTTAAAAATATTTCAATACAGTAACTTGTGCCTTGGAGGAGTTGCGAATTATTTATAAATAAAAGGACAAAGTTCACTTATGGCACAACATGGCCTATAATATCAACTTTATCATAAAACACCAAAAAGGTCACAATTTTGTTCGTACATGGGTCTATTTCAAAAGCCTATATGCTAAATAAATCAGTTCTTTTCATAAAAGTACATAATATTCTCCAAAGAAAGCCCATTTTAGACAGTTTGTCACAATATGATGATTTTGTACACTTTTCAGACCTAAAACCTTTAGGAAAACCTTGGCCGCCATCTACGATCCCAAATGTTTTGTAACCGAAAGATTCTTTTTGAATCGTGGATGGCGGCCAAGGTTAATTATGCCAAAAACAATTAAAATTATGGATTTTGTTTAGCAAAAATGACCAAAAATACAAATAATATTTATTTAAGGGGTCATAGCTTCAGAAATTTTAAAGGAAGGTGCCAAAAACGTCTATTTTTGTGTTAATAGTATTATCACAAGTATTTCTATGTGTTTTTATTTTTTTGGCCAGATCTAAGTTTATTTTAGAGTTTTGATGTCCCTCTGGTAACTGTCGACCCTCTTTTACTTTTTTACTGTTTATGAAAATTTTCCAAACTTCTAATAATAAATGTTAATATTTTTTTAGGGGAAATTTATCTCATTGGCAATCATACCACATCTTCTTGTTGTTTTATAATTTATCTAAACATCTTCAATGAAGATGATTGAATGAATAAATGAATGAATAAAACATCCTTTTGTTTACTTTCGATTTGTTAAGTATCATGATGGTTGTGTACAGCTATTTTTTTATCAAGGTGAATTAAAATGAAAAAAAAATAAATCTTAATCACGTAATATGTTCGTTTGATTTCTGTTTAAGGTCAAGTTAGCTGTTTATCAAGGAGGGGTAGAAAAGATATTTTTCATTTTTGATGCACGCGAAACTGATAAAATGTCATGGATGAACAAAGATCGACTAATATCTACATCGTATGATGATTATGATGATCTCATTGGTGATGGAGGGAATGCGAAATATTTCTCAATGACTGGGTATGTAAACATTTCATTTAAATGGTCAATACGAATGAAGAAGATTTTATATTTTCTTCCTGTAAGATAATACAATCATGACAAAATACGCATGAAATGTTAACATTTTAGAATCAAAACGATTACGTTTCATTTGTTTGTCTTTACAAAAAAAATCGACATTACACACGCTACTATTTACGAATTCATACCCGAAGATTTATCCGATGGTACCCTAAGTTTCATCTGTATGTATATAGTTTATAATAGAAATAACTCTTCTATGTAAATAAAGACATATACTCTACCTTTAAATTATCTGTCCATTAGTGATACGTCTCCAAATTAATCTCCATATGAAATTTACTGACCCCATTCATAATATCTCGTATTTGGTAATTAGCACACTGTGTAACGAATTTATCTTACCGACTATCTTTACCTAGTTGCCTATCAAATTTATGAGGTCTTACATTTTAAGAACCTGCTTAGATTAGTCTATAGAAAAACAAATGCCAACAATAACAACATGTAAGCATTTAACATGTTTAATGTGTTTTATAAATTTATCTCAATCGTTCATCATCTATTTATTTGTTTGTTGAAACCTTTCAGAGTTATCCTCAACACGATGATATTTTTACAAAAGGACGTATCACCACTACTAACCGTGAATTAAAAATCTATCACGTCTCCTAAAAATCCTTAAAAAAACTATTAATAACCCCATTTGAAATAAACAGTTTCCTCGCGTTTGCTTTTAATAAATCATATTCCTAAAAATGTATATGAGGTAAAATAACAGATAATATCGATTTATATTTTTTCCGGGGTAGTTTATACACGTTGCGTGATCTCGAGTGTAGAGATTGTCATTAAATTTTGTATCTACGCCAGACTCGCGCTTCGTCTACAAAAGTTTCATCAGTGACGCTCGAATCCAAACAAGTTAAAAAGGCCAAACAAAGTACGAAGTCAAAGAGCATTGAAAACCAAAATTCCTAACAGTTTTGCCAAATACAGCGAAGGTAATCTATTCCTGATGTAGAAAAGCCTTTGTAGTTCAACAATTCATAAGTTTTGTAAACAGTTAATTTATAAATATGACTATATAAATGAAAATTCATTTCACAGAAGTGCTGACTACTTGGCTGATGATACCCTCGGGGAATTAAAACTCCACCAGCAGTGGCATCGACCCAGTGGTTGTAAATAAACTCATCACAGATACCAGGATTTAATTTTGTATCTACGCCAGACGCGCGTCTCTTCTACAAAAGACTCATTAGTGACGTTCGAATCCCAAAAAGTTAAAAAGGCCAAACAAAGTACGAAGTCGAATGGCATTGAGAACCACAAAAACAGTTTTACCAACTACAGCTAAGGTTATCTATTCCTGAGGTAGAAAAGTCTAAATCATGAGTAAATGTACGCATTAAAATGAAAAATTTAAAAAACAATAATTACCACTATGCTTTTTCTATATTTGTTACCCAAAATATGTATTGACTTTATCATTCAAAAACAAAATTCTTTTATGATGTAATAACTTTTTAGACATGTTATTTGTGGAGAGTATGTCCGACGCTTATGCTTGTTGACATTTATCTAGAAATTCTATATTTCATAAATTAAATTACATCTATCAATCATTTATTGTAGATTGTTCCATTGTTTGTTCAAGAGTTGTTATGTATTTTATTACGTTATGTTTTTAAATATTATTAGCCTAATTCGTTCCTATGTCCGCCGAAGGTTCTTTTTGAACAAGTACAAGAAAGAAAACAGTTGCAGCGACATGGGAGGTTGGCTTTCCGTTACAGAACTTGGTCTTTGTCCTTGGGAAAATGAAATGAAGTATCCAGGCATTTATTTTAGTCCTGGAAATACACAAACTAATTGGAATCATGGTATATCATTTTCGCTTAATTCATTCATTACAGAATAAAAATTTCAAAAGATCATAGAGATATTTGAACACAATTGATCAAGATAACAAATTCTAGCAAAACAATAAGATGTTAAAAATGTTATATAATTCGACAACTACATTCTTTTTGCAATTTGTATCTGCTTAAAAGAACAACAAAACGGATTAGAGTAAATCTATCCAGCGGTCTAATCTATAATATAAAATACGAGAAACATTTATGAACTACATAGGCTAATTGATATCTAAAGTTGTCGTGTAGTATTATTTAATTGAATACTAGTATATATTTAAAAAAGAATTGCTTCTAAGAGACTTTTTACGATAAAATTCATTCAAAATTTATTGACATTTATGTATCGTTTAAGCGGTGAAAACAAAAATATGAGGTGTCAATACTTGTACGATATTGCATACACAAACAGCTATATACTAAGAGGATATACTTTCGCTAGCAAAGCTGGTTTTCTATTGCGTCTGTCATAATAGTTTTTATAATAAAAACATATGGTCATGTATATAGGAACTACAAAACGTTCGAATTGCATATTGATATATATTTATAGATATTTTATCAGACATGTTTAATGTTTTAACAATTGGTTACCGTTTTTAACTGCTTAACGGGTGCCGTATACGGTGCAGGGAATGTTTACCCTTCCGGAGCACCTAATTTCACTCCCGGTTTTTAGTGGAGTTCGTGTTGTTTCTTTTTTATTATTTATAACTGTTGGTGTAAATGTCCTTTGGTTTTGTGAGTCTTTGTTTACTCCTTGGTTTTGATTATTTTTGTTTTATAAATGCATAGACAATAACAAATGCTGAACAGACAATACACAGTTCACAATCAACAGTGCGAAATATACCACTTAGAATACAACGCAGGTATCGACTAATGTGAAGCTGCTTAACACTAGTCAGATATTGCATATGATCCGACCAATGAAAAATAAGAGAAAAGACAACGATTTTAAAATTTTGAGTCCAAAATTTTATACCAAATACGTCGAAAATGTAAGCGTAATGCTAGGAAATACAAATCGTGTGTCATTTGTTGTTTTCCCTTGTACATGATGTCATACAGTTGGAACTAAATTGCATATTTCACATCCTCTTAACTTAATATGTGTTTGTTGTAACGATATTAGCTAAATATATATGTGTGTGTTTAGTGTGTGGGTATGTATGTGTTTGCAATATAATATTATCTTTATTGTTTCAGCCGAAAAAGCAGACGAATTGACAATATCGTTAGTATTAAATATATCTGGTAAGTTCAATGTTAAAAGATCATCAAACTTATTAATAAGTGTTGAAAGTGAAACAAAAGAGTAGGAATCAGAAAAAAATGCTTTCAAACACAAAATATACTTTAGGTTAACGATACAAAATTATACATAGAAATTCTTTTAAAAAAAGCATGATATTTATGATTATTATTTCTTGTTTTTTTTTCTATTTTTGTCTTTTATATTGTGTTTTGATTTAAAAAAAAAAAAAAAAAAAAAGAACAAAGTCTAAAGAAGGGGCTAGTCCTCAGCATTAATTCAATGCCAACCTTTATAATTAAAAGTAGTTTCTTTTATGGTTTAACATTTTGTTTTTTAAAGAAATTAATATTTAGACGCAAATATGAAAGCAGATAAACTATCAAAATGATGTGACAAGCCTGCGATTAGTATATATTTACTTTCTTATGCACATTACCAATGACCTCATATTCAATGGTGTAATGTTTGAATAATTCTGTCATTATTTAAAGAAATACCATAAGTTTCAGTTTATAAGCTGTTTCTATTTCCAAGGACTCAACAAATCAATATACATGTTCTGGAATAAACAAATGTATAAACAGGTCAATGGCATTTAAAACAAACCTTAGTTAACGACCTTAATGTAACCAACATACATACGGCTATATTATGGAACAATTGTAAGCTTATACTCTGTACTTACAAGCTCGTCATCAATTCAATTTACGTTAAATTTCAAGAATTGATATTCTTAAATTGTGCAAAAGATCATATGGACCTTAGAGAACAGAGAACAATAATCCCGGATCAAACGCAATTAAAGAGAATAACTATTATATATTATCGTTGTTCATCTCAACGAGATTGATATCTGGTATCGCTGTTTTACTGATGACGACTTTGTTCATTTACAACTGCACGTGCGCCCTAAGTTTCTATGAATATTTTTTCATATCACTCTACTGAGAGAAATGAAATTATCAGTGATTCAGATCAAAGGCAAATTTCGTAAATAACGGAAACAAATATATCGAGATGATGTATAACTCTTTAATACATTATACAACCAAAAAGTTCTTATATCACAGCTGTCGAAGCTGTAACCTTAAGTTTTTCTTTATTATTACCGTTTTTTTCTGATTATACTTATATCACCGTTCGAAAAATGAAAACAACACGTCAAAAATTGCATACGTTCTATGCCCGTTTTTTTTACCTTCATCAGGAAATGCTCAAAGCCGAATAATTGAAGGCCAATATATGTGAGAAATTCAGAATCGTAACATTTTGTTTCGTATGGATACAAGGACAAGGAACCTAAATGTGCTCCACAACTTTCCATAACTTAAATCCAGTACGAGTGTTGATCATTGTCGTGTACCGTACATCTATCTTAGTTGCTTATTTAAACTCTGAGAGATAGTTGTCTCATTGGTAATCATAACCCATCTCAGTGTTATTACAGGTATTTGTGAACATGATATTTTGCCTTCATTTGTTGTTGCATGGTGGCGCACGGTCTTTTTTAAGGATTATGTACCATTGTGTGTATTCAATGCTAAACATATGGAAATTTTATAGAAAATCCACAGCATTTATCCTTGTACTCTCATATTTGACAATTTCATGACTGATATATATAAGATTATTGCATGCAGTGTAAGCATTGATTTCCTTAAAACAAGTTTATTAATGTAGCTATTGGGTAAAACAAATTAAAATAAGGACCAAATCAAGTACACCTTTTAGGGTGTGCTTGACACTAGTGACTCAGCACGAGGTATTTTGGAATTTACAGGTTGCTTGACTTTTTGTAAAACTTTAACACTAGCACATCATAGAAAAGCAAGTGAGTAATCTATGTTTCAAATTTTATAACGAAAATCTCTGTATTAAAGACTGTGGATTTTCTATACAAATCTTGGTTTATTTGCCACAAAGAACTATTTTTCTATTAAATGCAATGAAACAATAAACCATAATGCTTTGCATCAAGTTTCCCCTTGGTATATGTACAAAATGACCTATCTCCATTATTCAATACATCTGTAGTTTTGATACAATTGAAGTTTGAAAAATTAGTACAAACATGGCAACAGACGGGGTCATAAACCTTAACGTATGATTCATGAAGAAAAGATTTTTTTATTTCAGAAGTTACGTCCTGTCATTGTTCTTGTTCTGATATAAGACGGCAAGCTGACAAGTTTTGGGCATCTTTGTATGGTTATTCCAAATTTGAATTAGAGCAAATCCTCGAACCTATACTTTTGAAGACAAAAGACGAATTGAAGTTAAACAAAACAAAACTATCATCGTACAAACGAAAACGAAATAGTGCACAAGATAGTAGAAAATCTTCAAAGCAGATTGGAATCATAGGAGTGATATTTATCGGTGTTGTTATAAGTTTAGTCATCCTTATTGACGTTGTAGAAATTAGGCAACGTCTAGTTGACATTAATATTTTTATTTAGAACGACACTTGAAACAAAAGCCCATATTTTTAATGAAAATCCTAATATAATAAGAGTTATAAAACTTTCAGTTAGCTCAAATATTATAAGAAAGACATATAACACAAAGTCAATAATGACTCATGGGTACAAACGAATGTGTTCGTTATATTGGGGTCAATCCTTGTTTTACAAGTATTTGTCATGACTACATACGCCTGCATTAGAACGGTATGTCTTGTAGGTGTACTCGATCACTCTTTCGCGTTACTTGACGTGACTTTAAAAATCATTAATTTGATTTAAAAGGTTATGTTTAATTGGTTTGACCTTTTAAAGTTTGTTTGTATGAGGTTCAGTTTTTACAATCATCTTGGAGTGGAAGTCCTCTTTAACCATTATAGGAAATGGATAACTCGAACTTTGTTTCTCCTTTATGACTGTAGCTGTTAGTGTACGAGTTAAATGGCAATATTCTATTTATCAGTAAAATAACGTGCAGTAAAATGAATTCATTGTGCTTTTCCATGAATTTAAAGATACAAACGTTGAAATTTGAAAACTACCATAATTGATTGACAAAGATTAAAGAAGACAATTTCTTCAAAGATTCACTAAATTCAGGTGCTCTGGCTAAAGTGAATTTGATGCTCAAACATTTTCAGTTCATGTTGGAACATGTAATTGACCGTTATCTTATCAATTTCGAACAAGTTCCATTACACGATGAGGATCTTTCATCACAGTTATATAAAGCTGGACACTACGGATATCGAAATTATTCCCAAATTTGCAGTCAGAAGATTATGCGGACAGTTGACCTCTTAAAAAACTGAGTATTTGTCATGACTACATACGCCTGCATTAGAACGGTATGTCTTGTAGGTGTACTCGATCACTCTTTCGCGTTACTTGACGTGACTTTAAAAATCATTAATTTGATTTAAAAGGTTATGTTTAATTGGTTTGACCTTTTAAAGTTTGTTTGTATGAGGTTCAGTTTTTACAATCATCTTGGAGTGGAAGTCCTCTTTAACCATTATAGGAAATGGATAACTCGAACTTTGTTTCTCCTTTATGACTGTAGCTGTTAGTGTACGAGTTAAATGGCAATATTCTATTTATCAGTAAAATAACGTGCAGTAAAATGAATTCATTGTGCTTTTCCATGAATTTAAAGATACAAACGTTGAAATTTGAAAACTACCATAATTGATTGACAAAGATTAAAGAAGACAATTTCTTCAAAGATTCACTAAATTCAGGTGCTCTGGCTAAAGTGAATTTGATGCTCAAACATTTTCAGTTCATGTTGGAACATGTAATTGACCGTTATCTTATCAATTTCGAACAAGTTCCATTACACGATGAGGATCTTTCATCACAGTTATATAAAGCTGGACACTACGGATATCGAAATTATTCCCAAATTTGCAGTCAGAAGATTATGCGGACAGTTGACCTCTTAAAAAACTGACGATGCAGATAACATTGGGAAAACCCAATATATATATATATTAAAGTTTCTCGGTTCAATAAAAATTTTCAAGATTAAAATTCAAATTATTATTTTTCACCATTTCATTGATATGTTAAAGCGAATATATTGATATCGTTTATATTTGTAACTTGTGCTCATCACACGAAAAGGTAAACAGTGAATTGATTTTTTTTCCACTATGAAGTGTGTAAATACAAATATGTCAATTAGACAAGACGAACATTAATTACATATGTGTACATATACTGGTGAAATCTTTTTCCATAAGCATAAACTGCGTCATTTACTCTCTAACCCATGTTTTCCTTCTTGTGTTACATCTGTTTCAAACTGTATGTGGTGTTCGAGTTTATTTATTTAAGTTTTTATAGTATTTGTTTAAAATCTATATCTTTACAAAAAGTTTCAAATACATGAGAATACTTATATCAAATACATTTGAATCAACGTGCAAGTTAAAACCATGTTTGGAGTAGGTTTATTGATTGTTGTTGTTATTAATTTAACATGTATTGAACAAAACATGATGCTTTACTTTTTTAAATTTGGAGTGTAGTAAATTGGATGATTTTATATCCTGTCAACTCGAGCTCTGAGGCGGTGATTTGGACCTTCATAATGTGCTGTGTTCGACCCCGATCTTAATGGTCAAGGATTGCCAATTTTCATAAACTTATATTGTGATTATTTGTTTTCTTTCGAGATAATTGAAATAAGAAAAATGAATATTTATCATTTGCCTTCCTATCTCTATTACTAATTTCTCACTGGACTTCAAATATTTCAATCCTTTATGGATTGATTTAAAATACATATATAGGTAAGCAATGCATGTGGTTGTTAAATTTGATAGATGCTCTTTGTGCTTCTTTGTTTAATATTTGTTTGTTTTGTTCTATTGAGATTGTGAAACAGTGATGACTGATATATCTCTTTTTAGCTCACCTGGCTCAAAGGGCCAAGTAAGATTTTCTCGTCACTTGGCGTCCGTCGTCCGTCGTCGTCGTCGTCGTCGTCGTCCGGCGTCGTCTGTTAACTTTTATAAAAAAATCTTCTCCTCTGAAACTACTGGGCCAAATTTAACCAAACTTGGCCATAATCATTATTGGGGTATCTAGTTTGAAAAATATGTACGATGACCTGGCCAGCCAACCAAGATGGCCGCCATGGCTAAAAATAGAAAATAGTGGTAAAATGTAGATTTTGGCTTATAACTCTGAAACCAAAGCATTTAGAGCAAATCTGACATCAATAATATTGTTTATCAGGTCAAGATCTATCTGCCTTGCAATTTTCAGATGAATCGGACAACTGGTTGGTGGGTTGTTGTCCCTGAATTGGTAATTTTAAGGGAATTTTGCTTTTTTTGGTTATTATCTTGAATATTATTATAGATAGAAATAAACTGTAAGCAGCAAAATGTTCAGCAAAGTAAGATCTACAAATAAGTTATCATGACAAAAATCGTCAGTTAACCCCTTAAGGAGTTATTGCCCTTTATAGTAAATTTTACCATTTTTTCTTAAATTTTTGAAATCTTTTACAAAAATCTTCTCCTCTGAAACTTCTGCGCCAAATTTAACCAAACTTGGCCATAATCATCTTTGGGGAATCTTGTTAAAAAAATGTTTCCGATAACCCGGTCAGCCAACCAAGATGGCCGCCATGGCTTAATATAGAACATAGAGGTAAAATGTAGATTTTGGCTTATAATTACTCTAAAACCAAAGCATTTAGTGCAAATCTGACACGGAGTTAAATTGTTTATCAAGTTAAGATATATCTGCCCTGAAATTTTTAGATGAATAGGACGACCGGTTGTTGGGTTGATGCCCCTGAATTGGTAATTTTATGGAAATTTTGCCGTTTTTGGTTATTATCTTGAATATTATTATAGAGATAAACTTAAAACAGCAAGAATGTTCAGCAAAGTAAGATCTACAAATAAGTCAACATGAGCAAAATGGTCATTTGATCCCTTAAGAAGTTATTGCTCTTAATAGTCAATTTAAACACTTTTCATAAATTTTGTAAATTTTGGTAAATTTTTACAAAATGTTTTTCTCTCTAACTACTGGGCACAGTGCATAATACTTTAATAGATAGATATATTTTTAACAGCAAGAGTTCAGTAAAATAATATCTACAAACACTTCACCATCACCAAAACACAATTGTGTAATGAATCAATCTGTGTCCTTTGCTTCATATGCAAATAGACCAAGGTGAGCGACACAGGCTCTTTACAGCCTCTAGTTTGACAATTTTACCTATTATGTCTGTTTTGTTCACGCATCGTCGTAAATATAATGGGGTTGATGCGACTGTGATACAAATGAGATGTTTAGCGCTATAAAACCAGGTTCAATCCACCATTTTCTACATTTGAAAATGCCTGTACCGAGTCAGGAATATGACAGCTGTTGTCCATCGTTTGATGTGTTTTATCAATTGATTTTGCCATTTGATTATGCATTCTCCGTTTTAAATTTACCTCTAAATTCAGTATTTTTGTGATTTAACTTTTTTTCAAAACTCTTTACAGATAAAAGCTTTGTACCAGTGTAACAGTTCAAACCGTGTATAGCTTTTACATAAGGGCTGTACATAAAACTGTGGATTGTTACCAACATTTACATTTTTCAGTTTATTAGAATATAGATCTGGGCGGCCTTTTTCATAGTAGTATCGGAATTTTTACTGTAATTTCTTAATTAAATATAAACAGATCAGGTAGAATTTGACTTAAAATCAATGATTATTTGCTGAGTTTCTATATTTCACAACGGAGGCTATAGAATTTCAAAATTATTTGCATTTATTTTCGTCTTAAATTTTTAATATTGGTGGTATGCACGTTGTTTAAAAGTTGAGAACTGTATTTCAAATATCAAGATAAGATACATATTTCAGTAGTTCATTATTATCATTTCGTCGGCTATTTTCGTACCCATACAATGAGAAACTAATCTATCTATAATACTAAAATAACGAGCTCCAATTTGTAAGCCGTCATGGGGTAAAAACGACAAATCAAATACTTCAACTTTATATATAGATAAAATAGGATAATTGTGTTGATAAAAAAATTACACCACTCCAAACGCTTTTGTTTTCCAAATTATTAATATTGCCAGTAATTAACAAGTTCCGGGTCGAATCCGATAGCGATACCAATAGTATATTCACCTGCATGTTACCTATAACCTTAATTATCTGTATTTTCCGCACCTGATAGGCGCACCACCAAATTGTGTATTTAGAATTTGCTATATACATGAGTCATAATCAAAGGGTTGACACTACTAAATTCAATCATTGTCACATTGTTTCCTATAGTAGTATTTTAATCAGTATGACTGTATAAGATGACATACAAATACAAAAAATCTAGACTTAAAATAAGTTGTATAGGTACAGTTTGCAATTTGTTAGCCGGCATTACGTAAGAATTCTAACTTATATAGGACAAAGCTGATGATTAAAAATTACTCAATTTAAGGCCCTCTTGTTTTCCAAATAATTAATATTACCAATAATTGATAAGTTCAAGGTCGTCGGGTTCAAACAGAAAGATCTTGAAAGCAGAGAAAACTGTGCATCTTATAATCTGATTTTATCAGATGGCAATACCAATACAAAAAATCCAGTCTAAAATAAGTATTACACATAGTTATATACTTAAATTCAGTCACGGACCTGCGATATCACGAGTGTGATCTAGTATTCATTAAATGTAACAGTCAAAATCGGAAGTCTTCAAAATGAAAACCGATACGTCGTTAAAAAAAATCAAAAGCCTTACAGACTTGTCTTGTTGAAAACAGTTTACAAAACTGTATACCTAAAACATGCATATTTAAATGGTTGCATAGTTTTCCATTGTTTCATCCGAGTAGACCTGTTGAACTATCTAGGATAGAAACGTAATTGTTTTTAATATTCTCCAAAACCTATTTATTTAAACAACAAAACAAGCAAATAGCACACTTATTTTCTCTCTAGTGGTACATCTGTTTCTAATAGTATAAGGTTTTTGAGTTTAATAAATGACGTATTTTAAACATATAATCAATAACATCTTAAAACAGCTGCCATGAAAAGTTAAATAGTTGGATATATTTCAAACAAATTGAAACCAATTCTTAATTTCTGAAAATGTTCCTATTTATTATGCTCGTTGTTATTAATTCAATTAACGCAAAAGTAAATTTAAAACATAGTGCGAATTCAGTTATCAACAAAGACAGTACAAACATTCAAGACCGTAAGAAAATTGAGGGACTTGGAATAAACGGCGTGTTTAAAAACTTTGATTCAATCGCAAAAAGCAGCAAAAGAAGTGACCATGATCAAACGACTAATGAAATTGTTATGAAACTAAAAACAGGATATGATATATCTGATGTTACGGAAATACTGAATCGACATAAATCATTCTATATCCTAAGACAGGTATGTATAATGATTTCAAATTGGTATTGCATTCCGTATTTGAAACTACTTGTTTTTTGTATCGGGCTGATGAGTATAGTTATTATTAAATTGTACTGTCAAACTGCTATCCAATTCTAGGAGGCAAAGATAGGGCGCTTGTAATCATGTTCAAACACGCCATATGCAGAAATGGCCATAACTTAGTCTGGAGCCTCTAATTCATTCGTTTGTTGTGTATATCATGTTTGTTTTAATTTTATGGTTTTGTACATAAGTTAGGCCTTTAGTTTTTTCTGTTGAATTGTTTAACATATGTCATGTCAGGGCCTTCGTTATTCATTCGTTTGATGTGTTTTATCTTTTTATTTTGCCACTTGATTTGATTTGAGGGACTTTCCGTTTTGAATTTTCCGCGGAGTTCAGTTTTTTTGTGATTTTACTTTTTGTAAGCTTGTTATACAATATGGGTTTTTGATGAAAGTGATTACCTATAGTTGCTAACTTCCACGTCATTTAGTCTCGGATGGATAGTTTTCTCACTGACAATATAGCACACACCACCTTATCTTATATTTGTATCTCACTGTCTGCATGACAATGGATTAGGTTAATTTAGAAGTCAAAATTGTTTTAATTTTGATACCATTTTTCTAAATTGATATTACACATGATAGCAAAAATGATGCATTTATTAATGTATGAAGGTATTGCTGAAAACCGAAGATGAATATGAAAGAAACCATTAACAACGCAAGATCTACAATTAAGACACTATGGGATTTTTGTATTTTAATGACGAATTTCAATTGTTTTATTTTATTTTGCCTTACACGATAACAATAATCATAAATACCTAGACACTTAAATCATAATAACGTTCACCAAGGCAAGATCTACTACCAAGTTAAATTTTGCCGATAAATATGGTACACTGTTACTCTTTATCGAAGTGATGCCCTTCGACGAGGTTTTGTGTCCCTCTTTTGTGTTTTGAGCATGATAGAGAGAAACTAAACAGATAAAAATCATCAGTAAATCAAGATCAACGAAACAGAGACCTTGTTCATGAATTCTATTCTCGTCTACAATGTTGGAGAGTGACCTTTGTTGAATATGTCAATCGACATAGCCTCTAGTTAATACCTTCTTTTAAATAACCGATTAACCACTTCGTCCATGACAAACGTGGCGATTTCAGTTTCAGAGTATCAACATTGCATTTCTCAGTAGTAGCATACTCTCTAACTGATCGTATGCGTTTATATTTGTCATTTGGTATTTTACACACTTGTATGTACACTTTACACGGATGTTGTTATCAGTAGTGGGTTCCTATTGTATAGCAGGTTGTTTTGATGAGTGAGTATCAATTAAACACTACATAACCTCTTTTTTTGATACTGTCCAAGTAGACCTCTGGAGACGGTCTTCCGAGCATAGGGTTTGGACGCAGGTTTACAACTTTTTTCCACTACATGTTTGGTATTTAATGTAGTTTGACCCGAGGTAACTCGTTTTAGTTGGTTGTTCCTGGTCGGCGGGATCTTCGATGAAAGAGCCTTTGCTTTGCTCATTGTTGAAGGCCGTACGGTGACCTAAAGTTGTTAATGTCTGTGTCATTTTTGGTGGACAGTTGTCTCATTGGCAACCATACCACATCTTCTTTTTTATATTTGTTATTATTTGGTATTTAACTAAATATACAACATATATGTCATATATCAGCATTCAGTTATCATCTATAATTGTATTGATTTATGTATTTATGCTTATGAATTGTATTTTCAACATATTAAAATCCGGTGTCCTTCAAGCTGTCTGGGTTATCGGCAAACCCAAAAACCAATACTATTTTTAGCATATTTTCGAGGCCTTAGAAATTAAGGTACTGGAAATTGTTGTCTCAATACACATTAGCCATGATTTTGTATCCTGTTTGACAAATTACAAAATCGATGAACAAGATTTAAGCATAAGAGGTACTGAGCTGCATATCTAACTCATTCCTTTCCAAAGAAAACCAGTCCTTTCAAAAACCTTAGGTTTTTCTATTATGAGTTAGTTGGATATACAATGAAAGACTTAAAAAGTAGAATACCAAAACAAACCGAACTCCGAGGAAAATTTAAAACGGAATCAAATTGCAAAATCAAAAGCTCACACAAAAATGACTGAATACCAACGGCCGTTTATATTCCTGAATTTATACAGGCATGTAGAAAATGGTGTAATAAACCTTGTTTTAAAGATAGCTAAACCTCTCTCTTGTGTGACAGTCGCATAAAACTACTTTATACCGACAACGATGTGTGAACAAAATAAACAGAAACAACAGGTAAATAAGGAAATATGTTTTAAAAAAGACAGTATTTTACTGTTTCTCAAATCAATTAGAAAGAGTCATGTCAAGGTAATAATGATAACTGAGGGAATTGAAAGCACTCAAAAGTGAGCAAAAACTCATCAAAGGTAAATGACTTCTCATTATGCATCATCCACTAAGATGAGCTTGAACCTAGTGATTTCAAAATTTGAGTTTTAGTCAATATAATTAAAACCATTTGACACGAAGCAATGTTTTGCAGATTAACAACATGTAACATTGTCTAAGAGGTTGTAAAACTGGAATTAGGAGTATATTTTATAATGATACGTTAGTTAAGATTCAGTGAATTCTACAATAAGGCAACTAATTTAATACTCGTTACAGATCGACAATGAACAATCTTGCAGTTTAATACTTGTTTCATTGTTTCAGATGAAATTCGGAAAGAAAGTATTTTATGTTCTGAAGATCAATAAAGACGAGAGAGATACAGACATAGATGTTGATTCTCTCATTGACGATGCTGATGTAACTGCTCTCAAAAAAGAAAAGAAGGTATACATAAATGAACTGAATTATATATAGACTCTCATTTGGACGAGACTAATGAATATAAATATTTGGGAGTTTATTTTACCCGCTCTTTGACTTTTGCTTACCATATCAATCATTTCTTAAAAGATCCTTCCGAGCGCAAACTGAATTATATGACTAAGCTACTTAATAAACACGGAACTTTTAATCGCATATCTTTTGGAGATGCTCTCTGGAACTCGGTCATCCGCCCTTCTCTAGCACACGGGTGTGCCGTATGGCTACCGTCATCCGCTTCTAGTCAACATATACTTGAAACATGGCAATATAAAACCGCAAAACTGATTTTTAATACTAAGATGAATATTTCAAAAGCTGCTTTATTTCTAGCTTTGAGATGGGAGCCAATAAACGATTTTCGGGATAGACAAAGGGTGTCTTATTTTGCTAGGATTCAAGGCCTTGACTCAAGTAAATTATACCGAATTGTATTTGAAGAGCTCAAGTCCTTAAAGCTTCAAAGGGGATGGGACTATCCACAATATATGACCAATTTATTCAATATGGTTAGTCTGGATCACTTTTATAACTCGAATGTCAACTCTAATATATTTAAACAGTTTCTTGGAAGGTTTGTCCGGAGAAGGCAATATCAAGAAACAAATGATAACAGCAGTCTAGATATTTTCTCAAAATTTATCTTTGCACAAGGAAGGCAACCGTATCTGACGATCTTCCTGGACTGCAAGTCTGCAAGACTCAAATTGTTAATACGACCAAATTGTTTACCTGTAAGCAAAGTCTTGTATAGGATGAATCTTAGCGAGAGTTCCACTTGCCAACGTGTTTATTTAATTCTGAAGAGTCTATTGAACATATCCTATTAGCGTGTTCTGGCTTCTCCTCAATCCGTTATAAATACATAACTGATATAAATGAATATCTAAGTTTTACTTTCCCGGGCCTCTGCTTCACAGAGTTATCGTCCTACGATAAAATACAAATACTGGTTGGTGATTGCTTTAATTAGGTTGATCCCTACATTAGTAAAACATTGGACAGTTTAAGTAAAACGATGTTCAGTGAAATGTACTCTAACAGACAATTAGTTTTGGAACCTAAACTTTAAATGTTATTTTTTACGTTACTTTTAGTTTAGTTCATATTTTTATGCTGTACATAATGTTTATTTTTCTTATGTAAAGATGATGTCTTATTTTACAATGTACCAATTTTAAGTCTGTAAATGTTTTATGAATATTTTTACTTGTCTGTATATATTCAATGCATATGTTGTTAGACGCATTTGTGGATACCCCGTCCGCAAGTGCCCCCGTTGTAAAGGGGTAGTTTCTATCACGTCTAGACGTCACTGATGAGTCTTATGTAGACGAAACGCGCGTCTGGAGTACTAAATTATAATCCTGGTACCTTTGATAACTATTCTAAATAAATTTATATATATATATATAGGGATGTATATATGAAATTAGTTTTCCAGACTTTTAATTTAATTTCTATTAATATATCTTTATTTTATTTTATCTGTTGTATATGACTACATGAACTAATATTTTGACTGTAACTTTTCAGGTTAAAAACATTAAAGTTCAAAGAAAGTTCCATTTCGTGACAAGCAGTGTCAATCCATCAGAAATAAGTGACCCTAAATTTTGGAATATTGTAAGTAGAATAGTTTAAATTTCAATATGAAATGATTGAAAAGTAAGTCATTTTTAAATTGATAAGAAATTATTGAGTAGTTTTGAATTAGACTGGAGCCATGCAGCACAAGTTTACGAAATACACATATTTTATAGCTGACTATGCGGTATGGTCTTTGCTTATTGTTGAAGGCCGTACGTTGACCTATATTTATTAACTTCTGTGTCATTTGGTCTCTCTTGTGGAGAGTTATTTCATTGGTAATCATACCTCATCTTTTCTTTTTTTTTATATTAAACGAGTTGTAGTTAAACGGAATATATATTTCATATTGTCTTCTCTACAGTTTATGTTAATATATAATGGAAGTCTACTTTAAAGCTTACGTGTGAACGGAGTAAATAAATGTAATATTTACATTTTAGGACTCTCACCAGCCCAGTAGTCAACACTTCGGTGTTGACATGAATATCAATAATGTGGTCATTTTTATAAATTTCCCGTTTACAAAAGTTTGAATTTTTCGAAAAACTAAGGATTTTCTTATCCCAGGCATAGATTACCTTAACCGTATTTGGCACAACTTTTTTGGAATTTTGGATCCTCAATGCTCTTCAACTTTGTACTTGTTTGGCTATAAATATTTTGATTTGAGCGTCACTGATGAGTCTTATGTAGACGAAACGCGCGTCTGGCGTAATAAATTATAATCTTGGTACCTTGGATAACTATTTACTATATATTATGTGTTATTTCGTTAATTAAAGAACTGGGTTGAAACCGCTGCTGGTGGACTATAATTCCTCGGAGATATTATCAGCACAGTAGTTAGTGCTTCGGTACTAGATTTTTAAACATGTATTTCTATTAATTAATTAGGAAATTATTTTGAAATTATGCAAAGTTGACCTTAAGTGTATTTTTCTGTTATTGTTAGATCATTTTTATATATTCCTTATCAAATATTATGATATATCTCTGGATTCAAATAGTTGATTTTAAGTGTTTCTGAAACAACTGAATCAAGACAGTTGCATACAATTTATCTCAGTTTTCTTCTTTTACTACGCGAGTAAAGAAAAAACGTCAAATTCGATATCTTATTTCTCCTGTGCTAGAATTTACGAAGTAGTCATTGAAAGTAAACGAAAACATCATCCCGACATGCTAATACATGTTTATACCAATTTTATTTATTTTCGCCGTTTGTCTTTTATTTTTATAAGTTACAATCAAAATATTACTTAATTGAGATACATCCTCCAATCTACAACAAAAGTCGAGATTAAAACGAAGGCAGAATGGTCTACCATTTACTAATTTGAATAACAAATCAAACTAACAAAAACAAATAATCCAAATATTTAAATTTCGAAACATTTCAACTTGTAATAAATTGATACTTCTAATTTAATCATGTGCTACCCTGCCTATGGGATTGTTGAAGTCTTTCTCACACTGTTACAAGACATGTATTTTATGGACATGGACGATTAAGAAAACGATTATAGGTAAATGGGATTTTTTTAAAAAGACAAAAAAATTGCAACAATTACCCACAAAATTGTAACACTATTGTCGACTACGGTACAGTCCTTAAATGATGAAAACAATAACACGTATACCATTGCACCACACTCCTTTACACCATAACACCACACACCACGCACCATTTCATCATATCACCATAATACCACACACAACAACCCCTTACACCAGGCCCCGTACCCTCTACAGTTTACACCATACAATTCACTTCATACAACACTCTGCTTTGACTTTTGCTTTTGCGTTTTACGTTTTGCCTTTCCTATTTGAGTCATACGCGATTAGCATCTTTTCAAAATTTTACATAATGCAACGTATTGAGGGAATTGCAAATCTCAATACATCTTTTGTGAAACAAATTATAATTTTAAAAGGTGCAACATTCTTTCTGTACACCTCCTCTTTTCCCAATGTACCACACACCTTCACATTATATACCAAAATCAAAAGCTCCTTTAAGTAGGAAGTTTACATAACACAAGACCTATTGCATAAAAAAAAGGGACTACGATTATGAATTGCATGACATTTTGATAGCTTCAAGTAAGTCGGGCCTTTTATATCTTGCTATGCAGTATGCAGTATGGGTTTTGCATTATTCTTAAGGTCGGACGACGACCTATATTTGCTAACATTTACATCATTTAGTCATGATATTTGTCTCTTTGGTAATCATTCCACATGTCCTTCTGTATATTACATTATTTCAGAATGGTGATGTTTTACCTTCAATTAATGTTCAAGCTGCTTGGGATCTTGGAATCACCGGAGCAGGCGTAAAAGTAGCTATTGTTGACCAGTACTTGGATTTGGACCATGAAGATATGAAGGATAATCTGGTAAATGTCACTATTCACCAGAACAACAACGAGTTCGAGACAGACCTTATGTAAACGAACGTTCTATGTTAAACTTTTAACATTGAATGAAGGCAGAAGACACCAAATCACTTTGAGCGTCCCTGATGAGTCTTATGTAAACGAAACGCGCGTCTGGCGTATAAAATTATAATCCTGGTACTTTTGATAACTATTTAAACTCATAATTCAATGAAAAAGTGACAAGGCAAGGGGAAAACATGAAAATGGATGGGGACAAAACACTACATAGAAAACCAAAGACTGAGCAACACGAGCTCCAAAATAAACTTTGGGTGATCAAATGTGCCTGTATAGGGTAACCAGATCATGCTCCATATCGGGAACATCTCGTTCTGCTCATTGTCACTAAAAATGATTTGTTAAGTCTCATTATAAGAATGTCTGGATTTGTTTGATTATCAATACTTTTCACACATAACACTGTTTCTATTTCAGATTACTGATCTCCATTATGATTACGTTGACAATGATAATAATCCTAGACCAGAAAGTCAATCTGCAGCGTAAGTTTTAAAAACGTAAAACAAGTCAAGAAGCAGAGTAAGTTTTATTAAGGTAGGACAAATAAGAAAATAGATGTTTTAGCAGATGGAAACCACAGAGATGCCGCTGTGTTAAAATTTAAAAAGGAAATTTCGGATGTTGCAAGCTTTTGGTTGTTAGGGAAATGCAATTTTTCATGTAAAAGAAGATATAAAATTTAGGTATTTTGTCTTGAAAAGACTTCATCAGAAAAACTAATTTCCTCAATTTGTGTCTCTTACCTTGGTTTAGTTAATTTTGTATGCAATTTCAACATCGATGAACTTTGATTGCCTTTATTAAAGATGTAGCACAACTAGAAAAGATATGCTCAGTTTGTTTCTAACAAGCTAAATAAAAAAAATCCTTTTAATCAAGCATGCAATTAAAGTTTACATATTAAATAGAATGCTAAAGTAACGATTTGTCATGTATTACTTTTTTGTGATCAGAGGTAAATAGAGGTAAATAGAAATTATTTTTTCAAATAACAAGAAATAATATACAGCAAGTTTCAAAAGGTTATAGCAAATAAGTATGTGTGCAGTGATGGTTTTTCATTACTTAAAACTGATATTAAAAAACGTTTGAGAGCATTACAAGGGATCACAACAGATGTGTAAGCAGTTAAACTAGTCTTAGTGAAGTTTTGCTTGCTTCCTTAGTTACAGTAAGGATAAAAAACTGAAAGGACTGAAATATGAAAACAAAAAGTAATACATTCAGGAGCGCATTTCTGTGTCTAGTTATTCAGAACAAAACCATATGTCAGCATATGTCACCACTGTTTGGGGTTAAGATATAATACATACTGTTTAATTTCATTACTTGCACTAGTTCTTTGTAATTTGTGATGTTGAATTTTCAAATTTAAAGAAAGTCTCAGTTATGCACGTCTGTTATGTATATGATACAAGAATAGTTATTGTAAAGTTTTAATAAATATTATTGCGTGCAATTAGATCCGAGTATAAATTTCTTCATTAAGGCTTGAGCAAGCATCTACTTTGTTTATTTATTCATGAATTGCTGCGGTGTGTATAATAATAATATAAATATAAAAGCACATGGAAAGCATTGAAAAATGAAGATGTGTACATCAATACAATAAGGGAGGAAATCAACAATCATGCTATAAATCATTAAATAAATTGACATGAGATAGATATGCTAATATATTTAAAAACAAATAAATTAAGTTTGGAACATTTTTTTTTATAATAGATTTTCCTCTCTTTCACTTCCTTTTGAAATAAAGGATTAAATCATTGATTAATAGATTTTTGCTCAATCTTGCAAATATTCCAGGTAATTTCAAAATGAAAACAATATGTTTTATTCCGTTATGTAGTTTTGTCTGACAAACAGGCGTGTTTTGGTCTTTTATCGACGCAACATGAAGGTTGCAACTAGGTGATCACGAACTGCTCACCCTTTCGCGGTAAATGAGTACCTACCTGTGTGGGTATCGTTTTGCTCAATTGTTTTTGTTAGGTGGTTTGTGGAGTACTGTATGTTTTATATTTCCCTTTCTTGTTCGACAGCTTACATATTAAACGATGGCTTTAAAAGATTAAGAAAAGTAATGTCTTCAGGATGTTTGTTCGAATCGGGTTTTTTTTATTATTAACATTTGTAATACGTATGAAATGACGACTGTGTCACAATTCATCAAGAACTGCTTAATTGTCATACATTCGAATGTTAAATATGAAAACAATCAAATTCAACGACATACTGTTGAAATAGAAACCGAAAGTTGAAGACTCATCAAAAATATCTTAATTTTTCATGAAGGATACGTTTTTTCATAGATGTATTATACTTTTCTCTTGACATAAAGGCACAAATATGGGAAATTTATTTTCCCATACCAAAGTGCAATTTGGTGAAATGAAATGTCGGGTATTTTGTAAATAAATCTGCTTATCTGTTTTATATATAGTAGACGTCTCCAACAATAAATCAATACATTTTACAGCCATGGTACCGCCGTAGCAGGCATAATACTATCAAAACCTGGAAACAACGTATGTACTGTTGGAATAGCATATAATGCAACAGGAGTAGGTGAGTTTTGGGAGTTGCCACGAACTGACAACAGTGAAACCTGTTCAAGAGACCACCTGTATTAAGCAATCACCTCTGTTAAGAGATCACTATTTATAGATCCTCTTTAGTGCATTTCATTTAAATTGCACCTGTATTAAAAAGACCACCTGTGTTATGAGATCATTTATTTGCTCTCCCTTAGGTGGTCTCTTAATGCAGGTTTCACTGTACATTGATATGCCAAATCTTGTTTCCTTGCTAGCCATTTTGCTTAACAATATTGAAAGGCAGTCAACAGACCTATTGTTTTTAAATAGTATAAGATTTTAAAATAATAATGTGAGTGAAGATAGGTCTTTCATTTTATATATATGCTAAACAAAAAACAGAAAACAAATGGCCAAGGGAATAATATGATAAAATGCATATCAATTATCATGTCATTTGGTCAAATCAAATACTAGTAAAAAATCAGAAGTGTATTCATGTACATACATATATAGATATTAGTCAATGATAATTCGTACGCGGAAAATGAGTCGTTATGATAAACAATAATCTACATGATAAACAAATAAAGACAATGATCAGTATCCCTCTAACTTGAGTTGTCATCAAAAACACTGCACCAAGAACATTCCCTACATCCAGATCATCATAATAAAGTGTATTTGTTAAAAAAAAAAACGATTACAAAAACTTTTTCAATATAACCTTCTTCTCAGTCGACATGTGAGAACCGTGTCCACACTCTGGTAGATCTCAATCGACTGACTAATATCAGCAAAGACCAAAACACTGACTGGTCTATAGAGGAGAGTACCACTTGTGAAATCTCTTGTAAAATAAAAATGCTGTCAACAAATGGAATCAATGAACAGATGAAGTTTAAATCCCACTGACAGTTTTAATTATTCACTTCTTGAGTTAAATGTATACATGGATAAAGTTTATATCGATTCTAATGTGCAATGTGTTTTGAAATGTCGCATTATATATAAGAAGAAAAAGATAATGAGACGTATACATTATATCAAAAAGGAAATTACTTGCATAGAAACGTTTTGTTGAACATACTAGGTGTTGCTGTAATTGACTCAACTGGAAGCTTAAGTGCCACCGACGTGGAACTAGCTAGATACCTGTCTCATGAAATGGAAGAAATCGATATTTATAGTAACAGCTGGGGACCAGGACAAGCGTATGGATATTTACAAGTCAGTGAAGTGTTGGAAGAAGCATTTATAAATGGAGTAACCAATGTGAGTTAAAAATACCATCTACAAGTTAGAATTTGATTGTGTCTTTTCCATATAAAATGTATTTACAAACACTGATGATACGAAATAATACTTATTCAATCTTCATTTGGTCTTCGTTGTATTTGATGCTCGTAACAGGCAAACCCGCTACACTTCTCTCTGAAAGAGTTTTTTCAAGGTTTCTTAGTAGGTGGATAGCGTTCAAATCTATACTAATCATGCGTCTGATTAAGTCGCCCAATCCCCATCGGACGTGACTCCGTGAATAAACATCCAAACAAAAAGTACTTTCTGATTTGTATTATCTATGGAGTTCGGTATTTTGTTATAATGATTGTGATTTAGAATGACTATTAGACAAATATGCATTAGATGGATTTAAAAAAAATCAGATTATAAAAAAGTAAAATATCAAATATACCAAACTCTAAAGAAAATTCAAAACGGCAATTCCTTAAACAAATGACAAAATCAAAAGCATAAATACATCAAACGAATTTAAAAACAACTGTCTTATTCCTGACATGGTATCGGCATTTTCTTAATTAGTATAAAATGTAGAAATGAATATCAAATATCCTACGTATATAAAATCATGTCTCCTATATTCTTTCATATCATATGTTTCAACTTCTTTCAAAGGGTCGAAATGGAAAAGGAAACATTTATGTTTTTGCAGCTGGTAATTACAGAGATAACACCAACTCAAATGGACTGTTAACGTCTCCTTACACAATTGCAGTTTCTGCTGTTTCAAATGGGGGTATGTCAGCTAGCTTTCGGAGTGTTGGTTCTTCAATAATGACAGTGGCATATGGTGAAGGTCAGGGATCTACTAATGGAATAGTACGTTTCGTAAAAATTGAATCTAAATCTCTAACGTCATATGTAACGTAACTAAGAATATATCATAGTGTGGTAAATGAAGGCAACAGAAGTATAACGGTGTTTAAAAGTCATAATTCTATTGAGAGAAAACACGTTGATGGTGGTCTCTTTAAAAGTTTTGTGAATTATGTTATTTGAAATTATTACAATTAAATTAACTAGTTATACAACTATATATATGCAGAGATCATTTTTCATGAATATCTATAATTAAATAATTCTTATTTATTTGGATCAGATTGTACCAATTCCATATTCTAATTGTATAGACGGAGCTGAAGGTACATCTTTTTCATGTCCAACAGTCAGTGGAGCTATAGCATTATGTTTAGAGATTAAGTAAGTTCCGCATAAGTCCATATTTTATTTCAAAACTTTAACTGTACATATTCTTCTAAGTAAGCATTTTACCTATATTCAAAGAGGTGGAGGTCTTGTTCTCAAATTCGAATATGAATACTATAAAGAAGAAAGCATTGATTTTATCTTGTTAATGAATATACAGTAGTGTCAATCAATCGGTAACATGAATGCAGAGTGTCAGTTAATTTCATGGGCATTCCTAGATTTAGACATTTGTTTACAGAGCAAGAAAGTTTAAGAAAAACACATCCAACGATAATAGGTCGATATTTTTCTTTAGGTGTGTGTCTTAAAAACTCTTCCCCGTTATGTTCTTATGCATATGGAACTAGATTTAATCGTCAATTCTTTTTCCTTTCCAGACTTTTTTTTACAAACCCAAGTTTCACTGTTAGTGTCTAACATATGCATATGTATGTAATCAAGATGTAGATTTAGTTTCTAAACGTTGCAGTTGTTTATTTTATTTATTGTGTGTGTGTCCGCATATATCAATACCTGACATTGTTTCAATGTAATTTTGCAAAATATTAAGTTCATAAATTTAGTTCATAACTACTTACAATTTGAACAAGTTTGAGTGACACTTTTTTAAATCTCAGGTGCTCTGGGAGGATAAGCACATCTTACCTTATAAACTATTATCGTGTAAGAATGATCATAACAAAGCTTCCAATATGAAGTCTGTTCTACTTTTCTTTTAATTTATCTTTAAAGTTACTGATTTCTTTATAAGACATACAAAAGTCTTCTTTACTATGCAACTGCTGGTATATACATCACTACAAGTGCTTGTGTACTTTTTTTTATTCACAGTTGAGTCCTCTTTTCAAAAAAGTGATTTCCTTTAAAGGCTTAGAATTGAAGATAATGAATTTCACAGACATATACTTTTGAGACAGTTCAAATTTTGATAAATCAGTTTTTGTCAATTTTTTTGACAGGTTGTTACAGGGGATATATATATATAAGTTGAAAGTGTAAAACTTAAGTTTGATTAAAAATGCAATATTACAAAACAGATGAAAGAGTAAAACACAACATATTTCAAAATATGAATATCATTAATGAGTAAATAGAATATACATATTGACAAAATCTTTTTATGAAGGAATCTTACGCATTTAGTGATATCCCGTATCTTAAAATCGTTATAAAAGTTGTGTTCAGTAAGCACTTTACCAGTAGAAATAACTGCTACAGACCATCTTAATAGATGCTTAACATTCATATAAAACATATTATAGTGCCATCTATGGAGTTGTTTTTTTACTCCAAAAAACAGTGTACAGTTTTCACAAATATTAACGAAATTGATTCCAGCTTAAATTGTATCATGATTCCAGGTATCGTACATAAGTATCTAGCTTTAACGATTGACTAGATCAAAATCAAACATCTAAAAATGAGAGTGTATCAATTTATTTTTGAAAATGATAATTTCAACATGTTCTCGAGAATTGTTGTCATATCATGTTCCATAATGCAGAACCTGTTGTAGTGTACTGTTGTTCAATTGAAAGGGTATCAAATTTAAATAAATATATTTGTTTTATGAAAAAATGCATGGTTTTATAAAATTATTAGATACTCGACGTTTGCAGGTCCATCAACTCTTAATTGCAAGAATCGTTCGTGAAATTTTAATACAAATCAATATGTTTGTAACATTAATGGAAAATTTCTGTGACAATTATTGCCCTATATTTAATAAAATACTTTCGGTATGAAGTAACTTCAAAAAATGGATTTAAGTTAGCATACTTACATTTTATTTTTAAATCTTCCGAATTGCTCAAACATACCATTCGTTTTCCAAAATTACAGTTATATTATTACTTATATATGTTAACAGGTTGTCGATACGTTTTATCTTTCTATTGGTTCGTCTATAATCTTTTTTTTTTCAGTCCAAATCTGACGTGGCGAAGTATTCAACATCTACTTGTGCAAACATCAAAAAAACATAATTTGGCCGATTCAGACTTAAATTATCAGTGGCAGGAAAACGGAGCAAAATTTCAAAGTTTGTCTATTTTAAAATCTAGTTCTTTATAACTTTGGCGACGTTAGTAGCAAGATGGAGAAAAACTAAGAAACAGTCAAATATTGTCTCGTCAACTGATCAACACAAAAGGAATACGTATATTAAAGTCCTTACCGTAATTGGTAATTTTCGGCTTATACATGTAAATAATATTAATTATGCACAAAAGTGTTTTTTTTTTTAATCATACCATACACGAGTTTCATTATTCTTTGAAGGTCCATTTATGGTATAAAGATCCAGATGTATGATTCAATCTTTAGCTTTGTAGACATTTTTTATGTATAATTACTTAGATATGTACTATGCATGTAGCAAAAAAAAGTTATGTTGCATTTTTTGTAATTCTATAAACAAGGTTTTCCATGTATGAAAGGTATTTCGTTTTAATCTACAAGTTATGTTTATCATATACAGAGTTCTTTTAACAGGTGTGATAAACACATAAAATTTCCAAGTTTGGTTACTCAGATTTTTACATTCCGACAAATTTGAATAAAGAATTTAACATTCATGTTAAATGTTGTAATGCGTTTTTTCTCTTGTTTAAAATTTCTATATCAACACTGTTAAATGACATATATTACACTTTCAGCTCACCCGACAATGGGATTTGGTTTGCTTGATGTTGGTGACATGGTACAGAAGGCGGAGAACTTTCCAGTTTTACAAGCACTTGAAACCTGCACAATTAATAGACAGAAAAGAATGTAAGTGCAAATAATACTTTACTTTTTAAAAACGTTATATTTTCATATACTATGAATCTATTACACTAATGATAGAGACATCTACTGGCAAAAACTCTTTGTTATAAATTATCAGACAGAATACAGGAACACAATGAAATACTCTGACACAATGATACAATGATAACAATAATCCCGTCATTAAAAGGGGAGAACCACAGAACAGGATACAAACCACCACACATAATATGAGAAGGTGCTCCGAAGGAGATTAACTTTTTTCTCCACTATTGGCACCGTTTTTGTTCATATAAAGTAAAAATGCGACAAATATACAAAGAGAATAATTCGTATTCAGTGATTTCATTAAAGTAGAAAATATAAAGAAGTGAGTACTGGTTACGTCAATTGGACCATATCCGTTGTTATCTATGGTATATATATTCAACAAGGACGACAGAATTCTGATAGTGTGCATAAAATAACTAATGAGTTTACTTCTCTTTCCTAATTGAATTTTTCTTGGAGTTTGGTATTTTTTTATTTTACTTTTCAAAACTCTCAGTTCAGCAGCTCCATTGTAAGCCACAACCTTTTATCAATAATGAAATGCTGATAGACACCTTAATCTTCAGATTAATGTTTCAATTGTGTTTTCAATATGAAGGCGTTGTCCTTGAATGCTGGCATTTCAAAATGAAATTTTTAAATAATCTTTTTCTGTAGCATGTGTAGTAAAGGTAAATTTTTAACCGACCCTTCCTGTCGATTGTTGATGTTAGTATATATGAAAGAGACCTAGACATGTCTTTGTTATTCCCTTATTTTAACTGATATAGATGTGATAAACATAGTCACTCAAATTTGAATTACTCTTTGAGAACATTTTTTTCATACCGGGTATAGGAATTTCAATGCCCTGTTTGAAGCTGTATGAAAGATAGCGCAGCTAGTTCTAATTCGACAAAACAGGTTATGAAAATATTATTTCATAATGAACAAAGTATCTTTTATGCATTATTTCTCAACTTACTACTTCAATTACAGCAGTAAATTAAGAATGTCTGCTTTAAATTTTGAAAACCATTATAGATGTACAGAAAATGTAAACACAAAATTATCAGCAAAAATAAATCGAGACTTCTGCTGGTAGGTTATCGTTTTGGCATATTTTTTATGTCTTTTTTGTCACAAAGCTCTGAAATCGTTTCGGTTCTTATATATAATTGGCTTTCAAATATTCCGCTTTGAGCGTTCTTGATGAATGTAAAACCAGAAAGTACTTTAAACGCATACAATTAATTGCTAGCGCTTTCTGGATTTCACTTACTCATGTGGGTGATCTTTGATTTCTACCTACCATACGTGTAAAATGCATCTGTAGGCCAACACACAAAATCATCCTTAATTTCAATAAGGGCATTTGTCACATCACTTACAACACGGGAAACCGTTCCTTTATCGTACCCCAAAAGTATCTCCTACAATATATAACCCGTAAGAAGTAGCCGGCTGGATAGTAACGGAGTGCAATGCATGCTTGCTGCTCAACGGTCAGTGTTGTTGATTTGTTGGTGGCCATGCTGAGCGTGTCTTGGAGTAGATTACAAAGGTATGCAACAGAGTCCTTGCCAAATATATACCTTCTTCATAGTTCATCATCATTCAAAATAGTTAAATAAGAAATAATTCCCCTAAAAACTCTGTCCTTCCTTGGTCTTGGTGGTAGCATCATGAAAGCAGCCATATTTAATTTATACCTTAAATGATTTAACGCTGCTATCTACCAGCAACTGAACAATAAGTTTGTGACAAATAATATAAACATACACAAATACGTTAGCAGTGATTTCATTAAAGTAGAAAATATAAAGAAGTGAGTACTGGTTACGTCAATTGGACCATATCCGTTGTTATCTATGGTATATATATTCAACAAGGACGACAGAATTCTGATAGTGTGCATAAAATAACTAATGAGTTTACTTCTCTTTCCTAATTGAATTTTTCTTGGAGTTTGGTATTTTTTTATTTTACTTTTCAAAACTCTCAGTTCAGCAGCTCCATTGTAAGCCACAACCTTTTATCAATAATGAAATGCTGATAGACACCTTAATCTTCAGATTAATGTTTCAATTGTGTTTTCAATATGAAGGCGTTGTCCTTGAATGCTGGCATTTCAAAATGAAATTTTTAAATAATCTTTTTCTGTAGCATGTGTAGTAAAGGTAAATTTTTAACCGACCCTTCCTGTCGATTGTTGATGTTAGTATATATGAAAGAGACCTAGACATGTCTTTGTTATTCCCTTATTTTAACTGATATAGATGTGATAAACATAGTCACTCAAATTTGAATTACTCTTTGAGAACATTTTTTTCATACCGGGTATAGGAATTTCAATGCCCTGTTTGAAGCTGTATGAAAGATAGCGCAGCTAGTTCTAATTCGACAAAACAGGTTATGAAAATATTATTTCATAATGAACAAAGTATCTTTTATGCATTATTTCTCAACTTACTACTTCAATTACAGCAGTAAATTAAGAATGTCTGCTTTAAATTTTGAAAACCATTATAGATGTACAGAAAATGTAAACACAAAATTATCAGCAAAAATAAATCGAGACTTCTGCTGGTAGGTTATCGTTTTGGCATATTTTTTATGTCTTTTTTGTCACAAAGCTCTGAAATCGTTTCGGTTCTTATATATAATTGGCTTTCAAATATTCCGCTTTGAGCGTTCTTGATGAATGTAAAACCAGAAAGTACTTTAAACGCATACAATTAATTGCTAGCGCTTTCTGGATTTCACTTACTCATGTGGGTGATCTTTGATTTCTACCTACCATACGTGTAAAATGCAACTGTAGGCCAACACACAAAATCATCCTTAATTTCAATAAGGGCATTTGTCACATCACTTACAACACGGGAAACCGTTCCTTTATCGTACCCCAAAAGTATCTCCTACAATATATAACCCGTAAGAAGTAGCCGGCTGGATAGTAACGGAGTGCAATGCATGCTTGCTGCTCAACGGTCAGTGTTGTTGATTTGTTGGTGGCCATGCTGAGCGTGTCTTGGAGTAGATTACAAAGGTATGCAACAGAGTCCTTGCCAAATATATACCTTCTTCATAGTTCATCATCATTCAAAATAGTTAAATAAGAAATAATTCCCCTAAAAACTCTGTCCTTCCTTGGTCTTGGTGGTAGCATCATGAAAGCAGCCATATTTAATTTATACCTTAAATGATTTAACGCTGCTATCTACCAGCAACTGAACAATAAGTTTGTGACAAATAATATAAACATACACAAATACGTTAGCAAAATCTAACGGAGCGTTAGTGCTAACAACAAGTTAAACAACCGGCCCCAGACTGTTTGATCCTCAAGTGATTTATTTTAACCTTTAAGTGTTTTGCGTATTATCTCAGAACACTATTATAGAGGTGTACAGCAACTAGGAACATTAAATATATGTAGTGGATTTCTTTTTACATTATTCTTTCATCCCGATATTATATAAAAGTAAGAATGGAAATGGGAAATTCGTCAAAGAGACAACAACCCGGCTAAAGAGTAAAAAGAGCAGAAGGCCATCAATGGGGCTTCAACACAACAAGAAAATCCCGCGACCGGATTACAACTACACAAAATGTAAAATCACAAAATTACTGAACTCCGAGGGAAATTCAATCAGAAAGTCCCTAATCACATGGCAAAACCAAATGACAAAACACATCAAACGAATGGACAACAACTATCATATTACAGACTTGGTACAAGCATTTTCAAATGTAGAAAATGGTGGATTAAACCTGGTTTTATAGCGCTAAAACTCTCACTTGAACGACTGTCTCGCCAAATTCCGTTATATTTACAACGATGTGTGAACAAAACAGACATTATAAATAAAATAGACAAAATATGGGTACCGCGGTCATCACTGTGTTACAATCTTAAGGTGATACCCAACACTTTCACTAAAATTAATTCGGCTCGTTTAATTTTCATAAAATTAAGTCAAAGTATTTACTTTGACCCTTTAACAAAAATATAAAAATTTCAAAAATTTTGAACCAACTGCTTTGTCAAAAAAATTACACTGGTTATATAGCAGTTTGACAAACACCAATTTTGATCATTGAGAAGCTTAATATTCCTTTTACAACACAACATAATTAAAACGTTTAGATGACTTTACAGAGTTATCTCCCTGTAGTGTTAGGTACCACCTTAAAACAAACAATTTTACCAAAAAGCTCAAAAGCAACCATCAAATTAAAAACACATTTATTGTTTCGCGTGTCTGACGTCAGAAAATGTATACGTCACATAGGAAGAAATTCAGTCATTCAATGTTTATACAAAACAATTTATAATTTCACATGGGAAATGTTGGCATACAGGGTTAAAAAATCAAAAGTATGTTAGAATTGATATCAGAAATAGACCGAGATTTAAAATTGTCCAGAATTTCTTTAGAATTTCTAAGAATCCACAAATGGTTAATTCCACTACGCGATTAAAAGGTTATTAAGGAGAATGAGAAAATACCATTATCCATTAAATTTCTAGAACCTGAATACAAAAGATGCCTTCTCTACGAGTAATTCAAACTTGTGGGACTGTACTAATCGCATCTTTACATTGAAAATAATGAATATCAAAGATATATCTAGGTTTCTTTCCTATTAACTAACACCAACATATCTTCTTAAATATCAATATGTCTGTGTTTCCTTGTGAAACTACTTTTTTAAATTTTATTTTTATATCAAAGCATTAGACATTTTCAAATTAACCCAAGGCAGTTTTGTTAAAGTACTTTTTTATATTCTATTACAGAAGAACAAAAAGGGGTGGATCCAAAAGTGATAATTTAAATGTGCTTTGCAGTGGTCAAGGAACCAATTGTGGAACGATTAGATATTTAGAATCTGTATTAGTTACTATTTCATTTAGATTTACAGGTAACAGTATTAACTGGTTACCTTTTATTAATCTACTGATTCATGATTAATGGAAAGGCCAATAAGACAAAGTGACCGGGATGTAAGTTGATAAAATGTTCAGTGCCCTGAGTAATATTTGATCATCTAAAAACAAGGTTTATGTCGATCCCTCCACATAATTCGAATTCAAGCTATTGCGACAACATCATCAATACCGTCTGCATTGGGCCCACTGTCTGAAACATACATTAAGAGAAGGAAAGTTGCCTGCCATCTTATTGACAATCTGTTAATACTGATAAATTAGATTTCTAATATATGCATGCACATTACAGACGTTGGATTAAAATTTCTATGTGATAAAAAAAATTAATGTTACTGCATGCAAAGTATTATCAGTCTTTATAACGAATAGATACAGCTGATCTGCAAGGCTTTCCATTTACATTTCATCATACAGCATGTTCTGAGTTCTACGTTTGGTATCTTTCATGATTCTTTGCAACCCAACATGAAGCGAATAGGCAAATATGGGATGACAAAGCTATTATTATCTGAAGCCTTGCTAACTGAGGGATTGGGTTTGCTGGCAACGGTGCAGACGGAACTTTGTCATGATGTCATAAAAGTAGGGGTTGCAATCTCGCCTTTAATTGTAAAGTGTATAGAAAATCAACATTATGAATAATATCTCGTGTGAAGTTCTCATAGGAATTGATGTATTACAAAGGTTGACATCAGTAATTTCTCTGATGAATTAAAAAATCAGAATATTTTGGGAGAAGTCACAGCCTTTGAAATATAAATGATATGGCATATCAACATTGTAATTACTCTCATTGATATAGTTGCATGCCGCCGCCAAAATTTGATGAAATAACAATGGTAGGATGCAATTTTTGAAAATGTTCAAAAATCAGTGCTGAATGAATTATTTTAAATGTTATGCCGCTCGGAAATGTACATTTTATAGAAAATACTAAAAGTAAGAGCTCTCATGCCTTTTGCACTTATGGTTCTCAAAAAGAAATTAAGAGCAAATAGTTTCATCAGCAATATATCAGATGATTTTGAAAATAAGTTTAGGGCCCTTGAAATTATAAACGATAGGAAAATTTGGGAATATGGGGAGGGTAATTTAATACTCTATTGCAGTTTTGTTATTGTTTAAGACTATAACACTTCATGCAATACTCAACAAAGTATTTTCAGTAATTATAAAATGTAAAATTATAATATTCAATTATGAATATGACTTTGTAAGTGATAAAATATATTTCAAGCAAACAGAGGATCAGTTGAGTTCTATCTATATTCTCCGTTCGGAACAAAGAGTTATTTGATGACACATCGACCGGAAGACTCATCTTATCATCCAATGGGTGGAAGCCTTGTGTGGACATATAAAACACTACAGACCTGGGGTGAAAATCCTTGTAGCGATGCGAGTAGTGGAGACAGACCCTGGCGTTTGGAATTCAGGACAATAGACAAAGCTGTTAGAGGTTCGTAAATAATTATAACTTTGTCTAGTCTGTCTTCTATGTCATTTTTATACACGTTGATATCTATCCGATAAAATGTAATTTTAAACCTATACGCCGGTTAGATTTTCAAAAGTTCGTGCCTAACATAATTTAAATTGTTTGATGTATAATACGTCTATGGTATTGGTGATTTATTTGGTTTCCAAATTGAAATTTTGAATTTAGTCGTTACTTATAGACGACTACAATAATTTGGCAAATAGTGGTGATATATGAGTCCCATTGTGATATATGTGGAAAGAACTAATGTGTTTGTAAATTCTTCAATGCTATGTCCGATTATATAATTGTATATTTGTTATCGCGCTTTAATAAAATATTAGAAATATCAAATATTTATTTTTAAATAGTTTAGTTTTTAAGTTGGTTTTTTTTTCATCTTGCGTTCCAGTTACTTTGAATGAATGGAGCCTTACTCTGTATGGTACTGAGACATCACCACAGTGAGGTATGGTTTTTAGGTCAAAACGTTCAAACAGGTATTATAAAATGGTATATCATTGAAATAATTGAATGTATTGTCGCCTTTAGGTTACCTTATTTTAAAAAGAAGCATTGTTACTTGATGACATGACTTAGTCATTTTTTATATCCTGGAGATCAGTGACGATACAATAACAAAGATCCTAGTTTAAGGTAAAATGTTATGTTATTTCCAAGCATGATAAGGCAAAATTCCAGTATTTCAGAACTTTAGATATCCAGAAAAGTGCTATGGACGCTTGATATTTATCGAGGGTATAAATCTTTTTTTTTTAAATATAGGATTTCGCATTTTGTTTTATAAATGAACTTTATCGTAAAGCTTAAAAATTAAATGAAAAAATGGGGTAATCTTTTATTTAAAGCTCAAAATCTGCCTTCGAAAGTATCATGCATTTTTGTTAAAAGTACTTTTTTCTGTTGAACTAATAGTAATAGGAGAAATAGAGGTATTATCGAAATAAAAAATGAAATATATTACAGAAATTGCTTAAAGTTTACAAGTGTTTAATTTAAGTACAGCTTATTTGAAATAATAATAATAATGATATAGGTCACCGATAAGTTAAAAAAAAAAAAAGGACATTTCACTTTTCATGCCAAAAAATAGATTTTCTGCATCAAAGGGGGAAAATTTTGAGCTTTTTCAATGAGTATAAGCATTTAAAAGTCTTCTAGGGCCAAAAACGAACTTTTTGTACCCGCGAGCCTCCTTAAAGTTTTTTTTTCGTCTATAATATCTTCACAGCCACTTAGCGACTACTTTTAGAATATTTTTATATAGTTAATTTCAATTTTAAAAAAAGAAATGCTGTAGTGATAAATACAAGGGACACAACTCTGCATATTATCACTTTATGCATTTGTGTGTCAAAATTTCATTGCAAATTAAATGTGTCTTTTGTTTGAGAATGTCTTTCAAAATATGACAGAAAAAAAGAATTTACCAATGTTTCCGTTATCATAACAATTGAATATACAGATATGGCAGTTATGATAAATTCACGGTCTTGGAAACATCGTGAATGGAAAAAGATTTTCAAAATAATGTGAAAATAGTGTGAACTTCATGTTTCAAAAGCATAGTTGTGGTATTCGGTGATTAAAGGCACACTCGTTAATTTGGTCTGTTGTCCACATTCGAGATAAACATGTACATTTAGTTTGATGGCCTTAAATTTTCAATTGAAATGCTTAGGCACATCGAACGTTTACTTTAACGAATTTTATTAGCAAATAGCATCAATTTAATTTTTTCATGTGTCTTTTTTTCAGGAATTGACGATGAAAAGCGGCTCAAACACAAGACTACGTCATTACCATTTATGAACGTGGTTATAAATAAAAGAACTTAACAAAAAATAATAGTTTTTTTTATTATTTCATTTTGATTTAAACTGTTTGTGTACTATGCTACCAGCATAAAAGTTGACACCGTAATCGGTGGTAATAAAATAACAAATGAATGCTTTTATGTTATAACTCCAGTGCGTGTATTACTACGAAACTTTAGAAAAAAATTGATCGATGAGGCTTTTCGCACAACATGTAAATGAACACAGAGAGAGCCTGGTAAGGCTTTGAATATAAATGCCTGTACCAAGTCAGGAATGTAACAGTTGTTATCTATTTGTTTGATGTGTTTGAGATTTCGATTTTGCCATTTGAGTAGGAGATTACGGACTTTCCGTTTTGAATTTCCTTTGAGTTAATTTATTTTTTTTTGGTGATTGTACATTTTTCTTATGTTGGATAATACTTTAGCTCCCGGGTATATAAAAAACACCTACAAAAACGAATACAAATAAAAGTATGTTGGGCAAATTTTAAGAGACACAGCAATCCAATAATAAATACAAATCTTCCAAAAAGACTTACAAACGTTGTAACGTGAGGGACACAAAAAAAACAAGAGTTATGAAAGAACTACATATATACCCTGACGATCAAAACCAAATTCATCAAATAAAGCAAAGGTAACACAGTAACAAAATAACTAAATATTTTCTGGTTTGGAAATTGATGAAACGATTGGATAATAACAGTAATATCCCTGCCTTGGTACAATCATTTTGAAATTCTTATAGAAAATGGGGAATTAATAAGATTGAGAATTGAAATGGAGAATATGCCAAAGAGACAACAACCCGACCAAAGAGCATACAACAGCCGAAGTCCAACAATGGGACATCAACGCAGCGACAAAATTCCATACCAGGATATGGGCATCAACTGGCCCCTAAATAAGAATATGTACTAGTTCAGTGAAAATGGACCTCATACTAAAACCCGAAACACATAAATGAACTAAAGTTAAAAAACATACTACAAGACTAACAAAGGACAGAGGCTCCTGACTTGGAACCGGCGCAAAAATGTGGCGGGGTTAAACATGTTTGGTGAGATCTCAACCCTCTTCTTATATCTCTAGCTAATGTAGAATAAAGAAACACATAGCAATACGCTAAGTAAAACTCAGTTAAAAGAAAGTTCGAGTCTGATTTTAGAATATGTAACAAAAGAGACTAAGCAAAATGATACATAGATTAACAAAGGACTTCTAGCAGTTACTGACATGCTAGCTCCAGATTTCATTATAATTAAAACGATGTGTGAACAAAACAAACAGACATATTAGGTAAAAATGTCAAAAATAGGGTTACAGCCGTCAACATTGTGTTTTAATCTTAATCACTATGAAAACCAACAAATATGTAATAAAGAAACGAAAAAAGCATATATACAAAGCACATTAGCAAAAATGAAAGACAAGAATACAAAAATTTACTATAGCACAATAGCACAATGACGGTATGTATCAGTACAGAATCACGTCATATGTTACAAAGATGAGGACAAAAAAGAAACGAAAGCCACAAAAGAAGAACAACATAAGTATACCGCTGTTCAAAAGTCGTAAATCGATTGAGAGAAAAAAACTAATGGACATTTTATATGAAAAAGAGAATCTAATCATTTATTTTCTTTTTTTTCAGAGAAAATTATTCGACGGCAATTGAAATATCCTGATTAGAAGATACTAAAATAGACGAATTTAGAATAAACGATGTGATTAAAATTTAATAAATTCGATCAGTTGAAATAAAAAATGAAAGCAAACTCAAGCAATTTTATGAATTTAATTATATGTTGAGTATACGGCAATGATACATCAGTCCAACTGCTCAGTCAAGACGTCAACATACAATACTAGTATTAGAAATAGAGAGGGGTATTTTCTCTCTCGTAAAATAGCTCTAATCTCTCCGAGCTTAGTAAACGTTAGGTTGGTCCCCTCCGTAAAATTTCCAGTATAGCATTCGGAATATACAAAGTATTGTCAAGAATTTAAATAACGGTCGGGTACCAGTCTAAGTAAAAGTTGTGGATGCATTTAAAAGTGACTATCAATGAACTGCTATTTTGATATAAAATCCCCTTAAATTGCCAATGAGTAATGAGATTTGGTACGATTGTCAATGAGACAATTACTTACTAGAGACCGACACCCTTAAAAACACTCGTCTTTCGACATATAGCAAAAATCATATCGTACAATAAAAATGAAAGGTCTCGGGATGAAAAATGTGCAACACAATAAAAAAGAGAAAATTAGCGGCCTAGCTTATGACAAAAACAATGAACGAATAAAAACCAAACCTGTGAATCAGCAACCATTGAATAAGATGCTCCTGAAATTGGACAGGCCTATAAATAACAATACATTAAGATCAAATGGAAGACAACCACTATCGAAATTCATTACTTGAAACAAATATAAAAAGGTCAAATCAAATAGTTTGTTTTAAATCTCAACCTTCCTATTTTATCAGTGGACTAATAAACATTATTGTTCTTAATAGAACAAAACAAAAATGCAGGAATGCTGGGAATGTACTTGTCATTATATAACAATGGTATAATAGATCTTAAAAGAACAAAAGTGCCAAAATTTGATAATATACAATAACCTGCCGTATCTAATATTGACGACTTAACTATTGATACGATTTCATACAACAGCGTAGTAAACAATACAAATAGACACCAAAAGCTCATTTTTTATAGTAAAATTGAATAATGGTGCGGGGAAATCGACGTACACACATAGAAATTATCAAAACTGACCCTATGCATACTTTTGAAAGGTAGATGTCAATCATATTACTTCTGCAGAGGTTTTACAACACGCAGAGATAAAACAGAGTACAATAGAAAAATAATGAAATGGCTAAAACAAATCGGTTCAATTTTTTGAAAACAAAACTTTAATTTTTTGTTTATATTGATGTCTTACATTATTGAGAATTGTTACATACATGCACTTGATAGGCTAACGACTATCAAATAAATTTGTTAAAGTTGTATAAAGACATAATAAATATATTTCTAAAGAAAATATTTTCTTATGATGTAAGGAGATACGTTAATATTTTGAAATATGTATTTTAACAAGATTATTAGTCTTTCCTTTTATGTTAAAACAAGATTTAAATCTTAATAACTAAAAACGATTGTTCTTATCTATTTATCAAGGGTAACAATGTCCTTGGCTTCACATGCACAACAAATCATTTTAAAGGGTCATATCAATTATATAAATGTAATAGGGTGATAAATAAGATAACAAAGTTGACAACTGTATAACTTTGCTAGTGTGGTTTGAAAGAACAATCTTAATTGGTTAAATTGCTTGGTCTTCTCTTAGATGTTACATTTGATTCGTTAATGCATGTTTCTATGGTGTGCTCGTGAAACTGGATACTAGTTACAATTGTATTCTCTTTAATGGGATCGAATAATTGACACACTGACGTGTCATAGTACACAAATCTGATATTCATTTATTTTAAATATTGGATGTTTATAGCATTAATCAAAGAGATCTAATTAACAAAATAAGGGGTACTCAAAAGGTGTAAATTTGATAATTTTATTGTTTAAATTCATTCACTGTCTAATTGTTATAATAACGAATTTTGTAACAAAATAAATAATTTGTTTTCTTTTGTAATTTTCCAAAGTAACTGAAACGAAAAGAAAGAAAAAAGGCTAATGTATAACCCCCGTTCCCCATATTTCTAATTGATAAAAGTAATACATACAGGAACCTTGTAGAGGTTAAAATATTATGTTGAAAAAATACTAACGCGACGTTGCCAACAAGACACCGAGTGGGCCAACAACGACGGAATGATATTAGTATTTCTCTCTTTAAAATAGGATTATTACATTGGAAATAATAGTCGATTGTAAGGCCAAATTAATGAGATTTAAAACAAAGATTAAGTCTTGACCTGATCTCATTTTTAAATCAAAAGTGTTATACACATTGTTACAACTTTTCTTTCCCATGGACACTTGAACTAGATTTTAAGTTTATTCGACGATGGAATGATTTGATATTTGGATAACATTAAGATGTCAGCTGTCGAAGTCGCTCGGTTTGGGGAACACCCTCATAATATTCCGGATCCGTTACCATGTGGAAATTATGTCGCCAGCCAATTACGGTGTGCATATGATGATAGTTCCAATCTCTTCCCAGCATCCGCTGGATCCCAGAGATCGTACAACAAATATACATCTGTCACAATGCAGGATTTCTTTATCAAGGATTTTAATGAGACTGATCCTGATTATGACGATGCAGTAAGTTTAATTTAAAGTTTAGGAATCTAATTAATAAAGTGTGCGTCTTAGACATGTGTTCTAAGATAACATTTCAGTAGAAGATTTAAGTGTATTTCTAGATAATTTCTTATTAAAATGATGCATTTAAATCTTTTTATATTTTTTATATATTTGTTTTCTTTTCATCACAACTTTGTTAAACTGTAAGCAATTTTACATTTGAAACTGAAGACCCGTTATAAATTATCTTTATTTTTGTTATGAAGGCGGACAGGGAAAACCATATTTCGCATACGTCTATCTGTCTAAGTATATTAAAAAGGAAGTAAATTTTCAGAATCGCGTTGTTTAAAAAATAGTTCTGGATTAGAATACACATATATAATGTGATAATGAATTTGTGATCTTTCAGTGATCCGTTGTCGTCTGCGTATTCTTCTAGTGAATGTTATGTTCGATGCCTACCGAAGCGTAATAGCACTATAACATGTATAACTCAAAAACAATAAGCAAATAAGTGCTCAATATCACAATTACTTAAGTGTTGCTAATTATCTCCATAAATTCAAACCTTGAATGATATCAGTTAACGCAATCGTACCTGTCTTCCTTCATTGAACTCATACAAGTGGTTAATATATGGAACCTCACTTTTCCATCATATGACGGGAAAATTCATAAATGATACTATTCAGGGAAGTTGACAAACTTAAATCTTCGTGTTTGTCATATATTCCAGTTCTAGTTAGTCAATTGAATCTTATTAAGAAGATCAACTTTATTTGGTTGCCACATTAGTATTATTAATTTTCAATTCGCTGGCGTTCATGCTATTTGCTGGGGTTCATGCTATTCGCTACCATGTTCTCCTTTTGAAACTAGTCTTATCACTCGTCAATAAATTTAGAATTTAACGGCCATTTTGGTTGAATTTAAAATCACCGAAAGTGTCTGGAAAATGAATAATAAGTGTGATAACCTGTCTTTCCATCAATTTTCAGTTTCATGATCCATTGTAGTAAAATAAGTCTGTAGCTGTCCATACAATTCACTTATAGTCATTTCAGTACTGGTCAGTATTTTTAAGTCAATTCAGTAAAATGTTGATGTGTAAATGTAAATAACAATTACTGAACAGTCTGAACATAGATCAACATATACTGTAAGTGAATTGTCTGAACATTAATGAATTTGTCACAGTGAATAAGTCTTTAAAAATGATTGAAAGGCTAAAAAAAAATAATCATTTTAGAGCTGTTCAGATCAAAATTACCATTTTATATTAAAATTAGTTTACTAGTGTATGATATCTGAGTTGAAGACTATATTATAAGACAATCATCTATTGAACCAAGAGTCAGAACAAAGGGGCAGGAAATGTTGTGTAACAAAGTCTAACGATATTTGTATAAGAGTAATACATACATAGATACCAGGCTTAAAATGTTTATAGGAATTAGCAAGGCTTCATAAGTGAAAAAGAAAATCATCAATTAAACCTGAAAGGAAAATAACTAATGTTTGTTTGCTGTGTCTGTTTAAGAAATATCTGTGTACATCCTGCTTTCATGAGTACAAGAATGTATCAACTTAAAGGAAACAATAGGGAAAAGTCATTTGGTATATATATATATATCTTCTCTCTATTGGGATATCAATATAGCAAATTCAACACACTTGTCGTTTTAAAACGTGACCCATATGACAATTTTTAAAGATAGAATAATATTGTGCTGTAATATGAATTTTTATCTAACCCTAGTATAATAACAATTTAGGAAATAGATCTCTTAGTATTTCTGTATATAAACTCATTATAGATACCAGGATATTTTTTTTTTATTTACGCCAGCCGTGCGTTTTGTCTACAAAAGACTCATCAGTGACGCTCGAATCCCAAAAAGTTAATAATGCCAAATAAAGTACGAAGTTGAAGAGCATTGAGGACCAAAATTCCTAAAAATTTTGCCAAATACAGCTAAGGTAATCTATTCCTAAGGTAGAAAAGCATTAGTGTTTCAACAATTCAAAAGTATTGTAAACAGTTAATTTATAAATATGACTATATCAATGATAATTCATGTCAGCACAGAAGTGCTGAATACTGGGCTTGCGATACCCTCGGGGAATTAAAACTCCACCAGCAGTGGCATCGAACCAGTGGTTGTAAATAAACTCATCATAGATACCAGGATAAAAAATTTATATGTTTATGCTCGATGACTAAGCGAGTTACGATAGACTTGTACATGAATAAGATTGAGTTGCGAAGTGGTTATTAGAAAGAAATATAAAACTGCAACTTGTATATGGTATAACTCCTAAATTTAAGAGCTAAAAAGACAAACGTTTTAAAAAGCATTAAACCAAAGCTTAAGGCAAATAATGACAGCTCAGTATTCCAAATTGAAGATATTCATACATAAAGTAGATAATACTAAATCCTGTTCTCTGAACATATATAAAGCCTGAGCGAAAAATGTTTCACAAGTTTAGAGAACACGGCGATTCGCGTGGCACTGCTTTTATCATGTTTTCAAAATTTGATATATATCAAAACAAAATACCAACTATTAGGCCAAAACGTTCCGGGTCTAGATACAAATGTTCAACGGTGATACACAATTTATTTATGTGCATGAATTCAATACAATTTGTAAATCTAAGGACTGTGTATGCTTCAAATCTCAGTTCCAAGAAGTCGTAAATGCTATTTATGGCAGTCCTAAGAAAATAATTGCATATTGAAAAGTAGCAGGAGTGACATGCCATTTACAAAAAGCATATGTCACAGTCTATAGAAGAAGAAAAGAAACGGTTACGGACTTATTTCAATCCCATGGTGTATATTGTATACTTATTGACTAGGTATGAGTGGAATAGTAAGTTTATTGTCCCTAGGAGCAACTATTGTCCTGAGGCGTAGCCGAGGGCAATAGTTGTATCCGAGGGACAAAAAACTTACTATTCCAAGAATATCCAGTAAGTAAGTGTTTTATTATATCGAAAAAGACAACAAACAATAAATGGCGGTGATAAATCAACTATCGTAATATTAAAAAGGAGAAACCAAACCATAACGTTTACTTCATAGATATGTTCAAATGATAAGGCTGCGTCTTGCACTGGCGACAATCCTTTACTAGATACAATAGGTAAAACACGACGTTGTTACTCCCGCGTTATTTTCAAAATCCTCCAATCGCGTAGCTGCATTTCAAATTCCGCGAAATATAATGACGCTTGCGGTCAAATAGTTTCACCCAAGTCCAATAGTTGGAAATTTTTGACTGGTCCAATAGTTCAAAGCTTGTAATTTGCAAAATAGTGAAAATATTATGTACTTATTTTATATAGAAAATGATAACTGAGGTATTATAAAAAGACATACTGTACATGTTTCTTAAAAGTTCAATAGTATGTATTCTTTTATGTACATTTTTTTTGTAATCCATAATTCACTTAACGTAAAAATTCGAATGGGTTGTCTTTCTTGACTCGTTTTTAAAGCTAGTACAATTTTTATCGTTTAGATCTCTAGTTTAAACTGCTTGAAGCAGCAGTTTGATTGGAGTTAAATGATGCATTAAACCATTGTGGTGTCAGTAAACAATTCACCGTTAAATACCAACTTAGATTATTCATAAAGTTTGATTTCGGTAGTTCTTTAATCTATTAAATGCTCAATAAGCCTTTTTTGAAGTCTTTTAATGTATTAATAAGTCGGTTAAATATCTTAGTAAATCACGCTACATAGTAATTGTTTTAGTGAGTGCTTCTGGAGAAAAGAGTGTACTATTGGTTCACCCATATGCTGCATTGCAACTGATACTTATTATGCCTAACTCTTTCCGTTTTGGAATCATCAATTGAAGTCATATTTTGTTAAGACGTTTTAAGAGATAGATTTAGATATCATGGTTGGTACGCTTTGTTGACACCTAGTTGTGTGGTGTTTTTTTTTTATGATAGAAAAGTAAGCTCTGAAGGACAATATCAATTTGAAGATATGTAACCATATGCAGGTGCTGTTGGAAAGTTCACAATTGGAAAGCTAACAGCATCTACTTTTTTGTAAAGGATTACTCTCAATAGACCTTCGTTGTCTTTTTTACATGGTTCAAACATGGTTTATCGGGTTCTATTGGGTAGATGTGTTCATCATAGTTACCAAACTTTTAATAGTGTATACTAGTACATAGCGGAACGTGAAGTTAAAGGATAATACAAGATTCTTGTTACTCTTCCTATGAAGCGCATGTATGAAGTCTGTCTCATATATTTTGGTCTTAGATGTATGGTTTCTTTATTAGTTGTTAGAGACATTGAACTAGCTGTCAGTCGTTTGGATAGTTTCACATTTGTCTTTTCAGGGCCTATAAAAGTTAACGGTGTGGAATGGACTTTGCTTATTTTTAAAGACCGTACGGTGACCCCTGGTGACCTATAGTTGTTAATTTCTGTGTCATTTTGTCTCTTGTGAAGAGTTGTCTCATTGGCAATCATATCACATCTTTTTTTAAATAGGAATGCAACACTGCTGGCAAACTGTAAAATAAAGTTCACACATGATCACATCTAGAAAAAAAAATCTCTTTATGCAGCTTCAAACTTAACTACTATCAAGTTCCATCTTTTTAAAATTACCTCCGATAAAATCCTTTTAACCTATTTAGTTTACTGGACGCTTAACATATGAATTTACATATGTATTACTCGATGATGATATCCTTTGAAAGACGAAATAGTGCTCCTTTTAATAGTGCTATCAAGGGTTAGTCGTCCTGAGTGTTTATCATTGCCAATACAAATTTCAGTAACGAAGTAGCCACATCAGCGAAAGCCCCTCCTTGTAGTTATAATAGGGAGCATCCACATCCATTTGTGCCGATCTACGCTATTTTAAAGTACAATATAAAATTCTGTATGTATTCTAGCTCTTTTGTGTCATCAATGACAAAGAAATTGTCTACTTTATTTAGTGATCACAACAGTTTGAAAAACACAACAGTTGTTTTATAAACGCTATAAGATTGTCTGTAAGGTTCCAGTCCTTCCTGAATGACAATATATTACAAGTTGCCAAATCTGTCAGTCTTTGATATAGCTGAACTGATTAACGACATATATTGCCTGTTTAATGCGATTAAAGGTTTTCGATTTCACTGATACTATATATTACTTTGTAATGTTTTCAAATCCTTTGAAGCCTTTAATCTTGACTACAAAGATATGGGCTTAACGCAAAACTTTCGCTAGAAAATATACAAACAAGGGTGACAAAATATATCATTCTCAAAAGAATTAAGTGAGCCGAATAAAGGCGTTGATGCACGCTTTGCACTTCCATTTGACCTTTAATAATAACTATGTAAATAAGGAATAACAAATTTTCAGAGTGGAAATAATCTTAAGTGCATTTATTCTGTTTGTGCAATTATGGCAGGAATTACAAAACTTCCTCCTATACCTGAAATAAGTTTTACTGTAAGTATCTGTGTGTGGGTTAACAGTTTATAAAAAGAGTTGGAAACTTTTATGTGTTGCATAGGCGGTTATGATAAAGAACGCTAACTTAACGGAAATCAAGATGAAGACCCGGTAGACTTACGTATTATACATTTGGCTCATAAAAAAACAGGGAATCTTGTAAAAATTGGAAAAAGTCAAGATTTGTCACACTTTTTTTTAAAATTAGTTGCATATATTATGTATAAAGAAATAAAAAGCGGTGACATGATTGACAATGGAAAAACTGTCCACCGTACGCTCCTCAACATTGAGTAATATGTTTGGACAATGTGTTGGATATAGAAATACAAATGTGCATACTGAAATTAAAAAGTTGAAACATTGGTTAACAGTATATAGTGTTACTATTTCAACCCGTCAGTCAGTCCAACTGAAGATTCGTGTGTGTTTCTTGTTTATTGTTGAAAGCCTTATGGTGATTTCGGCGCGGGACATTTGCGCTTTTACATAGGACATTTGCACGTATTTTTTTGGACACTTGCGCTTCAAATCATAGGATATTTGCACTTTTTAAAAAAGGACATTTGCACTTTTAATAAAAGGACATTTGCGCTTTTTACATAGGACAGTTGCGCTTTTGCAGTATTTGGTTTTTATGACTATCCTCCTCTTTTATCCAGGCTTGAGACCCGCATGTTTGACCTGGCAGAGTTAAAGTCATATTTTTCTTTATGGTTAAAAGTTTTAAAAACATTTCATAGCACATTTCATAGGACATTGATATGTGCTTAAAAGTTTATATACACTGAGCTATACATGTTTATAGCATTGCCCTTTGATTATCACCGCAAAGCTTGCCTGATTATTTGTCCAGACCAAATGAAAAAGACCAGCAATTCAAATGCACTTTGATAAGAAAACCCTTGATCGTTTTTATACATTCCTGTTTGCAATTTATCTTTTTATTGTCACAATAAAAACAAAAACACTGTATTCTATATAAACACATTTTAAATTCAATTTTTGTTTGACAAATGTGCATTTATTATCAATATATGCCAATTTACAAAACACTTTAAAATTATATCAATTTACAGAGTACTAATCTTGTAAGTATTTACCATATGTGTATTTGACTGCATGGTAAACATTCATATTTATAAGTCGTTCATAACGCCATTGTAACTGTGTGAATATATGATATCATGCATGCTGATCAACAGTTGTTTGGCGTATGTTGCTTCATATGCTTTTATAATGCATTATATTATGCAAATTATATCTCATATTTTCATGCTTTATTGCAATTTGGAAATGGCTAGATTTGTCATATCAATGTTTGTTTTAATATATAAATACACTGGTTTCAGCTTTGGTATTTTTAAAATATATATATATATATTATTTACATGTGTAATATATTATCTATACGTTATGCAACCTTTCTATTTTGTGTCTCCAACTTTGATAGAAGAGATATAACTACATCGTGTTGTATAATACAATTGTTCGTTCTATTTCCATTACAAAGAACATATAACTCAAGTCTCAACCCCTTTACCTTTATAGTCTTCAAGACCTGATGGTGCCACTTGTAGTACAAATGGTATTATATTAACTGGCTGCTAGCGTAGTGGTTGCTAGCGAGTGGCTGCTAGCTTGAGCCTGGTTTATATTAACTAGTGCTAAACCGGAGTTTCATGTTTAAAATTATGATACTAGTAGTCGAATATCAAAACAATTTACGTAAAATTAAGGAAACATTTGTGTATTCCTTATTACCATATAATTCATGAATGTAAAAATGCTCCCTTTGGTCAAAAGCTTAAGTAATCCTTTATTTGGAACATTCAATAGAAAAGTATATAAAAAAATGTTATATATTTTCACCAATCTTTTGGAAATTGTGCAATCATGAATAAAAATATATATGGTTAATAACGCGACCGCAAACGTAACTCAAAATGTTTCAATACCCTAATACTACATTTCGCCATTAGTATTGTAGTTACAAGTATTGAATGGCATTCAGAAAAATGTAACATTATATAAAAACACTGCGTTTTCACCACACAAAAAAATTGAATAACATTACAATTATTATAAATATGAAAAGTAAAGAGAAGCATAAATTTGGTCATACTTATTTTTGAATTTATAAATATGATTAAAAGGAGTTTTTGTCCTGATGGTATATGTTAATAAAACAGTCTCGCAACTACACAGCAAACCCAAAGGCCAACACAGTTACAGTCTTAAACAGGGGCCTGTTTATCGAAACTGTCCTAAGTTCCGTCCTAAGAATTTCCTAGGACAGAATTTAGGATAAAGTTAGGACCGACTTACGACACGTCTCAGCATGCACATCGAAGCTATCTTAGGAATATCTTAGCTAGGACCTCCTAACCGATGTCCTAAGTATTGGCGGAAAAGAGAATACAAATTAGATATGAAAAAAAACAATGTGATATCATATTTTACTCAATAATTTTGTTTTTTCAAATATCGTTAATTAGAAACTAAACATTAAAGATGATAAATGATTATTGTATAATATTTGTACATTTAAACTGTATAAAACCAAACATAAGAAAATAATAATAACTACGTATTATCAAGGACGTATATTAGTTATACGTCCTTGGTATTATATAAAAAATTAACAAACTAATTGTAAACTAGATATATAATCGGTAAAAATCATTACATATTTTTAAGTGAGTTGTATTCGAAGTGTCAAGGTTTCAATATTTAACAGTCCAAAGACAAATCTCGTGCATTTTTCATATAAATCCGGAGTATTTCAACTATTTTACTACTGGTAAAAACAACAATACGTGTGAAAATGATCAAAAGGCGAAATTGAATATATCCTAAAGTTAGGACCATCCTAAGACCATCTTAAGATACCTAAATTGGTATCCTAAAGTTAGGACAATTCCTAGGATTTTCCTAAGTTGAGACGTGTTTGATAAACCCAGTTAGGACTAAGATGTGTCCTAAGTTGGTCTTAGGACACGTCCTAATCCTATGAGAGCTTCGATAAACAGGCCCCAGGACAGTAACTGGTGTATGTACAGCTGGTCAAACTGGGTGTATAAGTTTACATTTATCGCGGATCTCTTATACAACAAAAACTTCCAAAAATGACACAAATGATACAAAGACTTACAGATATAACAGAAGACAACCACTGACGAAGGTGACATGCACATATGCAATTTAATACATGAGATTGTAGATATTTTTAGTTGATATTTAAACATGTAGAAAATATGAGATTTAATACGGTTATTATTTTTCGTAGGTTATCAAAAAACCATGGCCTTATATTGATATTAAAAAATTGTTTCGTCAGAATTATTTACATTTTTACTTGAACGTATTTCAATTTTTGCATGTTGTTTGGTAAAAAGTAAAATCACAAAAATACTGAACTCCGAGGAAAATTCAAAACGGAAAATCCTTTCATCCTTTGTTAGGATTTAGGGAGGGCAGGGGTTTTTTTTCTAATAAAAGGGTGTAGTTTTAAATTTTTTGAAAACGTGAAAGAAAAAAAATCTGTCAGAATGAAAATCGAAAAAAAATATGTTTCCACAAAAAAATAGAAAAGGTAGAAAGGGTTAGGGTGTAGTATTTTCGGAGTTTCCAAATACAAAATCAGGTTCCTGCATGTTATGAAAAATGTGTTTTTATAATAAAGTTTGAAAAAGAGTGTGCCCCGAGAAGAAACCATACACGTGCCTCATCCCCAATAGATGGTCAGTTTACTCACGTTTACCCAGATCACCATTTGACCACTATCCATAATTGCAAATGCAATTGAGTAGTTTGATCAAATACTTAGTTTGTCAACCAAAACAACTGTTAAACGTTACAAATAAACTATTTTTTTTCTTTTCGTCAACATGAAGTATTCATAAAGTGTTTACCTCCATAAAATCATATAATTATGATAAACATTTCCCTGTCAATATTGACTTGACACGAAATATATAAATTGATATATAATTATACCACAGACCTTTTCAATGGTACGAAACTTAATATGCACATTTATATAAAGTCCTGTCAACCTTGAAATACATTTATAGTATATAGGCATTTAGGATGTGAACATTAGGGATTAAGACAAACCATCCAACTGTTTATTTAAAGACAGGTTTTACGTTTTTCTTGTAACTGATTTTTGGAAATGGTTCGACTTTTCGATTCTGAGGTATGATAATTTTCTTCTCCGATATTGAATTACAAAGATTTTTTATATAAAGTAACAAGCAAATTAATTTGTTTATCTCTCATGTTTTTCAATCAGAATGTAGAATGAGCCAAGTAATTTTCATATGGGTATATTTTCGAACATATTTTCTTTTTCCCTTTTAGAAAAATTATATATTGTGTTTTTGATCTAGATTTATCTAACACACATACAAGTTTTAAATTATAGTAACAGTTTCCAGGTTAGGATAAACTGAAGAAAAATCTTTTTTGTTTTGTATAAATTTGTTTTATTCCCAAATTTATTTCCAAAATGTTTTAATATATAAAACTAATAAGACGATGTATAATAATCGCTTTCTACCACGTCATTCGAAATCTGGTGGATAGTTGTCTCATTTATTATGTTTAAAATATAGGTATTCGTACCGTCTTAAACAATGAGCAAATACATATATATAACGTTTATTGGCTTACCACAGCAAAAACAAAATATAAAATAATTGAAAAGCTCAAAATCAATGACCTTATTTATGCTCAGAACCATATACGAAAGCAACTTCTATTTTCTACGGTAATGTTGTTTACAAAGCACGTAAATTTAATACAATCAATGTAAACCGATTAAAATTCTGCATAAACGTATTCTATACAAGCTCAATCAACATTTTTATATAGAAGTTCTTTGAATATGGTTTGTATCGGTACAAAATTGATTTTTTATATACTATAAATTTTGGTATTGCACAACAATGTCATGCTTTTTTTAGACAGTTTATGACGCTTTCACACTGATTGATACTTGTGTCTTCGGAAACAAGGTTTATTTCTAAGTTCTTATTTGCTTTGAATTACAAGTAGCTGGTATCTTGTGATTATTTTGTGTCTTTATGTTGGTTTTTTTTTGCTTCGTGTCAATCTGATTGGTCAAGTTTTTTCAAACTGACTTTTACAGTTTGTTCTTATATTGTGCTGTTATACCATTATCCAATGTAAGGGGATGGTAGACACACTCAAAAATGTTATATCCAGGTACTTTCTGTATTATGTTTGTCCAAAGTCAGTAGTCTGAGATTCAGTGTGAGTTGTTGGTTACAATTTGTTAAAGCTGTGCTTCGTTTATTGTAAATAAAAGGAATGAATTAGGCCATATGTTTTTTCGATCAATTTTTTTCACATTTATCCATATCGGCTCACTTGATTTGTCCAATACTGAACGTTTTAATTAATTACTATGGCATAGATCGTTAAGAATGTTAAATTTTAAAAAGTTTTAGAAAATGTGAATGACTTACAATTGTTGGTTTTTATTTGTTTTGTATAAACGTTTGTAACTTATTACAACGACCTAAGAGATTGTTTGATATTCGACGAGAGTTTACCTGTTCATTGAGAAGTAAAATCAATGTCTTCCAAAATATTTAAGAATTCGTTTGCATAACAGAATGCGTATATTTGACCCTTTGTTCCTGGCTCTCTTAAATAGTAAATAGAATGCAATATTCGAAACATTTCAATTAATCTACGTAATAAATTCACAATTGTAACATTAGGTTGGCGAATGGCATTACAACAGTTCAAATAGAAAATTGAAAATAAATTATAAAATTGGCGGTGTTAAGGTCTTATTTATAAAGAATAAAAAGCTTTTTCTTCAAGCAAAATTATCTCATGACAGAATTTATATGAGAATAAATTGGAAAAAGAATAGGAGGAGTATTAGGAAGATTTTACTGGATATAAGATGTCTCGTAAAGTTTAAATTGATGGGGTTTTTTTTTGGAAAATCCTTAATACGGTATTACTATGAATTGTACCTTTTGTCTGAAATGGGTTAGAGGATAGTTTTTTTGCACGTAGCTTTTTTTTAAATTAATACTACCTCCATATGCCATGTGCATACATACATTAAGTAAGTTGCAAGATGCTTTCGGAGTCAACTTATAGCAACATGCAAAGCAAACTATTTTAACATTTACATTATAGCCATCCTTCGCGAATACTCAGAAATTCAGAAATACACGTTTGATCCAAGTCGGTGACAAGTATATACTTTCAGTAAACATTGTCATTTTAAAGCTTTGGTTAACATTTATAGGCATCATTCTTGTTAACACATACATTTTGTATCCGTTTATACTGACCAACACTTGCTTTCATTGGCAATCACAACATATGCAAGTACTATAACTATAGAAGTAAACTACTTTCATGTTATAACCATAGGTTCTGGGTTGCATTTAGGCGGCCTATGAAACTTTTAATCTGGTCATCACTATGAAGATTAAACTGTGCATGTTAGAAAAATGTGCAGTTGTAATATATGAATATATTAATCAAGAAAATGGTCAAGTTACCTTACTCATTGCAAGGGCCATCAAGATCCATTTAATATCAAAGCACGCTAAAAGGAAAATACCGAGCTCTAAGGAAAATTCAATGCAAATGCCAAAATCAAAAGCTCAAAAACAACTGTCACAATCCTAACTTGGTATCTGCAATTCCGTCTTTAGAAAATAAGGATAAAACCTGGTTGTATGGCCATCTAAACCTCTCACTTGTATGACAGTAGCGGAAAGTTCATTAATATTGACAACAATGTGTGAGCAAAACAATGGACATTTTAATAAAACGTAGTTTATGATTATCATTTGATGATCAAATGCTGTTATGGTGTCAATTATTCTTCCTACTTCTCTCCCCCTCCCTCTCCCCCTCCCCTGAGTACATTACCATACAAAAGAGTTCAGTTGTGTTAGAGTAAAGATTTCTTTCTTCAGAAGATTGATGTTACCCTTATATTTCCCCTAGTTTATTTGCGTTTAACGAAAAAGGATTTTCAAGACTCTTAATTTTCAGTGAAAAAAGTGTATTACATTTAAAGTGCACTAAAATTCCATTGATCCAGACTAGTGTAGTTAAATGCCTGGTTTAAATATTATACTTGTTCGATTGTTTAAGTGGTTCTTTAAATGATCATTGTTTGCTAAAACATATGAAAAAATAATTATATCTGAGATGTGGATAAAATTGACATTATTGATTATGATATACATTTAAAAAGAGGTTTCAAAGGGGAATAGTTTAAATTATTGCATCAATCATTGTTGATCCTTAAAGAAAATAGATTTATAATTGATTTTAAAACTATCATGTTATGTATTATATAAGTATTTTCTAAAATAAAAAATTTGAATAGTCTTAGTAAGTTCAGTAATAAACGTTTGTTTCGAAGTTTTAATAAAGCTACGGCTAGATAAAAAGAGGCATTCATATCAATGTCCGAAAATGTTGCTCTACAAACTGACTATCACATATTACCAGAAAAACGTTTCTTTCAATTTAACTTACTTATTTCTATGTGATAGAAAATTTAACCAAAGATTAAACAGACTGTATAATTCTTGTTTTTCAGCCGTTTCAACGAAAAAGAGAAACAGTAGCTGATGTACTCTCGAAACCACATGCACATCAAGTAAGTGGAACTTTGGCATTTAAGTGAATAGACACATACAATAGTGAACTAATACTTCAAAGGCGGACTTAAGTGGGGGACATGGTGCCCGGGCTCCCCTTGTGGATCTACATATGTAATAAATGCATAGACATTTTTTCAAGTATTACTCCAAATAATGACTTGACAAACCTGGCCCCCCTTTTTTTAAATCTTGGCCATGATCCGCACTTGATTATATATCACCATTTTGTTGGGACTTTCAGTGCATAAGATAAACATAACTAAATTAAATGCATTTGAATATCTTTTGATTTGATTACGTCTTTTGTAAAGTAACAATTATCATGGTCAAGTTAGTGTAATATTTCTCTCTCACCTACACGAGTTAATTGTATACCTTCTCTTTTAATTTTGATATTGATATATAAATCCCATACTATTCTTTAATGATTTAAATGGTAAAACTCCTACTTTTTAACTCTAAATTAGAAAACACATGCGCAGTGAAGCGTATTTCAACAATTAAATAATATGTGATTAAACAGTTCCGAATGGCCATGTGACGTAGATATAATCTGGTCCTTCGGCGGATAATTGTTCTACTTTTGTCGCTAAGATACCCAACAGATAATGTGTACATAATAGAAGAATAAAGCTATCTTTTTGGTGGAAATACATAACACAAAGGTGAAGAAGGTAGGCTAAATTGCTTTTATATGCTGCAATGTTTCAATAATTATATCTCTTAGAACATTTAAACTTATTGTTTATTTATTTTTAACTTCATGTAAACATTTGATTTAAAAATCGATTGTACACATTTAATAAATCCAAAAGATTATTAGCTGAGCTGCCTTTTAAATTTTCCAAATATTAGAAGTGCTTTATAGAGACAACTCTTAAACCTGAATTATAAGAGTTTAATTTACCATAAATATTAAGCAGTGCAACAGACCACACAGGCAATTAACAACCGACTGGTCCAATAAAAAAAATTGAACAAAAGAAAAACAAGAACAACCAACACATGGTTCAGATAGACACGAAATGATATTGGGTTAAACTACTGTACATACGCCCTGCACACAAAGCTCCATCGTTGCCTACACGATCCATGTACAACAAAAGCACCATCATATACTGCACAGTTCAGCTGATGTAAGAATATTCATTGAACAGTAAAACAACTTGAAGTACATTTATTAGTAATTTTAGAGGTTCCAAATTAGTAATATAAAATCAACTCAATTTTTTGGAGCTGACTGTTTCGTCAGACCAATTGAATAAACATAGACATACATCTCTTGGAAAGATTAAAATGCACTATCTTATCTAGTGTGACCGTTACACGAAATATTCATGTCACTGATGAAAACATCTGTGACATTTTTGTTTTATCCAAAATCTTGGCCTCGTTTTTCATTGTCACTTATTATGGAATTCGATTTTTGCCAATTATAAACTTCTCATGTGCAACTCGACTGGTTCCAGTAGCGAAGCAGGAACTGCTTACCCTACCAGCACGCATGCGTACATCCCTTCTTTTTTTTTAGAGTGGTGTTCTTGTTGCTCAGTCATTATATTTATGTGTAGTATTATTTGGGCTGTTGTCGGTTCTTTTAAGATTAATTAAGATTAAGTATTTTGATATATTCTTACTTTATTTAGTACTTATGAAAACTCCGATTTTATGTTAGCTTTGAAAGGAGTAGGTCCAGTAAGACCCCTTTTTGGCCCCAAAATATAGCAGTTTTACAAAATTGTTAAAATGTTAACTTTTAGTTATTCATTGGACAGTAGAATGCTTTTGCTACATAGATATGAGCTGTTTTTGACAATACAATGCACATATATCGGGTACTAGCAACAAAAAGTCATGCTAAATTACTGAAATCTTTACAATTCTAGCATTTTAGTTAAATTTTGGGCGGTTTTCGTGTAAAACGAAAGTGGTCGCATTCGTGTTCATCCTTAATATTTAAATGTAAGTTGTATTTTATGATAATACATAACATATATAAAGGTTGAGGATGAACACGGATGCGGCCACTTTCGTTTTTGACAAAAACCATCTGAAAATTGACATTTTTCGGCATATTTGGTAGATTTTTCACATTTGAGATTGAATCGGATCGTTTTTAAAGACTAAATCAGTTAAAATCTTTCACATAAACTAATTGATTCAAATGAAATAGACACTTAAGTGTTTAAAAAGTGGTCAAAATCTTTCGTCAGATGAACCTGAAATTTGAGGCCAAAATTGGTCCTTACCGGACCTACTCCTTTGTCAACCCCTTTTAAAATGTTACTTAATGTCATTTGATCGACAGACCTGTCATCCCTGAGAAATTTTTTCATTGAAAAAATCCTTACAATAAACAATACTAATCCTAGATTAAGTAATGTTGAATAAAGATTAGTCTTGAGTGTCATATTCATAATAATTCATAATCAGCCGTACATGTACATAATGACTAATCATCACCATTGAAAACGAATGTCGACTTTTCTATTCTTGTAATCAGTTATTGGTAGTCTGATCGATTAATTATATTGAATTTAGGAATAGAAGAAAACAAATTGCTATTTTGAATGGTAAAAATGGTAGACTTAAGACGTCCCTGTAGTATGTATTTCTCCATATTGTACCATTTCATGGTTCTATTTCATTTTACAAATTCGGGGTAAGATATTAAACACAAACACTCAAGTATAATGATAAGAATAAATCAACTAATTTAATTTTTCGTCGCCAATTGCTCTTCGACTTATGCTTTTTGTGTGTCCCCTTGATATTTTCCACCTCTTTTTGATACAATAATATCGATATAATAGTAAACACAGCTACAGCAGGGTGGACACAACCCACCATTATAAAAACAATTGCCGCAAATGAATAACAATCCCCCAATGAAGGTATTTGTGACAGCTAGAACGAATGAGAAAACAGGTTTACTACTCTGATTGGTTCTAGCAAAGAAAAAAGGAATGATCGGTAATCTTTTTGACCCCTTGGTTTCGAAAATCAAAAAGCATTACTTATCAAATAAACAGCACCATTCGTGTGTTCATAAGACATTAGTCTATCACATATAAGATTTCTTCTTTATTCTGATTCATTTGCATTAGGGCTTCTTATATCTTCTATTTTGTACAAAACTTCAAAACTGCCTAAAATACTAACATTAATTTGAGAATCGAGATATATGTGAGCCAAGTTTTAACTTAGAAGATATTTTGCTACAAGAGGTATCATACAACATGATAATGTGTGTAAATTATCATTTTGAATTAGGCTTTGGCTAAATATTTATTATGATCAAATTTATAATATCAGTAAAAAGACCATTTTTTATCAAATATTTAAATTTCAACATGTTTACATAACATTCGACCTTTTTGCACTAAAAAGTCTAGATCCTATAGATCTCACTATCCAGTTATCTATAAAATGAGCATGAGTTTGAATTTAAAACTTAAATAAGTTTATAAAATTGCAATTTCAGAGGCCGCATACTGGTTCTTCAAGTTCTTTTAAATAGACAAAGAAGTTTAAACAAAATTGCAAAAAACATATGAAATATGTTATTGTCTAGGAAATTAAGTCATAAGACCACAAGTGTTCGGATACAGGAATTGTATAATGTTTTTGTGCAACCCCCCCCTTTTTTCCCCTTTTTTCCCAGAAACAATTGTAAGGTTATTCAGTGCCACAGGAAGCCCTGTTTGATTATTATAGAGAGATGTGTTAAAGGTTTTTTTTCTGTCTATCATGGCTTTGGAGACTTAGTAAAAATATAAATAAGAATGACTTTTTTCTATTTATCAGAAAAACTAGTGGGAATTTTAGGTCCCTCCACCGATGTGCATTTATGAAGCATAGATTGACTGTACCAACAATCTATGTATTGTCTTATGAATTTATTTTATCGACTATCTAACATGAACACTCACGCAAATAAGGCATTAATATATTTAGACAACAGTTAAAGCATACAATGTTTACACACTTACGACCTCCTCCATATTATAACATAAGACGATTTAAACATTTTATAAACGATTTTCGTTCAAAGCCTTTTAAAATATGTTGTTCGTAATCCAATGATATGAAAAAAGTTTGTATTAAATTAATAGTTAATGATTTGAGTCATATTCGTAACTAAGAGACGCGAATTCCTGTAAGGTTGAGATCTTTGATAAATTATTCTATAGTTTATAAAACTTTAAACATTAAATTCGTATCAATAGATATGTTTTCAACTGTAAAGGACAGGTTATTTAAATATCTCAATTTATGTATTATTATGCAAGATAACCAAAAATGTATATATGTCAGTTTGATAGCACGAATACTACAACTATTTAATCATATAATACAACGTACTAATCTTATAAAATATTAAAGCTGTAAGCCAAAGATATGAAAGGGTAAATTTCTTTATTCTAGATGTCACACAAAGTATCTATCTACCAACTACCTTTCTAATTTATATTTACAAATGAGCAACATGATTTTGTCACAAAGTGTAATGCACAAAATCATTTATGTAAATCAAATATCCTTTCGAGTATTTTATTTTTATTTTTAGGGGTCAAATACCAGCTAATATTTATATAAATCTTTCCTTTATATCAATATCTTCCTTGTGTATGAACAATCAAGCAATGAGCGCATTTCCTTTTTAATATTTCGATAATGTAGTTAGCCTTGTCCTTTCAAAATAGTCCTAGTTATGGCCATTGAGAATATATTTTTATTAAACTGAAGACTGTTACTGATAAACATCAAGCAGTTCAAGTATAAAACATGACATTAATTCTCTTTTTTCCAGATGTTTCATAGCTGGAATGTACCACCCCGTTATGTCGCCAGTGACGACGATACTTTTATTACAGGTTTGTTATATGCTTCTATTCGTATTTTAAATAATTTGATGTTGGTTCAAAACAAGAAAGCAACAGAATCAGACTACATTTGTTATAACAATATCCTTCAAATATTCCTAATTATTTTAGCGAAATTTTTGATGGTTGAAATTTCAAATTCTGCATCTCAACATATTTTACTTCCCGCACCTAAGTCGTGTGAAAACGTCTGTTCATATTTTATCAATCGTTGGTCTTTACGGTGTTTCCTAGAAGTTATCAGTAAACATGTCCTTGTTACCACCGTTCTTTGTTTATTTCTTCTATCTACGTCTATACATCGTCAATATGATGCCTTTTTGGCAAATTCTATCATCCAACATACTCTTGTCAAACTCTTACAACGAAGAAGCATATATGTATGTAACTTCTGGTCTCTTACTTATTTAATCTCCATTCAGAAAGTAATTTTACTTTGTCATTTCTAGAAACAAAACAAACCAACCTCTGTAGTGATTGGGTTTTTTTATACTCACATATATTTATATTTTAGGTATGGTTCCAGAAGAACCTACGATGGTAACACCACCAGCACCGGAAAGAATTAGTCGCCAAATGTCACGTATGTATTTCTTGTTTTCAATTCCCTTCATAGCTCTGGTATCACGAAATAAAAATTCTTATTTCACATCATTTATCCAATAAAAAGAAATAAGTTCCGAGACTATGTCGTATAATTATTGTTTCTAATGCCCAGAAGAAAGTATTGAATAAAGGACAATTTTGATGTGACAAAATGTAGGACTTTTTATAGTGCTGCAGTATATATATATATATGAAGATGTAGTATGATTTTCTGACAACTTTCCATCAGAGACCAAAAGACGAGAATGTAAACAAGTATAGGGTACTGTATAGCCTTCTACCATGAGCAAAACCCATACTGTAAAGTTTTCTATAAATATATTGACAAGACTAAATACTAAACAATTCAAAGGAAAACACCAATGACCTGACTGTTGCTAAAACAACAAACGAAAAACAAATGACAGCAATCAACGACAACTAATAAATTACAGGAATATAACTTGGTACATGTATATGTACAGAAAGAGAGCGATGGGATAAGGATTTATTATAAACGCCCAATTCTATCCTTATCTAGGTCAGTGGTGTTACAGCACAACATAACAGCCAATCTGGTCAGTGGTGTAACAACACAACATAACAAAAAACTACTTAGTATAAATATCAGTCCGAAAAGGCTTGACTCGTTCGATTGGCTGAAAACACTCAAAACATAAGGTTACTAAGAGTACTCAAAGTTAATGCAAGCTAGTTCAAAGCCAATTCAACTGACATCATATCTGTTTTTAACATTTTGTTCTTATGTAAAGCTGTTACGCAACTGTCCCAGAATATAGAGAGCGTGTCACATTCTGTATTAGCTACGAAACCGTACTGAGCTCTTTGGTCCTTAATTTATGTTATTTTTTTGACTATTTGCGGACCATAGCGGAACCGTAGCATGTGGTCCGCAAATAGTCAAAAAATAACATAAGGACCAAAGAGCTACGGTTCCGCAGCTAATTCTGTATATATGTGTACCAAGTTAAGATCTTGTAATTCAGTGGTTGTCGTTGGTTGCTGTTTACCATATTTATTTTTCGTCAATATAAATCAGATATTGGTGTTCTCGTTTTAATTGTTTCCCTTCTTTTCATGTCAGGCCTTTTATAATTTACTATACGGTATGGTTTTAGCGCACAAGTGAAGGTAGTATGGTTATTTTTTAATATTTACGATAATAGTTGCTTGACCTAGCATCTACGTCATCTGAATGGTCTCTAGTAGATAGTTGTCTCATTGGCTTTCACACCATAAAATCTTATTTTGTTTGTATTAATAAATGGACCATGTTTTCCCAGACTAAAAGATTAATCAGTATGTAGTGGAGACCAACATATATCTTCATTTTAGTATACTATAAATTTCAGGGAACAGCAATGATGTTAAATGTAAGACGTTTGAATTTGTCATTTAGTCATCTAAATAGAAATTACTGTACATATACAAGGGTGTATATAATTATATATTCTTATAGCGTAGGCATGTAATTCTAGCTATCCATCTATATATATATATATATATATATATATATATAAACATGTATATATGAATCTGATCGAATTGACTTAATGTTATTCCTCTCTCTCTCTCTCTCTCTCTCTCTCTCTCTCTCTCTCTCTCAACTTACATTATTGTACATATACAATGGTGGTAACATTCTTTTTCTCTCTCTCAAAGTACTAGTATATATGATGCAAGTTTTTGAGTGTAATTAGCTATATAGCATAGTGTTGAATGGAAATGGGAATGTGTCAAATAGACAACAACCCAACCAAAGAGCAGATAACTATTTTAAAACCAATCAATGTTTGATTAAATGGTTTTAAATTCAAACTACAAAACAAGACTTTGTTTAAATAAACTTTTTTTAAATGAGTATGACATGGCTTATAACTAAGAAAGGATAATAATAAAACACGAATTATTGCAAATTGGTGACAATCCTAAACTTTGACTTCACACCAATAAAATGTAAAGATTTAGCCACAAATTATATTGTCAGAAGTTCTAATTAACAGTGACAGAATAGACAAATAAATAAAATTTGGCATCTTGCACTATGCAAAACATGTAAACACTGAAAACATTAAAAGGAACAATATTACCATCATTTGGACTATTTATTAGTTAACATTTGAAATTTACATGTATAATATCAACTGAATATCAAACATGACTAATGGATAACTATTGTGTTACAGTACCTAACATTAACTTAAGAAACAAAAAGGCTTCTGCTAAAGGAATGACAAGAGAATATACCAAAATACAAGACAAAGGCCCATTACAGATGACTGCCGTACCTACAGTGTTGAAACCTCAACGATCCCGTACTGACTTGATGATGAAACCTTCAATACCAAACCAAACAACTAAACCAGAACCATTTGTACGTTCTGTGACAGACTTAAAACCATCTGTAGTTAAGAAAACCGAAACAAATAATAATATGGAAGATATTAGAAAGGTATAGTTAGATTTTAAACATTTTTTACTTTTGAAAACTTATCGTCATCGTATATCTGGGTGCAATCTGACTGTGCTTCCAAAATTTTGATTTGAAGTGGTGTTCTATGTTTAAGAATTAATATATATATATCTAAGGGATAAATTTTGGACGGTTCGTGATCTTTTGGAACTTTTAGACACAGTTGATGTGGTAATTGACAAATCTCCACTATAAAACCCCCTAAGATTACCAATCTACAAATGCAGCGACTTGTAATAAATGTGTCGTATTAGCCTTCACAATGCTTGTTTTGTGGTATGCTAAGAGTTTATAGCAGGCGCATGCTTTTCCATATATCCTATCTAACAATAGAGTTTTAATATAACACGTACTCGCCTATAGTGCAGATTTCATGTAACATAAATGTCTTATTTAATTTATATCATTCAGGAGTTCCAAAAATCACTACAACCTCATGCAGTAAGAACGGCTGAACACTATTTTAAATTGGCACCACAAACAGATCGCAAGGTGATTGAACGCATTCTGCGCATGACTGAGAAGAAACATCAAATGGACAACACATTAAAGAAAACTCTACTACCTGATGCAAAAGATACTGTGGAAAAATGGTTAGACAATGCTACCGAAGAAGGTATATTTATGTACTGACGTAAAGTTCTTTTGTTGATAGGTTAAAACAATTTTATTTACAGAAAATATTATTTGTATAAGATCAGTTATGTTTGTATTTCATTTAATTCGAAAGAAGACAGAAGAAAAATGTATCGCTCATCTGTTATATGTGTCATGTCCATCTACAAGTACGCAGTTGTGTCTTTAAAATTGCTTGAAATACCATGAAATATTTTTAAATTGTACATACATATGTGATAGTTACTATACATATGAGAGTTTGAAGTAAGCAACCATGTCCAGGGTTAAGTAGAGACGAATTCTTGGAGTTTTTTAAAACTTGCTTTAATTGAAAATTATTACGAATCTTAATTTCTATTCTTGCAGAAAGACATGTCGCTTTGAGATTTTTCAATTCCCTTGCTGGAAGTAAATTGATGGGTATATCTGTTGCTGAACAGAAAAAGAGACTACAACAGGTTATCAAAACATTAGAAGAGTAAGTTTATTCTGTATTTGTTAAGTGGTATATATCATCACTTTATTTTTCTTTTTAAATTGTCTTTTACATTATATCTCATTTCTAAGTACAAATAAGGAATAAGGATAGTGCACTGTAAATGACACCATACAATGATAAGAAATTGTTTTACCCACTATCTAAAAGTTAAAAAAAAGTATGTAAAATGCGTATAATAGTTTTATCCAAACAAAATAAAACAGTGTTAAAGCTATATACGGAGGATACACATGTAATTGCAAGTAATCTGCTTTTGAGATACAATACTGACAAGTGTTTTTAAACTACTTTCTTTTCAGTGGAGATGGTAAAATCGAAACGTCTTCAGAATATAAACCACGACGTAAGATGATTCCGAAAGGTAAAGGAAAATTCAACCACATCCGTTTACTTACACCAAATACCAGGAGTAACCGATGGATGCATACCACGTGGCATCATTTACCAGAATATAAAGAAAAAACGGTGGAAAACTCGAGTTCTCATTATATAAGACCACATGAGCCGATATCTCGCCATTTTGTGATTCACCCTGACTGGGGATAAAGATACGATCATTCTAGTGACACAACAATCTGTGATATGTTTGTTTAATACTTTATATTTTATTGCATTTTAACTTGTTGAATTTTGTAAGTTTATTCCTGTTAAATTTCTCTTCGTTCGGCTGATTTCGTATTATTAAAGAGAATGTGCAACCTTATATGTTCGCTTTGTTGGCTGAACCAATAATCTAAACTGTGTTTTGATCATGTTAGTTTTTATATCCATCGTATCCTTGACTTTATACATCGATGATTGACAGAGGACTACTTTATATACTGAGTTGGTTTTTCTTTTGATGTGATGTCAAGGATATGAATAATACAATATATTAAGTCACAGATTATGTTTCTTATCTTTTATATCATTTCATTCAAGTAATAACTGGTGTTTTAAGAAGAAACTGTTGGGCCTAGGTTACAAAATATTATATTATAATATCTTCATTTATGATACGGTTAGAAACTGCAAATAATAGCACAGTGATGCATTTTCCGGGAGAAAATAGTCGCTAGTTACATGGAATAGCATACTATCTCCTAAATAACTAGTAAGCAAGCCTGGATTATCTTAAGGTAAAGGAACAGTAAATGGGGTATGCCGCAGATTTTTCTAAAATATTGCATACAACCTTGATTCGTTGAACTACAAATGAAAATCGAAATAATAATGCATTTAGTTTTCTATCTCTTTTAATATCTGAAATATTACAGATTGATTTCATCAAATCTCTAATTCTACTCTATAGATTTTTCTTAAAAAACTATATGTTGTTGACACATAAATTATTTAATAATCAATTCGTTTCCTTGGTGGTAATGAAAAACTATTATTTCAACGTTTTGTAGGATTTTTTTTCACAAAACACGACAGTGAATGAAATATACCGTAAAAACGAAGTCGGTTACCGTATCTTTATTTTGCACCATTAAAACGAAAATCTATGTATCAACAACATATAGCTTTTTTAAAGAAAAATCTGTGGAGTAGAATTAATGATATGATGATTTTGAGGAAAAAATTTAAAGGTTTTTAGCCGACTTTTATGTGCTTTCCATACACATGTTCATCCATTTTGAAAGAATTCAATTAGTAATATTTCAAATGATAAATGAGATTAATGCATTACTTTTTGGATTTTCAGTTGTAGTTCACCGAGCCACAGTTATATGCAAAATTTTAATGAAATCTGTGACATAGCCCATTTACTGTAACTTGACCTCAAAGAAAAGGTTATCACAAAATAAGACAATTCAACATGCACCAGTCAGTATTTGGTCAAAATAACAAAACTATATTGTCATACAACTGGGAGGTTTAGCTAATTATAAAAGAATGTTAAAACCACCATTTTTCATCGGCAAATGCCTGTACCAATATACAAAATGGAAGACGTGGTATGATTGCCAATGAGACAACTGTTCGAGTTATCCACCATACGGCCTTGAACAATGAGTTAAATCCATACCGCATAGTTAGGTATAAAAAGCCCCGAAATGGCAAATGTAAAACAATTCAAACGAAAAAAATCCTGATATATGTACAAAACGATGAACGAAAAACACAATTATATATAGCAAAACACAACATCCACTGAATTACAGACACCTGATTTGGGACACGCACATGTAGAATGTGGCAAGGTTAAACTAGTTTTCCTCTTACTAATCTTGGACATGTGGTCAGCAAACTGTAAAAATCAGTCGGGGCTTATCCTTATAAACTAAGGTTACATCAAACAGTCTAAATTAGAATAAATGCTGAAAGTTTGATTTCAGTATATACACAATGGTGCATGTTAGATTAAGTGTCATTTTTTTGTGATAACTTCGATTATGAATAAAAGATAAACTTCAATGAAATAGCATTATTTAAAGGGAAACAAAGTGTTCGACGACTGGTGATGGACGAAAATGAGCACAACAGAAGCCAACACAGAACCTTTATTTGGCAAAGAAGAGCTAAAAATAATTTAGAACTATTTTATTGTAATATATAGATTTAATTTAAACAATAACTATGATGAGTTAATTGTAGACCTATACATACTGGTCTGAAATAAAATTGAAAAAGTATCGAACTCGTCATGTTGACGTGTCCTCCTCATACATGGAAACAGTCAATGACTTCTGAATTGGCGCAGTTAACACAGGGTATTCACTTGTGGTTATTTGCAGCATGTAAAACAACATCAACAAACAAACATGCATCTATACTGAATTAATGTTCACCATCGTATTTTAACCATTACCCATGTATAAAAAGGTATCATTAACGATTATTCGACCTCCTTGAAGATGTTGAAATGTGAGTGCTGTGTCGTGATTTGCCTCTTGAATCACTTGCAGGTCTAAGCATTCGAGATCGCCGAGATGTTTCTGTAATGACTGCTGATCCTAGTTTAGATATGACATGCGCTATTTGCTGAATACTTATAAATGTAACCGAGAGACGAGAATTCTTCATTTGAAAGAGAGTTCTTCCGATCGATTCCTCTATTTCATTGCATTGAAATCGAACATCTGTCAGTTCTGATAAAGACTGAATTGGTTGTGAACATTCATTGATTGATTTAATAAGTTTAAGGTAGTGTTCGAAATTTGACCTTTTGTTTTCAAAATCGTGTATTTCCCTCTCAAATTGTTCTTTAGTTTGAGAAAAATGATTCTCGATATCTAGTTCTAAATTGGTTTGTAATGAATCGATGTAACTATCTAGATCTTTTCTAAACATTTTTACTGCTTTCATGGAAGAATTTCGTTGTTTGTGTATGTCTTTCATTAAATCTTTACGTTCTAGTAAAGTGTCATTAACTTTGACAAGCAAATGATCAATTGTCTGTTGTAAATCCGAAGTTATGCGAGATTTGTTTACGATTCTTGCAGCTTGGTCGATAGGGATAACATTGCACACTTTGTGCATCCGCTTCCAACAAATCGAACAACACGAATTTAAATGATCCATGCAAAAATGGACTACGGGATTTTTCTCGTGATATCGGCAATGCTGAGATTTATAAATTGAATCTGGAACGTCTCTAATATTTTTAATCGGAAACACTTGGTGTTTTACCTTCGATGATGTGACTGTTTTATGATAGCTTTCGTGGTTTTCACACAACGCCTGAGCACAGTAAAAGCACCAAAATGTTGCCTCTGATTTTTGAACAGATGGACATTGACTACACTCCCTGGACTTCTCTGCTCTCTTTGAGAGAAGAGTAGCTGAAAGTGTGCTGGTTTGTAAACTTTCGGCAAATTCTTTCGGATTATCAACAGATCGGAACGTTGCAGGAGTTTCACAAATAGGGCAAGCCACGTTTGGAGTCTGACCTTTTGACTTTTTCTCTCTTTTAATTCTTTTGACGTAATCAGTAATGCACATTTCGCAAAATGAATGAAGACACGGAAAGTTTTTTGGAGCGAACAAATCCTTATTGCAAATTTCACATGTAGTAAGATCATGTCTCTTTGGGTTTTCGTCATCTTTGAATGTAGTCTTTTGTTGTTTCTCCTCGTCTTGTTCAGTTATTTTACTTCCCACGCTTCCTCTTGCCATTTGAGTCTCCATTTTGTTAAGAATGTTTAATCCACTAAACAAATTTATGAAATTTTTGTTTAAACTAGCCTATGCAACACAAATTCTAAACAGAAATCATTAAGGGAACGTCAGGTCTTTTTGTTTTGAATTAAGTTCTTCGGTTCAATAGTTAGTTAAAATATATATAATAATAGTAAAAGCTTCAAATTACAGTTATGAATCAAATAATTTCTGACATATAGTGTTTATATAATTGATCAATGAACAGGAAAGTTTATTGTGAATTTTCTATTGAAATAAATCAAAATCGGATAGTGGGATTTTTTAATGTAAATCATTTTCTTTTCCACGAAATAACCAAAATAATCAAACCATTTCATGTGAATAAGTAGAAGGAATATTCTGAAAAATTCAGCATAATCAGAAAAAACTGAAAAAAAAGTCCTGGTCATACTTTTTCAATCATTTTACACCAATTTTTCGTATTTACTCCTTGAAAGATTTGTTTCAAAAACGTGTTTAATTTGAAGTATGAATGAAAAAAATGAGGAAAGATAAAGTCAAGCTTTTCTTAGACTATTTATGACGTTTTACATTACATCCGTTGACTGTGTACTGATTGATATCTAAGTCATGGAGAACAGGACTTAATAATTAGTTTTTTTACTTCGAACTAACGTTCAGTAACTGCGAATGTACTCTTGTGTTGGTACAGTATGTCTTATTTCTTTGTGTTAAGTGTATTTGTGTGTTTCGTGTCAATTTGAATGAATCAAGCCATTTCCAACAGATGTTAACAGTTTTAGCCACGCTATATTCTATATATACAATGGCTGTGTGAACTATGGAGCCTGTAATTCAGTGATTGTCGTTGGTTGTCGTCCGTCATATTTATTTCCAGTTTTGTCGTTAATCTAACCGATGGTTTTATCACCATTGAGTCAAGCCAGGCTTTAGACGGTTTTAAAGCTGACTATAAGATATGAATTTTACTCATTGTTAAAGTCCGTACGGTTATCTTTATTTACTTAGTCCACGTTATTTGGACTCTGTTGGATAGCTTTCATTGGCAATGATACCACATTTCCTTATCAATTAGTCAATTCCAAACCACAAGGTGAAAGGTGAAATGATTCAGCCAAAGATGTTACAATATGTATAGCTAATAAGAAAGTTTTAAAAAAAACACTCTTTACCTGGTAGCTTATGTGAGCAACATTAGCATATAAAACCGAGTGAGTTACATAATTTTTAATATCCATACATAGATGATTATAATCTCCAGCATAATGAATTCATACTTGTAGGAATATATATAATAAACTATATAGTTTTGTCCCTATGTTGGCGGTAAAGTAAAAGGTTTGATCTTTTTATATCGAACTCCTTGATTAAATTGTTTTTCATTAATAAAAATGTTAATACATTCATTAGAATCAAAGTAGATGCTGTAATGCAGGACAAAGATACCAAGCCCAGCCGAGAAGAACAAACTAAACATGATCATCGCTATAACATAAATTTTACCAACGGGAAAAGAAAGGTAATTCCGTAAATGCTATCAATTGTGGTATGAAGACTCTCTTGTGAAATTAGTATAAAGTGTTTACCCCGGATTTGTTCACGATTCGTTTATATGGATAAAAGTACAAAGACATAGTCAAATTTAATGTTCACGTACTGTGGTAAGACTCTATCAAGTGTTGTTTGATTGGATGGGTGCTTTCAAGATTCACTGGCAACAGTAAAGAAACAAATCCAAATAGAGACACAGTTTGTTCTCAATGAAATACATTTTCGATGATTTCATACTTTATGATCAAGTGTAGGTTAAACCATGGAAGTAATATTGAATATTACTTCCATGGTTAAACACAAATCTTTTATCAGACAGTTACTAATTGACAAATAAATGAAAACAAAAGAGGACCGTTAGTTTTCTCGTTTGAATTGTTGTACATTGTCATTTCGGGGCCTTTTATAGCTGACTATGCGGTATGGATTTTGCTCATTGTTGAAGGCCGTATGGTGACCTATAGTTGTTAATTTCTATGTCATTTTGGTCTCTTGTGGGAGTTGTCTCATTGGCAATCATACCACATATTCTTTTTTCATATTAAGAGCCAAACCAGGTGCGTTGACAGGGTTATCGTCTCTTGTAATGTCTGCACCACCCTCAATGAGTAACAAAAAGTACAGGTTTGACCCAAAATTACTCATCAAACAACTATTCTGATATCTAATGATCTAAGACCGCAGACTGACAAGTGTCGCTAGTGAGTGAGTTTATACACATCATATCGGTCCGTTAATTCCCGATGGTCACAATTTCACATTTGTATGAAGTGCTCTAATGAGAAGATATACTCGATATTTCAATTAATCATCAGGAAAAGAAGTGCTAACGCGTAGAAGAATCAATAGCTTTGATAATACTGCAAAATTGTAAAGATTGTGATTAAAGAATTTAGATAAGATCTTTGGATTTTTTTAAAATACACATCTGATTGGCATCGTTGTTTGACTAAACCTCATCATCATATTTCTGAAGCCGGTCGTGTTTTACTGAAGAAAAAAACGGTACTACTTTAGAAAAATGTATACTAGTAGTCAATCATCTTGGCGACCCGGCTATCTTTGGAAAAAGTTGTCACAGGGTTGAATAGTCTGTGGTTAGCAATTTCCATAACAGAGTTTGTATCAAAAACCATAATTGAATAGTTTTATAAGTTCCTTACTTCATCTCTTCCTCGAAGAAACATCCGTTTTTTAACCATAAGTTTGACCGAAAAATCTTGTTTTAAAATCAATAATTAAAGTGGATATATATAAATGATTTGAGCGAACTATCATGTTGTGTTACTGCTAGACCAACAAGTGTCAATATCATCGAGTGTAGGCTGCCGGACAAGTCAAAGGACCGGACAAAGAAGAGGCAGTGATTGAAAATAATCCACAAACATTGCGTGCGTATACTTTGTGACTAGAAATTATTTGAATTTAAAAATCAAATTGTATTTCAGATAGACAAATCAATCAAGTGTAGCCCATAGAATGTTTGTGTGTTTGTGTGTGTGCCAACACAAATTCGTTCGTCATTAAATGAATACAAAAAATGCTCGCCTCAAAATCTCAAGAACATTTTGGCTGCATAAAACAACTTTCAACTTGATAATAATTCAAGAGGGAAACAAAACCACTGAAGAAAATGTCATAATTCTGTATAAAAATACAAACACTGATATGTAACAAATAAATTTAATAATGACACTGAATATTGCACTTTCCATAAAAAAATACAAAATGCTATATAAATATTAAAATAAAACATGTATAAAATTTATCACAGAATTAAAGCTATATGAAATGCTAATTAAAGTTTACAAAGCTTGCTGTCAAAACGAACAACTTGCTCTTCTACTGGAACCTCTTTCTTCCAGACAGGAGGTATAATGCATTGGGCTTCCCCCAAACGAGGTCTCCATACCAGCATCTGAGCACTATTGGCATTTGGTGGCATAAGAGAACATCTAGGAATCGGAATATTGTTTTCTAAAACAGTGGGCTGTTTTGGAACTACAGAAGTGACAAGTTTGGACCTTGATCCGAGAGCTTTCTTTGGATCAACATTAATTTCCAGTTTCATATTCCAGCGAACGGTTTTCAAAATATATGCATTTTGAGTTGTCATGTTCCATGCAACTAACCATACATAAAAACTCTGGTCTCGGATGATATGAGTAAGATTAGGTTCAGCTTGGTTACGATTAGATGGGTTTCTCCAAGTCACGTGGGGATGAAAGTTATCGTTCATGGCGATGGTTGCAGATTGGTACATTTTGCAAGGTCCTTCAAAAACAACAGTTTCGTTTCTTGAACCGTACCATGGGTAATGATGTCCATCACAATCGCTGATCATTGATTGTTGACCACTTGTCAGCTCTGGAAATTCCCAACTTGTGCTAAAATAAATAAAAACACGATTAAATCCTTCATCGAAGTACACTTGTCTGAAAAATTTACATTTTAACATGTTACCTGACTATATTTAGATTGATAGTTCAAACCCAGTTTGTCTCAATTTTTCATTTTGTATTTCCAAATTGAAAAACCATTTCGTGTTCTCCTAATTTATTTTGATTACAACTTTGCTTGTTTTTCTATCTTTTGGTGTGACCGATGAAATCTATTTGATAAAAAAAATAAGGGAAAAATATAAACATAGTTCGATTTCATTCCTCAATTTGGATATACAAAAAATATTTGAAGTAAAATAAATAAAAAAAATAAAATGCTAATTTAGCTCCTAAAGATCGTATAGAAAGCAAATTGCTGGCACGAAAACCTCACGTGATGTAAAAACTATTGTTCCCTGATTGTACGTGCTCTCCATGACAACGTTAAAACACTGATAAGTAAGAGTTTAACAAAACGTATGAAAAGCTGCTAGATTTTACTTATATACTTTATTAGTTTTCTCATTAAATTCTTTTATGTATAGTGTGGTACTAACACAGTGGGTACTAATACATAATATATTCGTGAAGTCTTAGATCGTTGGTTGTTTGTGTAAAGTCTGTGATTACTTACTATCCCTCATCTCCATATGTGTTGTGAAACATCATATCTGTACAGGCCTGTATCCAACCAACTTTCCATTTCTGCTGCTCAGTCATCGGGGCTAATTCAATAGTAGCACTCACCCTAAATACAAATATGTTGGTTGGTTACATTTATACGGAAAATAATAGCTTTAAACGTTTCTCAAAAAGAGTGTTACTAGTACTTTATGTACCTCTGATACTACATGCAAAATATAGATAAAGTGAAACATATAATTCGAAAAAAATACTTGAGGCGGTGACACGGTTTGATTATTCTCGAAATTATGCCTTTTTTCTAATTTTTCACCAAGAATTTCAAGCGGTGGGGTTGAAAACTTCACTGATATACAAAATAGGTTATTTTTACAAAAACTGTTTAAAACAAAGTCTGCGGTGAGGTCTTTTGCTGGGATACAGGAATATTTCAATCAAAATATTAAAAAAAACCAAGGGGATACATTCAAAAACAACTGGACTTGTACCATCATTTGGGTTACTTTGAACATTTTGATGAATAGAACTGTACGGTACTTGAATTTGGCGTCATTTTCATATTGAAATTCGAGAAATAAAGGCGGATCCCAAGTGTCATACAAGCGGACAAAAAGCCACGATGAACACAATCTAATATTTCTATCCTTAACTAAAACACAATGAGATGTTGTAATTTTGCATTATTTTCGTAAGTTGGGGACGAATATACTTTAGCTTATCGTCCATACAACAGCAAGCTTAAATTTGAAGTAAGAACATATTAGTGAGGGGGAGGACAGGGGGGTACCCTTCTCCCTTCTCCCACCCCTCGTCTCCTTTCTCCTACCCCCGTTCTCCTTTCTCCCATTAGAATAAAAAATCTCCTTTTGAGATATTTTTTCTTGAAATATTAGAAAAATTTTTAAAAGGAGAGATATTTTATTTTTTCTCCTTTCTCAAACTTTTTCTCCTTTCTCCCAGCCTTCCTCTCCTTTCTCCTACCCCCTTTCTCCTTTCTCCCACCCCCTTTCTCCTTTCTCCTACCCCCTTTCTCCCTGTCTCCCTTACCCCTGTCCTCCCCCTCATTAGTGCTATATCTCTAAAATACCGGGAAGCTGAAATAATAAAAGATTATTTTTTTTCATAAAAAACTGAACTTCGAACATACTGTCATTTCTCTTTTTTAAATGCACTTCATTTAGTTTTTTTCAAGGTAAAGACTAACCTGAAATTGGGAGTTCTATATTTAAGAACGGACTGTGAAGTCTCATCCACCACTGTAGGCTGTTTTTCAATTCTTGCGTTCAGATTAAGAACTCTAATTTTTTGGTGGACTTCTTTCAAATTGTTGATTCCAATTGCAGTCTCGTTCAACCAAGCCGATGACCGATTCCCCATCTCTCTGCCTTCCATCGGTTCCGTGCGGTAAAAGAAAAAATGCGGACTTGTCTCATTCACTTTTATCCGCAAAATAATACCATTCGTATTTGCCGCTCCCGAAATTCTTTGGGTTTTATTATGACGTCACAAAAGGAATTCCTTCAAGAGGATTTAATTTAGTTTATTATTATAAATAAAGGGGTGGTTAGTCATATCTAGTAATTTCGTATTGCCGGTAAATTATTTTTGAATAAGAAAATGTAAGATAGAAGTTTTGAAATAGCTATGGTAACTAAAAAAGAAGTCTATTTATAGATAGAACTACCCATAATGCCTCATACAGGGATTCCCCGGAAACCGCGTTTTACCTGAGCTGGCACCATTTAAAGTTTACAAACGAATGAATTTTCACACCAAGAAGCATGTCAGCGATACAGAGACGTAAAAGGCGTGGTAATGCATCTAGAAGAGAAGTTAACCCAGAAGAAAAGTTGAAGAAAGCGATTGATTCGTTTATGAAAACAGTCACTACGCTTGATGATGAATTGACACATCACTGTGGTTTATGTGCCGATGCAAATCGACCCCTAGGGAATTTAAGACCCTTGATGAAGGCTCTAGAAATATCATGTCATGGTATTCCTTGGATATTCGGTACCATAGCAGTCTTAGTAACAACGCACATACCAGAACACTTTGAAATTGCAGTTAATCTATTGATAGGTACTTATGTCAATACAAGAATTATCTCCCTTCACACTTTACTCTGTGTTTGCTACATAGTATTTTCCTCCGTTGAATGTTGAATACACACTTAAACACAAAGTAAAAAGTCCATTAATATGCTCACACCATCTAGCAAGATTAAATGTCCAGGAAAAAAGAAACTAATAAATGAAATTAAAAAAAAATATAATTCAAAAATCTCCTGGACAACGTTTCATGAGATTAATAATCTCGTAAATTTTGAATTCTTGTAATTATCACGATTGGCACTGACATTCATAAAGGATGGACACAATTAATAAGGAGAAATACATGTAGGCCCCATATAATTATTATGCATTGTTTTTGGCCAAAGCTTGTAGAACATAAAGATTTAACGGTAGACAGGTTTTCATTCCTTCTAAAGACAGTCATGACAGGTAATAGCTTGGAGTCTAAATAGCCTTTTCAGATGTTTCCTTCATCAATATCAGACTTTCTTTGAATAAAAAATACTCTTGCAAACAGAGGTACAAAATGTACATGTAAAAAATAATCTAGCATTTAACAAAGCTGGTATACATCATGTACAAATGTACATGGTATTATTGATATAACTCCTTGCACATACATACATGTATGATATCATTAGAAATGTCCTAACATGCCTCATAAGACATTTTAAAAATGTAACCATTAAAATAATTTACATCTAGGGGTATGGAAAGGGGGGCTGTTTTTTTTCAATAATATTACAAATATATATAAAGTTCACCAGTCTGAAAATACATGGTTAAATGGATTTTAATTCTGAAAAACTCATGTTTATTTAATTTCTTTATTATTTCCATCATAATAAGAAACAAGCTACATGTATAAGGTATTTCAAACATATATTTTTGGCTTTTATATAAGAACATTCAAGACTATTAATATGTACACTATGTACCTGTAGTAAAAACATTACAAACCTGGTAGAGCCTAAAAAAATTCTACAGGGCCCTTGAAAAAACTTTTGGATCCAGGCCTTCAGAGAAAATGTTAAGTATTGTTCCTGACTGTATTGCAGATTTATGTGAAGTTTTTAAACTGACATGCACAATTCATTTCACAAGTGTAATAAAAATAATTCTACAAAACAACGCAGCGCATCACGTTGCAAATTCATCTTAGACCCACCATGCATCAAGAAATATGTCTTTATGTGGTAATATTAAGTATTTGATTTTTTTCAGTGAGAACGCGCTAAAGTGCCCTTTTTAAAAACGCGCCCCTCTATTTTCAAATCCTAGCTGGAACACTGTAACTAATGTCAAATGTATGTAATAATATATTTACAATGTTGACAATTGTTTATTACATGTTTTAAATGAATTATATATTTTCTTTTTTAGTTCTTCTTGGAGATTTAATAATAGTAGCACTGATAAAGGTTCTTTTTCAAAGACAGCGACCACAACACAACAAGAATGACATGTTTGCCACAGTGTCAATAGACCACTATGCATTCCCATCAGGCCACGCAACAAGGGCAGCCATGTTGGCATATTTCTTTGCAGATAAAGTCTTTGCGGATGCAGCAACAAAAGGAGTAATTAGTTTATGGGCTATGTTTGTGTGTATGTCACGTGTGTTGTTAGGAAGGCACCATGTTTTAGATGTACTTTTTGGAATCATTATAGGAATTTGTGAATTTAAAGTGTTAGCCTTGTACTGGTTACCTCAGCAGCTGTGTTTGAGTATTTTAGAACCATTTTTTGGTCATTTTCATTTATAACATTAAACTATTATTAAAATTGAAAAAATGATCATAAATAGCATGAATAAAGATGTGCATTTACCCAGTATGACTATGTATGATACAAATGATCATAAGACAATATATTTAAAATGAGAATAATGTTTCTGTTAAAATACACATTTGAATTACATTTAAGAAGGTTATCATATTGAAAACAAACTGCTCTACTTATAATTTTTTTTTTAGATGTGCTACCTCTTTATTTCATTTAGACACATTACAAATATGAAATAATGTTTATATGGTCATATATTTTTCATTAAAACCACCAAACTGTCACATGATTGAATTGTATTTTTTTCTACATTTTTGTCATCCATTCATACATGTCATATTGGTATATCAGTGAAATTGACTTTTGATACATAATTGTCTCAGTTTTCTGACGTATCTGTTATGTGTAAATTAATATTATTATTCATTGTAGAAGAAACAATTAACCACTGTTTCAAGGTACAAATGTATTACAGTATGTCCTCATGTATATCGATATCTTAAGTCATGTGTTAGTTCCTATTTTCTAGATTTGGAAGGTATTTGTTGGTGCAGTATGAAACTTATTGCTTGTACATGTACATGTCTCATGATACAAATATCTTTGTTTGTAGCTACTGACTTCTCTTGAGTCCTTGACCTTTAACCCAGTGACATTGGGATGATAGATGTCATTGAAAGAAAAGCTTTCCATCAGAACTTTATAACGATTGAATAAAGGGTTGAACTGTGGTTCAAAATGCATGTTTTTCCCTTTATTTCATACTTCTTTTAGTTGAAGTAAGAATCTAGTAGCCTTGACCTTAGACCATTTAAAAATTCTCCTTTTTCTTTGCAAAGGGTGGGATTAATATATAAGATTTCAAAGATACTATCAGTACCAAAAGTTTACATAAAGAATATACTAAATTTAGCTGATCTGACATAAACTTTTTTTCAAGTGACTATAAACCAAGATCAGCTTGTGCTCATCTCGCTATTGGTCAAAGTTTGACAAAAGCTGAATTAATCATTTGACAGGTACCTTTTGGAAACCAGTAACTTCTTATAACTTCTGTGATGACCTGAGACCTAAAAACCATTAGCAATCTTTGAATGGTCTCAAAATCTAAAAAATCAAAATGTTGATTGTGGGATGCCATTTATCATAGATTTTGTACATGTCATAATTCCAGTTTGAAATAGTTGCAAATCCACTCATTATACTAGTCATATTTTATTCAAATAATTTCATTAGTCATTGCTAAAATGGCTATCTTATTTTAGGGAACTATGTTCCGGAAATTTTTTCAAACATTGTTACTGAATTTTAATTATCTAATCAATTTACAAATGTATTTAGTACAAGTACAATGTATATGTAAATACATTACAAACCATTATTGATCATATGTCACAATGAGATATATTTGAATGTAAAATCCTTTGTAACATACAGATATAAGACATGTCTGGTAAGGTTAAATACATGAAGTGTTATAAGGTTAATCATATTGTTATCATTTTCTGTCAATTTTTATGTTGTAATGTTATACATGTACTTCATAATGTTTAATCAAATCTCCATCTTCAAAATACTTGAATGTATGTCTATTTTTCACTTTTGCATGTTAATGGATAATTATATAAGTGCTCAGGGTATTTATTAATGAATATTTTTATCATTGAAATCCATACCTTTCTGTACAAGTTTCAGGAGTTTATACTATGTGACACTTTTCTAGACTTACTACAGATTTTAGTTGCCAAATTATTTTGAAAGCCAGAAAAAACTTATTCATGGCCAAATCAAAGGAAACTGGTGTGTTTAATTATTTGCACCACAATTATCAAATAATTATACTGCTGGTTTCACCCTCTCATTTTGTGCTGCATTTGTCTATCTATCATAATTTTCCATTGTAAGTTTCTAAGAAACTGAAAGTTAGAACATAGTGATAGTTGAAATCAAGCATTTTAATTTATTTGTAAAAAACAACAATAAATATCAGTCTTTATAAGATTTTTACCTCATTTTTTTTTGAGTGACTACACATTTTTATACGACCGCAAAATTTGAAAAATTTTTCGTCGTATATTGCTATCAGGTTGGCGTCGTCGTCGTCGTCGTCCGAATACTTTTAGTTTTCACACTCTAACTTTAGTAAAAGTGAATAGAAATCTATGAAATTTTAACATAAGGTTTATGACCACAAAAGGAAGGTTGGGATTGATTTTGGGAGTTTTGGTCCCAACATTTTAGGAATAAGGGGCCAAAAAGGGCCCAAATAAGCATTTTCTTGGTTTTCGCACTATAACTTTAGTTTAAGTTAATAGAAATCTATGAAATTTTGACAAAAGGTTTATGACCACAAAAGAAAGGTTGGGATTGATTTTGGGAGTTTTGGTTCCAACAGTTTAGGAATTAGGGGCAAAAAAAGGGCCCAAATAAGCATTATTCTTGGTTTTCGCACAATAACTTTAGTTTAAGTAAATAGAAATCTATGAAATTTAAACACAAGGTTTATGACCATAAAAGGAAGGTTGGTATTGATTTTGGGAGTTTTGGTCCCAACAGTTTAGGAATAAAGGGCCCAAAGGGTCCAAATTAAACTTTGTTTGATTTCATCAAAATTTGAATAATTGGGGTTCTTTGGTATGCCGAATCTAACTGTGTATGCAGATTCTTAATTTTTGGTCCCGTTTTCAAATTGGTCTACATTAAGGTCCAAAGGGTCCAAAATTAAACTTAGTTTGATTTTAACAAAAATTGAATCCTGGGGGTTGTTTGATATGCTGAATTTAGAAATGTACTTAGATTTTTAATTATTGGCCTAGTTTTCAAGTTGGTCCAAATGGGGGTCCAAAATTAAACTTTGTTCATCAAAAATTGAATAAATGGGTTCTTTGATATGCCAAATCTAACTGTGTATGTAGATTCTTAATTTTTGGTCCAGTTTTCAAATGGTCTACATTAAGGTCCAAAGGGTCCAAAATTAAACTAAGTTTGATTTTAACAAAAATTAAATTCTTGGGCTTATTTGATATGCTTTATCTAAATATGTACTTTGATTTTTGATTATGGGCCCAGTTTTCAAGTTGGTCCAAATCAGGATTCCATATCAAGTATTGTGCAATAGCAAGAAATTTTCGATTGCACAGTATTGCACAATAGCAAGAAATATCTAATTGCACAATATTGTGCAATAGCAATTAATTTTCAATTGGAGTTATCTTTCTTTGTATAGAATAGAAGTTGATAATATATGTTGGAAATTTGCCAGACATGACTATGATGTCATTTTCTATTTTTATTTGCCAATAACTTTATGTAAATAACTTCATTGGAAATTTGCCAATATAAAATGTTGCTGATGAAGTTTTTTTTATTGTTTTATACAATAAACAATGTATATTCACTTTTACTACCAACCAATCTTTACCATTCAGTGATAACAAGCACTTTATTTTACATTTTAATATTTTATGATGTATTTAAAAGAGTAGTTATTGTTGCAAACTCCATTAGAAATTTGAATTGATATCAGTTTTGGAAAAAGGGAAACGGGGATGTGAAAAAAAAGGGGGGGGTTAAATTTTTCTCATTTCAGATTTCATAAATAAAAAGAAAATTTCTTCAAACATTTTTTTGAGAGGATTAATATTCAACAGCATAGTGAATTGCTCAAAGGCAAAAAAAATATTTTAAGTTCATTAGACCACATTCATTCTGTGTCAGAAACCTATGCTGTGTCAACTATTTAATTTTAGATTTAAAAAGTTTGAAGAAGAAATCTTTAATTGATTTGTAAAATCTTGACATTTGTTTTGTGTAAAAAAAAACATGTAATGTCAAAAATTTGATCACAATCCAAATTCAGAGCTGTATCACGCTTGAATGTTTTGTCCATACTTGCCCCAACTGTTCAGGGTTCGACCTCTGCGGTCGTATAAAGCTGCGCCCTGCGGAGCACCTGGTTTTGTATTGCTTCTTTAAGAGGGTTGTCTGTCATTTTCTATATTACTTGTAATTTAACTAATTCAGACATCAAGGGTATATTTTTTTCAAGATTCAAATATTTATCCATATAAAGTAACTTCATAAGTACAAAACATCCACATACAAGAATTAGATTTATACTTTAATTTCATGTATACAGAACATCACTCACTGTTTAAAATATTTATAACTACTAAATAAACTAAACTTGTTTAAACAAATGTCTTTGCAACAATAATAAAAGAATTCTTTGAGGTCTTTATTGAGATACAAAAAATCATATTTTTTTTTGCTAGAAAATGATGTATTTGTATTTGGACATGTCTACAATGAATTAAGAGTATGAAGGGTAAAGGGGGATTAACTCAAAGCTTTTTAATATTGACAATGCTTGCTTGTTCATCTTTAATAACTATAAGTGTGAAATATTATTATATGTATAACTTGGGATAATGGTATTTATTTTAAACCAACTGCTTTGGCTATCTTTCTGTAGTGATTTTTTTTACCTTGCTTCCTTTCCATGTTGTATTTAGTTGTTGACCTATATATAGCTCCATTGTGCAGGTTTTTTTTACTGTGTTTAAAACCATTCAACGTATGGTTTTATAGAAATAATAGTATGCACATGTAAAACTGGTTTAATCCAGTCAAATGTTGTGTTGGTATATAGTCAGACTATTTAGACAATGCACTGTTACTTTTTGTATGTCAATTTTTTGGAAGGAGTTGGAACCTGATGTGGTCTGTTGTATTCACCATTGCACAATATTTTTGGTAATATCTTTTATTCTTTTTTAATGTGCTTTGTTCATTCGTTAAAGAATACAAAAATGCATTGTTGTCCAATAGAACATTCAATGTGTTAGCCATGTAACTCAACCACTTTCTTGGTAAAGAAGAAGATATATTGTGATAGTTGTCTATTTGTTCATCCACAGTTAGTGTCCATTAAACCTCTTAAACCTGTAAGTTAAAAACTGAAGTACCTGAAGACTTTATGCAACTGTCCAATTTAAATAAAAAAATTTAAAAATATTGACACAGACACATTTAAACAAATAGAGAAGGCAGGAAGGATTATTTGAATTCTGCTAAATAGTATTTCTAGAATATTATTTTTCAAGAACTATAATAATCTGGGTTATGATATGCAAAGATGAAGGAGTAAACCATGGTTTTAGCAAAGTCTTGGTGTTGATAGCTATAGTGTACCCAAAATCTTCAAAGGGTTGTTTTCACAGTGAATTTGAAATCTAATAAGTATGTGTGGGTGTTTTTGTAGTGAAAATGTACAAAAAATTTGCCTCTATTGGTTGTTACCTTATTTATAAAAGTGTTTTCCTGGACACTATGTATGTTTTAATGGATCAGACATTAAATTTGTTTTGAAATTTATTTATTATTAATATGCCCTGAATGTTCAAGGACATAACCAGATGCAAAGAGCTTTTATTTATATATAACCAGTGTAAATAGAACACCACAGTATTCAAGATATTACTATTTCATTGTGATAACTGTTGTAACTCCTATCTCTCTTGATATAGATATATTGAATTGAAGGTCACTCATAGTTACAACTCTGTTCATTAAAGTTTTCACAACATTATTAAGACATTTTGAATGATCTCAATATCTAAATGATCTGCTTATACATTGTATGTTAAATGAGATTTATTTATAATGAACAAATTTCCTAAGTTTTTGTTGTGTGTACAATGGTGTAATGGATGTCGGACATTGTCTAGTCATATAGGAATCTGAAGATTTTGTCTTACTAATATTAGGTCAAAAATGATGTGTTTTCCAGCTAGAAACCATTGCATTGATACTGGCTTAATCACGAATGATATTCAAACAAAGAAGAAAAAAAACCTTCTATTTATTTATATAATGTCTGTGAAAAGGTCCATGCAGATCAATTTACTTATAACTTCAAAGGGGAACTTTTAATGTACAAACAAGTATTAATTTTGTGTGGGATGATAGAGGTTAATATATTGGTATCCAGATTTACTACTTGTCACAAAAACATCAAGTTTTAAATGTATATTACATTTTCACTTTATGATTTGATTGTACGATTCAGATACTACTCTATTGTGTGTATTTTTTATCTCTCTGCATTTGATGTTGGAAGTAATTGTCATTTTCCATCAACTATTGAGATAGATAGCATATTTAAGTAAGTTTAATCTTTTGACATGAAATAAAGAAAAACTGCTTAATGTCTTTGTATTCTATATCACATTTTAGATCTAGTATCTTTTATTAATTTAGTTTTCAAAGATGTATTGTGCTTGTATCTAGATTGATATCTGCCCTCTGAAACTTTGTAAGAACTAAAAGTACTTGTATGTGGCCATTAAAGGCAATACCCATTATTATTCATGTCCTCATGATCAAATAAATGTTCACAATAAACCAAATTTTTTTTACCACTTGCATAAATTGTTTTCTTGCTTATTTTTTAAATTGTTACTTTTGATAATTTGTGTATGTCTGTACAAATGTGAAAAATAATGTACATATTTGATTGGTTATATGACTGGTACGATTATAGCAATAAAAACTAGGAATATTTCAATGTGTTATTATTCTATTAACCCACTTGGCCCAAGCTGGACATGTAAGCATGTATGGCAAATCTGTTGTAAATTTTACAAAATGTTCTCTGAAATAATTAGATTAAATTGTTTTGGATCACGTTTTGGTCTACTTGTTGTTAACTTGAAGACTTCATAATTCTATCTTGTGTACTGAATGTTTACCCTTTGTTGCTCAGATTCGTACAGTTGGATTTGATTAGGGAGGGTAAAAGTTGCTTGAGTAGTTAAGCTGTTAATTTGCCTACTCTTTCTACTATCTATTCACAAGAAAAGTCATCCATATCCAAAGCACCTTAACCTGTACAGTATGGATACGCTATATGGTGATCAGTCTGCAAATAAAACACATACTTTTAACCAGTATCAAGGCATATTGAAAAGAAGAATAAAAAATTGTTGACTTGGAGAAGCTTTTTATAGCTTTGTTTTCAAAATTCCAATAGGGAACATACTTTATATTATTGTGTCATTCAGTGTCAATAAACCAATATAAGGTACCTGCATACAATATAATTTATGCTTTTTATAGCTATTTAGACACTATTCTTTGACTCATATTTAAATAATTACTGATGGGGTCAGCTCTAAAAACTTGCTTTGTCCATCAAATTTTTCAAACGGAATGTATGATTAAAAAATCTTTGGTTTAAAATTTTCCTTCCACTAATTAATGTGCGAGACATAGGTTTACCGGTATATTACTATCCAAGATGGCAGTGTCAACTGTTTGTATAAAGCTTTATATTTTAAAAGGTAGAAGGCATGGATGTTTCATACCTTGTATGCAGGTACCTTATATTACTAGGTTTCCATCTTTTTCATGGATTGGCGACTCATTTTTGCCATGTGAATTTCTCACTTGTTATAAGTAATAGAACAACTATTTGGTATATGGGTTCCCTGCAACACATACATGTCCTTCAAACAGGGTTCACCTGACCTCAACCTTACATGGATCAGGGATAAGGGTTAAAATTACAGAATAAGGTCATTAACCAGATTCTATAAGCAGTAGGTCAACTATATGTGGTGTATGTAATGATTGTAAGGGGTACATCGTCACTACATGTCAATCTTACAGGTTTGGTTTGACCAGGACTTCATTTTTATGGTTCATTGAATTGGTAAATGTTACGTTTTTGTGTTTTGGTCTTTTTAAATACTTAAAGCAGTGGCTCTACTATATTTGGTTTGTTGAATGATTGTAAGGTGTATCTTTATCCTTAAGACATTCAATATAAAATCAATGTACAGTAAAGCAGGTGGGACATTTCAGCAGGTGTGCTCAAACTTGTTACCCATTGACATAAAAATCAGACGATGAATAATGCTTTTTTTCTTTGGTAATTACTCTCCCTTATATTTAAAAATAAAGTTTAGTAAAAGTTTAACATAGGGTAAAACCAGATGCTCCGCAGGGCGCAGCTTTATACGACCGCAGAGGTTGAACCCTGAACGGATGGGGCAAGTATGGACACAACATTCAAGCTGGATTCAGCTCTAAATTTGGATTGTGATTAAATAGTTGACACAGCATAGGTTTCTGACACAGAATGAATGTGGTCTAATGAACTTAAAATACTTTTTTTGCCTTTGAGCAATTCACTATGCTGTTGAATATTAATCCTCTCAAAAAAATGTTTGAAGAAATTTTCTTTTTATTTATGAAATCTGAAATGAGAAAAATTTAACACCCCCCCCCCTTTTTTTCACATCCCCTTTCCTTTTTTCGAAAACTGATCTCAATTCAAATTTCTAATGGAGTTTGCAACAATAACTACTCATTTAAATACATCATAAAATATTAAAATGTAACAAAAGCAAAAGGTGCTTGTTATCACTGAATGGTAAAGATTGTTTTAATTTATCAGTTGGTAGTAAAAGTGAATATACATTGTACATTGTATAAAACAATGATTTAAGTTGATTCAACTACTATTCTGGACAAAGAAAGATAACTCCAATCAATTGAAAATTTCTTGCTATTCGACAATATTGTGCAATTAGATATTTCTTGCTATTGCGCAATACTGTGCAATTGAAAATATTTGCTATTGCACAATACTGTGCAATTGAAGATTTCTTGCTATTGCACAATACTGTGCAATTGAAGATTTCTTGCTATTGCTGAATACTGTGCAATTCAAAAAATTTCTTGCTATTGCACAATACTTAATATAATAATTTTGGATCCTGATTTGAACCAACTTGAAAACTGGGCCCATAATCAAAAATCTAAGTACATGTTTAAATTTAGCATATCAAAAAAGCCCAAGAATTCAATTTTTGGTTAAAATCAAACTTAGTTTAATTTTGGACCCTTTGGACTTTAATGTAGACCAATTTGAAAAAGGGACTAAAAATTAAGAATCTACATACACAGTTAGATTTGGCATATCAAAGAACCCCAATTATTCAATTTTTGATGAAATCAAACAAAGTTTAATTTTGGACCCCGATTTGGACCAACTTGAAAACTGGGCCAATTATCAAAAATCTAAGTACATTTTTAGATTCAGCATATCAAAGATCCCCAATGGTTCAATTTTTGTTGAAATCAAACTAAGTTTAATTATTGACCCTTTGGACCTTAATGTAGACCAATTTGAAAACAGGACCAAAAATTAAGAATCTACATACACAGTTAGAATCGGCATATCAAAGAACCCCAATTATTCAATTTTTGATGAAATCAAACAAAGTTTAATTTTGGACCCTTTGGACCCCTTATTCCTAAACTATTAGGACCAAAACTCCCCAAATCAATCCTAACCTTCCTTTTATGGTCATAAACCTTGTGTTTAAATTTCATAGATTTCTGTTTACTTATACCATGGAAGTAATATTGGAAGGAATAACATCGTCGTCACTTCAAAGGTTTCATCTGCGTTACCGCCCATCTTTCAATAACTCGTTAATTGGTTCAATATCTGGCATGGAAGTTTATTCTCCGCATGTGATCGATCAAATCACTGACACTTATCGGTCATTTTCGTGTTCACGGAGAACTACGAACAGACAAGTTTTTGTCGAATATACATGTGAAGTAACCCGAATAGTCCATTCGTTAAATTCCGTTGATGTACGCTGCCGAAAAGAGTCATTCGTTCAATCTTTATTTTAGTCCAATTTTTCCCTATTTTTGGTTAGTTTGAACTTAATAGTTAAAACCGACAGCTATCACATACGAAATTGGAGAACAAAGTTGTGTCATTTCAATTTTAAAATTTACAGACAATTAAAAAACCATTTCCGTATAAAGTTAAGAAGATGACTGTACAAAAAAATACGTTTGGACACCCTTTATTAAATACGAAAAATCTAAATCACTCGTGTATTTATAGTCAATTAAATTATTAACAATTCTAAACGGTTCTATCCTTCAATTTAAGTTCTTGATACATAAACTAATTTGTGTAAAAATGAATTTACCGTAAGACAGATAGATGCAAGCCCATTTCGTCGGTTTGTTATATTTTTTGCTGTATAGCTTATTATATTAATACAAGCATTCCACAATAAACACTTTTTAAATATATATTTACGAAAATATTATCCCCGTTTTAGTTGTCCAGTTTCAATAATGCAATCAATGACATTTATGACATATACATAAATTTAGAATACTTGAAAGTAAATATTATTTCATTCAATCTCGATAAACTTTGCACATTTCAACAGTAAAAAAATCTATGCCTACATTTGCCTACATTATTTTGTTAAACATCATGTGAAACCTGATCGATTCATCGGTATTTAACTGTTTAACTCGGGATCCGCTTTTAACCGGAAAATACTTTTAGAACAGTTTAAAACAAACGGTAAAAAGCAAAAATATGCTAAATTAAATACAATTTTCCATGTTAAACTGCTGTAGTTTGAACAATTCTCGTCCGTTTTTCAAGTTTTTTTCACCATTCGATTTCTTTCTAAAGGTAGATATTCTATGTGATACAGCGCTACCTTGTTATTAATAAACTAGGGATTTCCCACAGGTGCGCTATAATTACCGGACTCGATAAAACCACGTGACTGATAAGAAATTCCAGATGCCTTTTACAACCGCGGTAACGCAGATAGTAACCAAAGGCGTCTTACCGCTGAGACTATAATTGGATGAAATCGTATGACTTTAGTACAGAGCTCAGCATGCTATAAATACATGCTAATTAGTCGTTGTTATTCCTTCTAAATATTACTTCCATCCTTACACTAAAGGTATGGTGTGAAAACCAAGAAAAATGCTTATTTGGGCCCCTTTTTGGCCCCTAATTTCTTAACTGTTGGAACCAAAACTTCCAAAATCAATCCCAACCTTCCTTTTGTTGTCATAAACCTTGTCTCAAAATTTCATAGATTTCTATTCACTTAAAGGCGCACTAGCTGTCAAATTCATGGTCACCGATTTGACTCAAGTTCTCATATTTGATTTATAACAATGTAAAACATTTATCCAAACTATCAAAAGTGTAAAATAAACAGTTTACAGAGCATGGGGTAGATAATGTATAGGTTCGTTTCGTGTGTATTTTAGTCCAGACGCCATCTAATTACCTACCGATTTGACCTCAGATGACCATATAAGCGATGTAAACATAAATAAAGATATGAATAGATTAAACCAACACGTGCAATTGGATTTTTATAGGTCTGTTTGATTTTATTTTAAAGATTAGAAATAGATGTTTCTCATTGTTTTTAACCGTATACGAATGATTTTATGTGTATCGAATTAGTAATCGAATGATTTATCGTAGTTTCACTTTCATTGTTGACATTCTTTTTCTTTAAATAACCAGTACACGTACAATGCGTGCGTTGTCAAACTCAAGTTAGGGGTTAAATTGAAGTTCACATGAATACGAATTTAAAGAGGTCGACTCATTCACTTGCAAGTGAATTACTAATTATCAATGTTTCTTAGCGTAAATTGACAAAATTGAACCTTTTTAGCTGCAAAAAGCGAATTGTTATTTCACTATTTCACTTTCATTATTGATTGAACAGAAAAAAAATCAAACTTTATATTTTTGATATATCTCGTAGCTAGTGCCCCTTTAAACTAAAGTTATAGTGGGAAAACCAAGAAAATGCTTATTTGGGCCCTTTTCGGCCCCTAATTCCTAAAATGTTGGGACCAAAACTCCCAAAATCAATCCCAACCTTCCTTTTGTGGTCATAAACCTTGATTTAAAATTTCAAAGGTTTCTATTTACTTTTACTGAAGTTAGAGTGCGAAAACTAAAAGTATTCGGACGACGACGCCAATGTGATACCAATATACGACCAAAAAATTTTCAATTTGCGGTCGTATAAAAAAGGTACACAGAAACCTTGTCAGTAAATAATAGCTGCTATGGCACTGACTTTATTAGGGTCATCCAAACCACATGGGACAGTCACAAAAAGCATGGTAAAATTTTGACATTTATGATTCAAAAGATAACATCAAGAAACAAAACTTTGCCCAAATTTCAGTCTCATCTATATAGTTACTACGGCCTTGACCTTCAACCCTAAAATAGATGGGGCATTGTCAAGCTTATTCCTTATGGGTTAAGGTTTTGTCAGGAAATTGATGAAAAGTTGCTGTTTGTACCAGGACAACAATTCATCAAATGATCATATCTATAATAAATAAACTTCAAGGTAACATAAACAACACCTGCATACAGAGTATATATCTCCTAGTTGATGCAACATTCAAGGGCTTGTATTTCCTTGATAGAGGGTTGCTGCTCACATGGTGAAGTTGAAATCATTCTTGATAAATTTTACTGATGCCATCACAAGTTCATTGACCCATTGTTTCACAGATGATGACTCAAATGTTCTAATAGTTGTTTCTACAATATCATCCTTTTCCAGAATATGACCTTCTGAATTAAACTAATCACCAGGTTTGTACTGGCATGAGCAACACAATGGTGCTATATCATGTATATGTGCAGCATGATCGGGTTACCCTTTTGGAGCATCTGAGATCAATCCCAAAAATGTTGTTGGGGTATGTGTTGCTCATTCTTTAGTTTTCTATGTTGTGTTTTGTATACTGTTGTTTGTCTGGTTTTTTTCTTTTTAGCCAACACTTTGTAGGTTATTTTTTACTTTGTCTCGTAGGTATCTTTTACGTATCTTTTTAAATGAATATAACAAAATATCTGTCCACATGCAGATCTTCAGTACATGTATTTGTCAATTAGATTGCATTCCCTTGACCATATCAAAGCTAAACAGACTATTTGCAAGAAAATTGTTTAAATAGTGAGGTGTATGATAAAAGTAAAAAACATATATTGAAAAGAAAACATATCAATATCAAAATATAGTTTTAAATGAAATGAATTGTATTTTTATTCATCACAATATAAATGTTCAATTCCTAAGATGATAACAGCACTTTTAAATAATAAACTGACAGAAATGTTATTATGTTTCCATTGGTTCAGCTCGTACAGTTGTTCTAACAACATCAAAATCCAGTTTCTTCTGTGTTGTTTTCAATACGGCAGTTGTACCTTTCTTGTATCTATATACTCCTTGTCTGAAAAAAAAAGGAAAAACAATGAGATACATGTACTGGTACTTGTAGAATCAAAATATAGTGCTTGTAAAAGATATATATAAAGATGTCATGAAAATATATGGAAAAAATCTAAATAAAAAATTAGAATCATTCACAATGCAAGGTCTATTGAAGCATTTCTATCGAATTTCAATTTGAGTGGAGTACAAATAAAATTGAAGTTAAAAACAACAAAATATCTGGAACCCTGTATTCTTTATTGATGCCAAAATAAAACTCTATATTATCAATACCACAAACAAGGAGAAAAACAGTCAATGCAATTTGACTGCACAAAAAGCACAGTTTTTCTCTCTTATAGTTCTTTTTCTCTTATGTGTAAATCCAAATCATTTAAGGATGTTTCATGGTCATATCAGCTATATTGTATTTACCTCTTGCTTTTTTTAAGAATCTTATTATTTCTTAATAATTAGTGACAAGCATTTGATAACTGAAAGCAGTCTTTCATGTGGTATTTTTTTGTCTAGTTTTTCTTGAATCTATCTTTCCATATTGCTATCACAGTTTTAAAGGTGCTTTTTTTTCAGAACTGATGTGCAGGGTATATTATTGTCTTTACCTTTTTTTGTTATTCCAGTGATGGAGAATTAAAAGAAAACTACTGGGAGCTTAAAAAAATACATTATATGTTTATTTGCCTGCTAAAAAAGTGTCAAACTGGCATATTAATGATTTCTTGTGTAATGTTAAAAGTTGAATCCATATAGTTTTAATATGTATAAGGTAGGTATAGGTGTAAGCTTTAATTACCTCTTTCCTTTGAGATTAGCTTCGTCATAAGGTCGTAAGTATTCTACTTTGTCTTTAGTGATCACACATAAGTCAATATTGCTACCAGATCCTAAATCATTAAAGATACCCCCAGCAATAGCATTTCTTACTAACTTCATGGCATCTTCTTTCTGTAAAATATAAAATTTCAAAATGTAGATAAATCATGTGTTATTAAAGTATGAAAGACGACAGTTTTAATCAAACAATTGATTTAATGTATTGCCAAAATTTGTATGGTTAAATTATCATTTGTAAAAATATGGATAAAGCCTTGTAAATTAAAATGTATCTAATTGAGTAAATACTCATATCTGAATATTGTTTCTTTTCAAACAAATCTTGTATATTGGTACTTCTACATTTTTATTGCACATATTCTCAGTACATGTACTTATAATTGTAATATTTATTCAGTATTTGATTAAAATCACTTTATTTTCAAAATTAAATCTAAATACCTGTCCAATGTATATATAGTTATAATATTAATTGAGTATTAGATAAAACTGCTTGATTTAAATTTACATAATGTGGATTCATTAATTTTTATTAGTACCACTGTACATTAAGTAAAACTTGCATGTTTGTGAATTTCAATTTCATGTTTCAAAGTCTACGTACAAGTCTATAAACATTTTGTCATTCATATGTCATATGAAATCAACGGAAAATTAGTCTCCAACCAATAATAATGAATCCACAGTATAAAAGGTTATACAAATACTAATATTCATCAGGCAGATGAGATCTAGGGTGTTATATTTTTTACTTTTAACCTAATTAATTCTATCCACTGGAGTAAAATAACAAGAGGCTCTTCATGAGTCTGATATAGTTTACATTTTTTATTTGGCTATACTTTTTGGACCTTTTGGATTATTGCTCTTCATCTTTTATATAAGCTTTGGATTCAAATATTTTGGCCATGAGCATCACTGAAGAGACATGTATTGTTGAAATGCGCATCTGGTGCAGGAAAATTGGTACTGTTAATGTTATTACATGCAATTTCAGTTTCAGGCATTTGACTTATTTGTTGAACAATTTTGTCATTTACACTTAAGTGTTTCTATAATAAAATTAAAGACCAGATGCTCCGAAGGGCGCAGCTTTATATGACTGCAGAGTGCAGAGGTCGAATCCTGAACACTTGGGGCAAGTATAGACACAACATTCAAGCTTGATACAGCTCTGAATTTGGATTGTGATTAAATAGTTGACACAACATAGGTTTCTTACACAGAATAAATGTGGTCTAAGAACTTAAACTTAAAAACTTAAAAAATTTATAAATTGGACATTTACCTATTATGGTCCAATATATCCAAAATCTAAATACATGGTTAGATTCAGCATATCATAGAACCCCAAGAATGCAAATTTTGATGAAATCAAATAATGTTCAATTCTAGACCCTTTAGACCTCAATGTGGACCAATTTGATAACTGGGCCCAAATATTAACAAGAGGCTGTCACAACGACAGCAAACCGGATTTATTAATATTTATTTGTGTCCTGGCAATATCACAAGAACCATTACTGAGGAATGGTGAAAGTGAAAATTGTCAATATCAAATTTGACCTCCATTTTGTCTTCAGTATCAACATATTAAAATTTGAAAAGCTTAGATTGAATGGTTCATGAGTTAATGCAACAACGTGAATGGAAACGCCATTTTACAATCTTTCAAGAACCATAACGCCTGAACGGTAAAAGTCAAAATCGTCATTATTGAACTTGACCTCTAGTATGTCATCAGTAACAACATATAAAAATTTCAAAAGCTTTGGTTGAATGGTTCATGAAAAAATGCACATACACGACTGGAAACACCATTTTTCAATCTTTCAAGAACCATAACTCCTGAACGGTGAAAGTCAAAATCGTCAATATTTAACTTGACCTCTATTTTGTCATCAGTCACAACATATTAAAATTTGGGAAGCTTTGGTAGAACAGTAAATGCGTAAATGCACGGACACAACTGGAAACTCCATTTTTCAATCTTTCAAGAACCATAACTCCTGAACGGTAAAGGTCAAAATCGTCATTATTGAACTTGACCTCCATTTTGTCATCAGTAACAACATATTAAAATTTGGGAAGCTTTGGTAGAACAGTTCATGCGTGAATGCACGGACACGACTGAAAACTCCATTTTTCAATCTTTCAAGAACCATAACTCCTGAACGGTAAAAGTCAAAAATCGTCATTATTGAACTTGACCTTCATTTAGTTATCAGTAACAACATATTAAAATTTTAAAAGGTTTGGCTGAACGGTTCATGAATTAATGCACGGACAACATTTGATTGCCGCCCGCCCGGCCGCCCGCCGTACATCCCCAAATCAATAACCGACATTTTTGTCACAAAAATCCGGTTAAAAATCTAAATACATGGTTAAATTCAGCATATTGAAGAACCCCATATATATATATATTCAATTTTTGTTGAAATCAAACAAAGTTTAATTTTAGACCCCGATTGGGACCAACTTGAAAACTGGGCACATAATCAACAAGAGGCTGTCACAACGACAGCAAACCGGATTTATTAATATTTATTTGTGTCCTGGCAATATCACAAGAACCATTGCTGATGAATGGTGAAAGTGAAAATCGTCAATATCAAATTTGACCTCCATTTTGTCATCAGTATCAACATATTAAAATTTGAAAAGCTTAGATTGAATGGTTCATGAGTAAATGCAACAACTTGAATGGAAATGCCATTTTACAATCTTTCAAGAACCATAACTCCTGAACGGTAAAAGTCAAAATCGTCATTATTGAACTTGACCTCTATTTTGCCATCAGTAACAACATATAAAAATTTCAAAAGCTTTGGTTGAATGGTTCATGAGAAAATGCACGGACACGACTGGAAACACCATTTTTCAATCTTTCAAGAACCATAACTCCTGAACGGTAAAAGTCAAAATCGTCTTTATTGAAGTTGACCTCTATTTTGTCATCAGTAACAACATATTAAAATTTGGGAAGCTTTGGTAGAACAGTTCATGCGTAAATGCACGGGCACGACTGGAAACTCCATTTTTCAATCTTTCAAGAACCATAACTCCTGAACGGTAAAAGTCAAAATCGTCATTATTAAACTTGACCTCCATTTTGTCATCAGTAACAACATATTAAAATTTGGGAAGCTTTGGTAGAACAGTTCATGCGTAAATGCACGGACACGACTGGAAACTTCATTTTTCAATCTTTCAAGAACCATAACTCCTGAACGGTTAAAGTCAAAATCGCCATTATTGAACTTGACCTTCATTTAGTTGTCAGTAACAACATATTAAAATTTTAAAAGCTTTGGTTGAACGGTTCATGAGTTAATGCACGGACAACATTTGATTGCCGCCTGCCCGCCCGCCCGACTGCCCGACCGCCCACCGTACATCCCCAAATCACTAACCGACATTTTTGTCACAAAAATCCGGTTAAAAATCTAAGTATATGTTTAGATTCAGCATATCAAAGAACCCCAAGAATTAATTTTTGTTAAAATCAAACTATGTTTAATTTTGGACCCTTTGGACCTTAATGTAGACCAATTTAAAAACAGGACCAAAAATTAAGAATCTAAATACACGGTTAGATTTGGCATATCAAAAAACCTCAATAATTAATTTTTTGATGAAATCAAACAAAGTTTAATTTTGGACCCTTTTGGTTCCCAATTCCTAAACTGTTGGGACCAAAACTCCCAATCCCAACCTTCCTTTTGTGGTCATAAACTTTGTGTTAAAATTTCATAGATTTCTATTTACTTATACTAAAATTATTGTGCAAAAACCAAGAAAAATGCTTATTTGGGACCTTTTTCTGGCCCCTAATTCCTAAACTGTTGGGTCCAAAACTCCCAAAATCAATCCCAACCTTATGGTCATAAACCTTGTGTTTAAATTTCTAAGATTTCTATTTACTTTTACTAAAGTTATAGTGCAAAAACCAAATGTCCTTGGATGACGACGATGACGACGCCAACGTCATACCAATATACGACTAAAAAATTTTCAATTTTTGCGGTCTTATAATAATACATAACCCAAAAAGTAAAATTTCCTAAAAAATTAACTATGTCTTGACAGTTACCCAAGTTGTCTGAAGAAACCTATTTAACACTTTCAACTATGTCAGTTTTGCACTTACTGCTTTAGTTTTTGAGATGAACGCCAAAATTTTTGTCTGACCTCAATGTTCTATTTTTAGAAACTGCCCAAATGTTTTTAAATGGATCAAATCCAAGAATACAATCTTTACACAAGATACCTTATTGAACATTCATAAAAGTTGTTAAGTATTTGGCCAAGTAGTTTCAGAGGAGAAAATTCTTGAAATAGTTTATGACGACAACAGACGACGATGGAGACAAGCGATTATGGAAGCCAAATGGTGGCATAAGATCACATAGGACCTTTTTGGTCAGTGAGCAAAAAAATAACAAAGATTTTAACTCTACAAAGAAATAAATTGCTACCTCCATATTTGGTTTGAAACCATCTTCAAATACAGCCATAGCAGCAAGGGATCCAGAACCTAGAAAAAGATAATAAAATACAGATGGTGTATTAATTAAAATATTGTAATTAAACTATAAATTATATGTTTCTATGTTAACATTGTTTTGTAGTAACTATAAATATGATTATGTATTTGCCAATAGTTACACATGTAAAGGAGTAAGTTCGGTAAGTGCCATATTTGGCCCCAATTATAAAGTTCATGGTTACAAGACAATAATTGTTTTAAGTTGCCTTAAAGACATGTGAAAAAGTTAAACAGAGCTGTTTTTGTCAAAGTTTAATTCTAAAACAACGATTTTTACATTCCAAAACGGTCAAGATAAGGGATTTTGGTGAAATATGACAAAATCAGCGGGATTTGAACCAAATAAAGGACCAGGAAACATAGAGTGCAGGCGTCGACAAGCTTAATATTCAAATAAGACATGTTAAATGTCTTCACAAACATTATTTTAAAAGATCTTTGTTGTCGACGTATGCGCTCTATGTTTCCTGTCAAATAATCCTTGGAAATTTACCCATTTTCATTGATTTTTTCGTGAAAAATCAATATGAGTACAACTTGTGACGTCATAATGAAACGCAGAAACGTAAAATTTTAAACAAAATGGCTTATATCCTATCTAGTCAATGTATTAGCTATAATTTATCGTGATATTGGTCAATAAATCCGAATTTGAAATTTACACTAAAAAAGTGGGCCATTTTAGGACCTTATCGAACATACTCCTTTGTCTGAGTGTTACAAATCTCAAGGTAATTAGTTTAAGCCAATATTTAACAGTATCATCAAGTCTTTTTATACAGCTGAAGTGAAGTGAATTTTAAAACTGGACACTAAACTACTGTACTTTGTATTAAGGTTAATACATTAAAATGTAGGAGGATAGTTTTTTTTTATTTTTGGACATGGGTTGTGGGTGATTTATGGTCATACCACATCTTCTTATATCTATATATGTCCATTTAATGTATATAAAACTAAACATAGTATGCTGGTTATGAGTGATTTTGGCTGTCCCGTCCTTCCCAATATCATCAATTTAAATGGATTAGCCATAGTGGTGGACATTTTCAAATTATTGAGATTGTGTAAAATAGCAAGAAGACAAACATTTTAATAGATATTCCAAACACAACGGAAAAAATATATTTCATTTGTAACCACAACATTTTTTCAAAATAAACTGGTAATTACACCTACCCATTGTAACATAGGGTAACTTGTCTGTAGATCCATGCGGGTATACACTGTATAAGTGTGGTCCAGTACTGTCAACCCCTCCCAGTACAAGGGCAGCACTGATGTGACCATGGTACCTGCACATAGAAAACATTAAAGTTGTACATGTAATATCTGTATATCAATCTTCAGCAACATGTACATTGTGTAGTTAATATTTTGCTATCATCAAAATTATAATAAAGTAATAGGTCACATAGCTTGTATTTTCTAGCCACACTGATTTTACCATAGTGCTTGATTTGTAAAGAGTATTTTGTTTATAATGTATTTTTTGACATATGAGGGTAAAATAATCGCACTTTTTTCAATGACATTTACATGTAAAATTGCCCTTTTTCTGACTAGCACCCTGCCTTTTAAAATTTTGACTAGAACACTGCACAGGTTGAGAAAAAATGGCACATTTTATAGGATTTTACAGGGGAAAAGGCTGTATTTTAGAAAATAAAACAAAATTTAATAAATTTAAACATGAGAAGGTCACTCTGAAAAATCATTTTAGAAAAAAAGATATTTCTAATGGGAGTAACTGTTATCTCCCCTTAAAGGCGAATTTTTAAAAATTAAATCATTAATTTGGTGGTTTGTTTCAATCAAATCTTTGTATATATAGTATAAAAACTGTTACTCTTCCTTCCCACTGATGGTGTCAATCTTAATTACAATGTTTCAGCAAACAACCATCTCTTGTGGAGAGTTGTCTCATTGAAAATCATGTATATACCACAGCTTTTTTATAACCAACTTTTGTTCAACGTTGCTCCAAAATCGTGGATATTTCTGTACATCAAATTTTGTTACTATTACCTAAACAGCATCTGTTTGAGGAGACGATTTGCTGTACATACACGAGGCATTCTGTTAGTATTAAGACGATGAAGTTCAAGCTGAGAGGAAATCATATTAGTGGTCATTTCTGTATCAGCTGCAGTTCCAGCTCCACAACAACTGTAAAATACATAAACAAATGTATACTGAGGATTCATTTATATTAGTGAGTGACCATTTCGTGGATTAAGGAAAACATATTCGTGGATATTTAATTTTGTGGTTTTGCCAGTCTGTGTACAACAATCCTAAGCGAAACTTGTCATTTGTTGAACATTCAATTTCGTGGTTTACCTATAAATACCCACAAATCCACGAAAATTGGTATCCAACTAATACATGTAATAATCATGAATCGACAGTATGGTATATTCTGTGGATTAACCCACTCCTCCATAATGACGCCTTTTGACGCCACCTCCTTTACTGCATAATGACGCCTTTTGACGCCTGTGTAGTACCTCAGTTGAAATGCTTTGACTACAAAACGTTTGCATCAGACTTAAAAAAAATTGTATCCAATATGAAAAGGATATTCATGATAATTATCTGACTTGAATTTCATTGATGAAATATTGGTTTTCATAATGCATTAACACTTTAAAACTGATGTTTTTTAACTGAAAAAAATCCTATATGCAAATCAGGTATATATGAAAGAAAAAAAAATCCATGGAGGAAAGGGTTAACCACTAGATATTTTTTTTTGTAGGCATTGTAATTTAATAGGTATACAGATCTACTCATAGTTAAACCACCTGCTTCTCCAATCTGTTTACACATTATTGCAAAGGCTGTTCCAAAATAGGTTGTAATGGTGACCAAATTAATTGTGGTGGTTGCATTTTCATTCTAATTTTTGGACAATTATATAACTAAATTGAAAATTTTATACTGTGGGTAGTTAGTGTCTAACAAAGTGGCTCCCCCATATTATTTTTATTCATAACAAATACATATTTACATTAAATTTCATTATATTAAATTTTTTTAATAATTTGGCATAAAAACTAATCTGAGGTAGGAAAATATTTTCAAAACACAAAATGGCAAGTTTGCAAAATCTGTGATATATTGCAATTTTTTGTATATTTTCATTAAAACAAAGACATCACTAAAATATTAATCTTTTAAAAAAACACTATTCTTTCATCATACTTCGTGTACTTGAAAATAAAGGAAATGAACCTACTATATATTTGGTGATATGTAATGGATTTTACTGCAGTTTTTGTCAGCTACAATAGTATCTTCTGTGGCTCTGGTATCAGCTCCTAGTACTACACCATCCTACAATTATACAGTAAGGAAATATCTAATGGATCAAAATATCAAATCTACAGAAAAATATGTTTTTGTTATCAGCATCATAAATCCCATTTTATGACCATATTCTTTTGCATTTTAGCTTATTATCTCAACTCTTACAACTTTTCATCTTGCTCACAAATCTGGGGAATTTTCTGTCCAAAATAGGAAAATATCAACCCTTTTCAATTTTTCCAAGTGCAGATAGAATAAAAATCTACTATAACTATCAGTCAGGGGTACATTTTTTATGCCTCATTAATGGGAATTATGTTTTCTGGTCTGTGCATCCATCCATTCGTCAGTCCATCTGTCTGTCCGGCTTCAGTTTAAAGTTTTTGGTCTAGGTAGTTTTTGATAAAGTTGAAGTCCAATCAACTTGAAACTTAGTACATGTACACATGTTCCCTATGATATAATCTTTCTAATTTTAATGCCAAATTAGAGATTTACCCCCAATTTCACGGTCCACTGAACATAAAAAATGATAGTGCGGATGGGGCATCTGTGTACTGGGGACACATTCTTGTTGTACCTGCACAAGTTATATTTTTTTTTAATTGAAGAAGTTAATAATAATATACTTGAATCAGTAAATTGTTTGACATTTTTATATTTTGTATCATATTCATATTTTCTTGTAAGGTTTTGAATAATCTCCCCTTAATATTCTCAAAAAATTTACTTGTACAATTTTTTGTTTGTTTTATAAACCCTTAAAATTTTCCAATTTTGAGATGTAAATATGCCATAAATTTTATTTCTCTGGTTAGCTCATACTTAAACATATTGTAAGTAGTGTTTATATTTGACGAATTATTGTTAGCTGTATGTCTGTTGGCAATTTTAGACTGCGAATTATATACATAATTATACAAAAGTGAAGTTATAGCAAACATGGTGAGTTTAACACCTTGATAGACCATGTGTTTTGCAGCTCTATCATGGCTATGAACATGAACCCTTAAATTCTTACCTTGTAAATAACACCGCAGATTGTTGTTCCTGTCTTATAAGCAGTTGGTTGTTTAAGACCTTTTTGTTCAAGTAACAAATTTCTGAAAAAGCCAGAAGAAATCAATTAAGTTCAACAGTTATCATACACATATATTATTCATGGCCATTTTTATGGCTTTCAATACATATACAAGCATATTACTTAATTCTAATTTTGGAATAAAAGACAATAAAGAATCAAAGAGCTGATAGCTCTGAAGTGGAAGAAGGTGAATAAAAGGTAACTTGAATTACCATAAAAGCAGCCCCACTTACCCAGGCTGCTTTGTTCCATTATCGTTAAAATGTATTTTTTTCTTCAAACAAGAAAAGGTCATAAGTACATGGATTTCCCATCCGTACAATCATTTTCTATGTTCAGTTGACTATGAAAATTAGGTAAAATCTTTAATTTGGCAGTAATTAAGAAGATCATATCAAGAGGAACACATGTGTACTAAGTTTCAAGTTGATTGGATTTCAACTTCATCAAAAACTACCTCGACCATAAACTTTATAACCAGAAGCAGGACGGACGGACAGACTAGAAAACATATTGCCCATAAATGGAGCATAAAAATAGTAAGACTTGTTACATACCTGCCAACTTTTGAAAGTTCCCATATGGGTTTTTACTGCACAACAATTTTAAAGGTTACAATTTTTAGCGACGTATTTTGCAAGATCTGGATTGTCTAGAAAAAGTGTCATATTTGTATGATAAACTTACATGCCTTTTCCTTAAGTCTGTTTGCATGATTCTAGTCATATATTAAATCGGTAGAAAAAATATACATGAAGCTAGCAGACCAGGGTTTATTTTCCAGATTAAGAATATTAGATGCTTGTTGAAATTTCCAATTTTGAATTATGCACAAAGATGGACCTTTAACAGGTTGGGAACAACACTCCAAATGAGGGTAACCTAACTGGAAGATCATCACAACCCACTGTAAAAAATGAACACAAAATAGAATTTTTCAATAAAATGCTGAAAATAGGCTTTAAAGTATTAAAATGCATTGCAAAAAACAAATATTTCATTAAATAAATTTAAGTAGAATATTCCTATGATATTCCTTTTCATATTGGATACAAATTTTATTGAGTCTACTGCAGACACTTTGTAGTCAAAGTGTTTCAACTGAGGTACTACACAGGCGTCATTATGGAGTAAAGGGGGTGGCGTCAAAAAGCGTCATTATGGAGGAAAGGGTTAAGTACTGAATGGTCAAAACATCATGTTTTTTTATCGACATAAATTTTGTCATAAATGTAACCAAATGATGTAGAAATTGTGTTTTTTCTTCAAATTTCCATCAAATTGTAATGTTTATAGTTCCATTATTGCCTCTCTATTTGAATAAAATAAAATAATAAGAAGAATCTGTTTCTTGTTTTGTTTTGTTTTGGACAAATGATTGTTCACTGCTAGCAAATGAATCATTATATTTATATATCTTATCTGTATATATTTTTGTTCATGTCTTCATCTCCTTATCATTTGTAAATGTATAGACAAATAAGAAAGAAATAAGCTCCACATGTATATTTGCAACATCGTAAATTAATTAAAAACAACATTCTGTTGTAAACAAAATTATGATATAAACTTCAATTTAATCCTTGAAAGGAGGTCTAGATTGCTAAAATAATTTATAAATTTTAATTTTTTTATTTGTCCAAAATCATTTAAATTCATTTAATCAACATCCTTTTATGATTATTTGATTAAAATATTAATCATTTATAGTCTTTTTACAATTTACATTTTTAAAAGCAAAATAACTGAAAACAGGATAAAACAAAGGGAAGTAACAAAAAAGTATTTCAATATTCCCAATACACATCGTTTTGATAACACAACGGCAGTTAGCCGGAGGTAAACATCGTTGATTACCAGTATGTTTGACACCCAAGCTGTCAATTGAAGCCATATAATTATACATCTTCTTTGATGTTCAGGTAAAATTTAACACAGGTGTCAATTACACCCGTACAGTAGTAAGAAATGATCAAATATGGCGTCTGAAAAATTTCATACACGGGAGTTTTTTCTCCTAAACGGGAGGTTCACATGTATGTTACGAAGGGCATCTAATTCACATGACAAAGGAAAACCATGAATAAAGACAACACTTTATATATCCTTTTTATTTATATAAAAACAAAATCTTCTTGTCTGCAGGATTGCAAATTCGTAACTTCAAGGGCGAACTTGTAAACAGGGCGAGTTGTCCCGATACCAAATTCACGCATGCGTAATACAAATATCTACAGTTAAAACATCCTGTTACAAGTAAACAAATAACGTTCATGTGGATGAGATGAAATCTAATAATTTACATAAATAAAAGGGTCATATTTACGATAGTGATTGTTTTACAATCATAATTTACAAATTAAATGATTCAGATGCCTAATCATGTGTAAAAATCGGTGTCAGGAATCTAAGTTGTTTTGAAATTGTAATACACGAAATGAATGCGGCATACGGAGACTCAATGTCAATGGTCAGCCCCTTAAGTCTTCAGAAGACTTGACGTCTTCTTCCACTAAAAATTATCATTAATGAGTACCACTTGCAATGACTTGTACAGGTTATTTTTATTTACTTGAAGAAGTGAATATTTACATTGTATATACTTATACATTGTACAAGTAAATTTGTAAGATACTTACATGTATACATATGATACAAATGTAATCTATTTACTTGCATATGTATATTATCTTAATGGCTTATCTATGTCCCTTAATATTATACACATTCAGTTTTTTCTTCTAAAGTAAAATAGTTCTACTGTCCTTGGCTATATAAATAGCAAAACAGTCACTATAAATATATGATCACGATGAACGGATGGTTATTTAATGTCCAGTTATTGCTTTCTCCATGAGGGAATAAATAATAATCAGTCAGAGCTCAGACATAAACAAGTCTATTTCTGTTTTTGACTTAAAGAAGTTAAAACATGTATTCTTTATAAAAATGTGTTTTCAATTTTAGACTTATCTAAGTCACAAAATGACAGACTTGTTTAGGTCTATTTATGTTGATGAAAAAACTTAACTTGACTTGGTGGCCAAACTACACCACCTTTGACAGTAAAAACCTGTCTGAGAGTTCACAAGGACTTGATCTATCTATATTTAATTATCTAATTGAACATCCTTACTAAACACAGATGTTTTACCTCATTAAGTGTGGATCCAGGTGGTTGCATTGTAAGGTTAATTAACATGATCCCCGATTTTTCAGACTCTCATTCATATTTTTCTTTAGAAGATCTAGACAAGGCATTGGCTTTCAATGTTGTCATTATTTGATTTAGATGCATGACCTTTTTATAAGTATGCTTGGGTCTTGAAGTTGACCAATTTTGGTAACTTATCGACTTGTAGGAGTTGATATTTGCAACTGTTTGATTCTGGTCAATCATTTCTTGCTTAACAATATTTGACTTATTTAAGTCGTATTTTGTCTTGCATTAAAGGGAGACAAATCCTAAAACTTACAAATTTAGACATCTATAAGTCAAAAGCAGATTCAGACTTATTTATGTCTGAGCTCTGACTGATAATGGGTGACATTTCTCTATTAGTTAGAATGTGTCAGTTTTCAGATAATTTAATAAACTAAGTCTGAGGTGCTTTTTCTACCTCTTCTTTTTAGGCCAGAATTTTTTAATTTGTTGGTTTACGGATTCGCCGACTCGATTTTGCCGATTTCCAGAATAAAAATAAAATTCACTTTTCATGCTTTTTTATTCCCGCCAACCCTAACAAATGCATTATCCCTGAAAAATAATTAAAATATTCTTTTATTTATGAAATGAAATGCATTTATCACTATCAAAATTGATAACACTTTCTGTAGTGTAAAAAATAAAACTTCCAGTTTACGTTTCTAAAAATAGACAAATCAATTATAACATGTATAACTGACCTTGAAAAATCAGAAATGTCGTTTGCGCAAATAAGTTTGCGAAACGTAACCTTTAAAACCAATTACAAAATAAGTTGTTTCCCGTATTTGTCATCAGTCCGTAAGATGCATCATCTGATAGAAATAGACTTGTCCAAATGTGGACAGGTGGAAGACGTCAAGTTAAAGAACTGAATATTAAATAATCATTTGGAATTATCTTGTTTCATAAATCTATAATAAAAAATATCGTTCATTTGGATAAAAACCACAGTGTAGATACTATTCTGTACGCTATCCGGAAGTCGCGATTTTCGAAGCGATGATTTCCAACTGGCTAACAGGACGGTTTTGCCTATGGTAACTTTTCTCATCATTTGTTTACTCCTATATCTACAAAGTGCTTTGAACATCTACAAGGTGTATATAGCATCATAAATTTGAGTAACTGTAACAAAAACATACATTAGAATATAAAATATACGTGTGCATCACATCAACTTGGTAGAAAAAAGTGAAATCGATGGACAATTTTGCTCTCGTAGTACAAAGCAAATAATCTTTTATTGCAAATATTTGCATCAGTTTACAGTTTATATACTGTTTCAATATTCTTTTTGTATTTAAGTAGAATATTCGTATTTCCCATAAAAAAATAGTTTTCCTTGAGGATCCTAAAATAAATTACTGTACGATCAGTCTATAACTGACTGTATTCTAGAAGCGATTTCAGATTTTTTGACTGTATGACCAGTCGTGATTTTGAAGAAAAAACAACAGCAATTTGAAGGTATATACGTGTATATATGTGATATTATGAACTATCCCGGGAACTATAACATAAGTAATACATGATTCGCTTGTGGACTTTGTAATAGTGTATCGTTGCAGTTATCTGTTTAGCTATTATATTTTTAAAGATTATTTACACCGTCCGCCGTTGAACAATTGATGATAACATAAATCAAGATTGTCTCTTTTAAAATAACAAAAAATGGATAAAGACAGCTTTGCGTAGGGGGATAATTCATGTGATATAATTTTGGTAAGTTTACAGAAATAGAAGGTCCATAATGCATTAATCGAGTAAAAATGGAGCAATTTCAGAAAAGTTTAATGATTGGTTTAGGAGGTGTTGGAAATACCTGATGGGTGTCCCCATATAATGCAATGTTCAAGTCCGTATCTTATATAAAGTAACCCCATACAAGATTTTTACTAAAATTTGAAATAGACGGTTCACAATACAGTCATTATCATTTATGATAACATAAATGGAATCCCCTTTTCTCCTGGATTGGATCCCCTCTCCATTTAAAAATGGCCGGAACCCCCAATGTATATTAAGTTATTTATGAGAAGATGCGCTTACCAAACTGGCGAAACATATTGTACCGGTCCAACGGACGAACGGAAAGACGGAATTCTTTATCACTATAACCCCCCGCTTGACAAAGTGGTGGACAATTGAGTGTCAAAGAGACAGCTCTACATCTGTGATCAATTATTGGCTACAGTACGGCCTCGAATGTGTGTAAATACATGCATTTTTATATAACAACTAAATCTGTGTGTTTGTACAATTTTAAGAATAACGGAGGACATTTCTGAAACTTATATACTAGTATACATCAAACCTTTCTCTTATTTTAGCAACATTTAAACATCCTTATTCTTAATGTAGTAAGTCGAGTACACCCTATAAAGCTAAAACATGTTTCATAAGTTTTCAGGATGTGAATTCATTGAAATATATTTGTGTTATTTAGAAAAATGCCACCTTCTAATGTATCGTAAATAACTTTGAAATCACCACTAGAATACAGTGACATAAAGACTGATCATACAGTTTTAAATATACAAGCGAGACTGATCGTACAGTGAGAAATTCAAACAAGTGTAATTTTCTTATTTCTGGCTTCAAAGATCTGGTTGAAACTTTTACCACCACTTGAAATATACTTCATTTAGTTAATTAAGTCAGGTTTTTATGTTGATTTGTACACTAAGAGGGTAAAAAGATTGTGTTTAGGTTCGCCGACTGATTTTTCTTAGTGATGCACTTGAAAATCTCTTGATTAAGGCAAAGATACGAATAATGATTGTGCGGAATTTAATTCTTAACCATTTGAAAATATCGATGCCAGCTGAATTAATCATTAAGCAATGTACAGATGATCAACTTACCGTTTAATTCAGTATACCTATCAAATTTAAAATGTGATCCAAAAAGTTCTCGCTTCGAAAATCGCGACTTCCGGATAGCGTACAGAATAGTATCTACACTGTGAAAACAGTAATGCATGACACAGATTAACCCGATATCCTCGTTTTTTCCAGTGGACGAGTCTATTACGTTTGTTGACACGTGTGTTGAAACTTACTTTCATACTCGTGACGTTTTTACATTTTTTTTTCTTTATCAGTTTTTGTGCTTGAAGATCATAATTCGCCAAGTTTTCTGAAATTAATTTTCTTTGTACGTGCACCCCCCCCCCCCCCCCCTTTTGTTTACGGGAAATTATTAGAATGTCATGCGATGTTTATGACAGCTGATTTCATCGAACTAAAATCTAAGAAATGATGATAAAATAGCATCACAAACATATTGTTAGAAAGATAAAATATATATTTGTTTTCCATATTTTTCTGTCTTGAAAGATATTTTTTTTTCTTTTTTTTCCGACCGACCGACTCGACTTTTTCATGGGTAAAATCCGTAAACCAACAAATTAAAAAACCCTGGCCTTAGTGTTATAAAAAGAAAATTTTTATGAAATAGTGCATTTTTGTTTTAAATAAAGAGCTACAAATTTTAGCAATGGACAAATGTTTAATGAATCAAACAAGGACTCAGTTACCCATGTTAGATCTGCCATTTGTAACTTCTCAACCCTTATCGCTTCATTTATATTTACATTAAAGTACATGTAATTGAGCAAAAATCTCCAGAGTAATTACAATGGTTTATTTAAAAGTGCTCTATTTTAAGAACAAAAAGTAGATTTCTTTAAAATACAAAAATAGAAATTTATAAATCACACAAAAATAATTCATCATTCAAGATAAATAACGAATGTAACAGCAACTTAAAGGGTTGTGAAATGCAGAATGCATAGTTTTAATAAATAACATGAATAATTGGGTTCTACTTTGAATGAATTGGGTTTTTAAACACTCAGTAAAATATTAATTGAATTGGGTTTTCTATTGTATTAATACACCTTATCGCTATTTGTCAGCCATTACTGGACATCACAAAGGTTCCTTTAAATATTGACGTCATAATACAAAACATCTGACGCCACAATGTAAAAGTGATAATCACAAAAAAGGTAGGACATTGAAACTATGTAAAAAATTCTTGTCAAAATTATGTCTCAAAGTTACCCCCAAAATTTGCTCTTAAAGTCCAGACGTGAAAAATGGCTTCAGCCTTATGAAGTCGTAGGACGGCATCACAGAAAAATAATAAAATAGCTTTGCCAGACATTAAAATTATAAATTATTTGGACAATAAAAAAAAAATAAGAGTCTATTGTCTGTAATTTTGAAGACCAACAGCTCCCACCACAAAATACATATACAATGCTGAAGAAATCATCACATTTGAAAACCCTCTGAGCTTTTTTCTTGTAGATCAAAATGAAAATTCGTTAAATTTGTCATTTTTGTATACAAATAAATATTTTTTTCACACAAAGTTGCATAGTCATTGCTTGTCGTTTTCAAATGAGAAGATAATCGTTTCCAGGGTACTGAAAGAAGGGAAATTTATATTTAAAGATAATGCTGAAAAGGCGTCATTTGAACATTCATCATTATTATATCTAAAAATAGTTAAACCTCTGGCAATTATCGAAATTAAAACCACCGGTTGGTAACTCTGTGAGGGCAGCCATCATTCAATATTGTATCTGGTACCTTGGAGAGTTGAGTCTCACGAATCATAGTAATCATTGACCGGCAACCAGATGAAATATTCGCTCGGAACTCTTCTTGCATTATTGATAACAACTACATTTTGCGGGAGATTTCTTATTTTTCTTTAACCAAGAACTTGAAGAAGAAAGAAGATCAAGAAAGTAATGCAGAATAATTATGCAACACTAAATAATTTGATTTTTTAATTTTGTTTGTACAAATATGCTTGTTTGTTTGGTGAACTCTTCCTGCATTAGCTATCAAAAACTACAGTTCCAGTGGAAATTATCTGCTGACTATGTCATGGTACAGTTTACATGTCATATATATATATAAATTACACGTGTCTTATGTCTATCTCTAGATTCGCCTTCTGTGAAAAGATAACACTACGACTATTGAAGTTATATTTTTATACAGCGGATTTGGTCGAGTGGTCTAGAGCACTGGACATGAGGCTAAGCAATTGGTGCTGTAGTGTATTAAAGGTGTAAGTTAAAATCCTGTTGAGGGACAGACAAAAATTTATCAGCAGAAAACCTAACTCTAACACTGTTTGGTGTTATTTTCAGACTATGTATTTTTCATTTCCGTTCTCTGACTTAAGTTTGCCTCAACCAAATGCAATCAAACTTACATATATAGAATAGAAAAGAATAGAATATTTTTATTTCCCAAATTACAGGGCCCATAAAGGGCATAAAATCAGATACAATTGATTTACATAATTGGTAACAACAACAATAGTGGCATATACATATATATTTGGAATATAAGCGTTGGTCAGAATCAAGCTAAAAACCACACACATTGTATATATTGTGAATAAAAGAATAATAAAATTACATTATACATGTATATGTATTAATTCTCAAATTATTTACTTGACTTAGTGTCAGTGTTCATACCTGATCTCCTTAATTCAAAACAGTCACAAATATAACAGCCCAGTTTTTCCATAAGAGTAACATTTTCTTGGGTCAAGAGCCATACAACATGTACAAATTTAGAAGATTGATTTAAATTTGTAAAATTACAACAATTGTTAGAAATGTCTTTAAAAAAATCGTCCCTTTGAATATCATAAAGAGGGCATTCTAATAAGAAATGAAGCTCATCTTCAACTTTACTAAGTATATATGTATACACAATGCTAATAAAACAACAAAATAAAGATCAAGTTTGAATTTGGGGGGGGGGCCTCACTTTAACCATTCTAGAGTAATGCTCCTTCACAAACATGACAAATGGAAAAATTGCTGAATTTTGTGTTTCCCTCAACCAAATGTTATGAAAATTTTACACTATGCTTCTTACCACAAAAGTTGTCACTAAAATTTTTAGAGTTATGCCCCTTTATGAATGGAAAAATTGCTGAATGTTTTGTATCTGTTCTCTTACATGTCTAAATTAAGTTTGCATAAACCAAATTTTATGAAACTTTTGCACAATTCTTACATGTCTTATTACCACAAAACTCAGATTAACATGATTTAGTTCAAATTTTGGTAGAGTCACTTTTTCTGTTCTTCAGCATGTTCAGTAATGTCCCTTTATAATGATATGCAAGCAGGGGCATCTTCTGGGTCCCATGAACACATTCCCCATTTATCATGTTTATAATTTTATGCTATAGAAAAGGTGTTGTATATATTTTCATTTATTTTCATTTTTATAACTTTGAAAAATAACTTTATGATTTTAACCATGTTTACAAGTTTTACTTTTAGCCATGATTATCAGGGGCGGATCCAGCCATTTTAAAAAGGGGGGGTTCCTAACCCAGGACAAAGGGGGGGGTTCCAACTATATGTCCCCATTCAAATGCATTGATCGTCCAAAAAAAAAGGGGGGGTTCCAACCCCCGGAACCCCCCTCTGGATCCGCGCCTGATTATGATCATGATGATAAAGTTTTTATCATGTTTATCAGACTTGTAAAATTTTAAGAGATGATTTATCAAACATGTATGTATTTCATCTTATTCCATTAATATTTGTTTCTTTAGTTTTCTTTTACATTAAAAAAAATAATGATAATGACTAATATTGATTTCTTCTTTTATTTTTGGGATGGGATTGCTTTTAAGCAATCTGTAGACTTATACCATTGACTCAGGCCCATGCCCTCACCGTTATGAAACTGATATTTGATATTGTACTTCCATAAAGAAATCATGGAAATGGAGGTCGTTTTATTAACATTTTATATATGTCCTTGCTACAAATCACAAGTCTAGTTTGTTTAGGTAATTATGCGCATGCATATAGTTTTCTTGACTTGAAAGGGTATCAGATTGAATGGTTGCTCTAGATTCCCAACTCACGAGATCCTTTCTATGTCTGTCTGCTATTGAGGGTTATTGTTGTTGCATAATTTTAAATCTTATGCATCATTGAAATTAAAAGAAATGTAGTCCACAACGTAAAGATGTTATAAGAACACACCTTCAGCCAAAATGGAGTCTTCCATATTATCGCTTCGTGTTGTCTCCCTCAACTAGTCTCCCTAGCTTCTGTAAGTATCTGTCAACGACAATACGTCAAGAAAAAAAATCTTTCTGTTGATAGACGTTGTATTATATTAAAACCAATCGCAATTTAAACAGAGGAATGCCCACTGACCCAAAGGAAATTAAATATTAAAAGAGTTAGGAATGGGGTTCAACCTAGAATTCACATAGGAAAATAGGTGATAAGTACTGCGATGTTGTGTCATGTGTATTATTGTTTGTCTGTTTGTCTTTTTCATTTTTAGCCATGGCGTTGTCAGTTTATTTTCCATTTATGAGTTTCTGGTATCTTTCGTCCCTCTTTTACACGTGCAGTTGAATTATTTTTGAAATAATAAATACATGTGTCAATGAAAACAATGACAATAGTATTCCTCAGAGCAATCTGCCCTTTGATTATCTTTTAAGATACAATTTTGTAAATTTATTAATCTGACCCTGGGATGTTACTTTTATACAATGCAAATTACAGATTCAGAAATAGTAAACCAGATGATCATGATCAAAGGAAAAGATAAACTAGAAATGATTTTTATGCAGTTAAGCTGCATTATGCGAGCACCCTAGATTTGTGTTCTACCCAATAAATGGTGAAATACTTTCCATTGTTATTATCTAGCTCGCTACTATGTTATATATAACTAATTGAACACTTTTTTAATACTTTTTATTCTGGATTACAAAAAATATGACCAGAAAAACCTTAAATGATCGTCGATTTATCCAAAAGTTTTGAAGTTACACGTAGGAAGTAGTGCTTATTAAGAATCCTTGTGTAGTTCATTATGACTTGTGCTTTTAGCTAAGATGTCAAAGAACAATTGTATGAAATATTTAATCGCCGAAAATCTCTTAAGACAAGTAGTTTAGATTTCCCAAATGGCAAAAGTCGTAGGGATATTGTTTGTCATCAATACGTAGTACAATTACGTCAGTAGTTGGCGGCAATTTCAAATTAGAAAAAGAAATTTTCGTAGCTTTTCAATTTGGAGGCAGGTGTGCAAATTAGCGGTGGTCCGAGGTCCGCGACCTTCCACTTTTGCAAGCGGAATTTCGACTAGGATAGTTGGTTTCTAGCATCGCCCGACGCTTACCTTCCACTTGAAAGAAAATAAGAAATTACTTTGCAAACCCTCCATGCAAGTCACCAAAGTCTCCAATTAAACGAGCTAAAAACTTATTTTTATCATTATTATTCATGACAGCGATGTTCATTTTGTTCAACCGCTAGCTTTATACAGAAATTCGCCGACAAATATTGTATAAATTCGAGTAAAATCGTATCTGATTGACAAAAACAACATTGTAAACACAACAATGGCGACCGTGAAGACAAAATTTTACAATATAGGATCCGATTCCGGAAGCGGATAAGGAAAATTCCGGGTTTGGCGATCATTCAAAGCAGGTGAAAAAATAAATCTATGCATGGTATTTAAATGAATATAGACACTAGAATTGTAAACCAAAAGATATATGTAAAAGAAAGAAAAAGCAGAAAAATATTTTATACAGAAACTCAAAATTACTTTTTGACAAATTTTAATTTAAAAATCCAATACAATGTGACAGCTGGGAACAGTATATCTAACAATATACATGTTCATGGTCACAGTCTAAAATTTTCTTTATCAGTGATAAATGATGATAATGCATGTGAGATGCTTTTAAAGTGTAAACATATTACTGCAATTTCGAAGGGTTATTTTTTTTTTCTCAATTTTGAAGGGTCAATTAAAGTAGCTGAAAGTTTCTTTATTTTCACAAATAATGCAACAATATTATATATACCTAAATGTAAGTGAATCATATGATATATAGGTGGAATTCTTTGGGCCACTCCACCCCCTCCTGTTTGATAACTTGGAAACGGTCGAGCTCCCCACCCCTAAACCATATGAGGGGCAGATCCAGCATTTTAGGTAAGGAGGGACACAAACTTAAATTTTCGCCGAGCAGAGCAGGAACATATATATTCATATAATATATTAGATATACTGTTCCCAGAGTAGAGCGAGGCTAAAAAAGGTAAAATTATCGGAATATTCTTTATTAAGCTGAGAACAACCCATGCTTTGCAAATTTAAGGGGGTGCAAGCTCGCAACACCCCCCACCCCCTGAATCCGCCCCTGCATATATTCAAGTATAGGACAATATAATAAATAAAATGAAATATAGGGGGAGTTCCTGGAATTACCCCACCCCTCCTGTTTGAGCACTTGGAAACGGTCAAGATCCACACCCCTTAACCATATATATTCATGTTTGTGACAATATGAAAAATCAAATGAAATATAGGAAGAGTCGCTGGGGGTCACCCCACCCTTCCTGTTTTAGAATTTAAAAATGTTCCAGATCCCCACCCCTAAACCATATATATTCATGTATGGGACAATATAACAAATCAGATGAAATATAGGGGGAGTCCCTTGGGTCACCCCACCCCTCCTGTTTGAGAATTTGAAACCCGTTGAGATCGACACCCTTTAACCATATATTCATGTACGGGACAATATAACAATTCAAATGAAAGATAGGGGAGTCCCTGAGGTCACTGTTCACCCTTCTGTTTGCGAACTTGGAAATGGTTAAGATCCTTACCCCTAAACCATATATACTCATGTATGGGACAATATAACAAATTAAATAAAATATAGGGGAAGTCCCTGTGGTCACCCCAACCCTCCTGTTTGAGAACTTGGAAACGGTTGAGATCCCCACACCAAAACAATATATATATTCATGTATGGGCCAATATAACTAATTAAATGAAATATAGATGGAGTCCCTGGGGTCACCCTACCCCTCCTGTTTGAGAACTTGGAAACCAATGAGATCCCCACCCCTGAACCATATATATTCATGTATGGGATAGTATAACAAATAAAATGAAATGTAGGGGAAGTCCCTAGGGTCACCCTACCCCCAGTGGCGGATCCAGAAATTTTCATAAGTGGGGGCCCGCTCCAGTCACGCTTTTTTCCCCCCAAAAAGGGGGGGCGGGGCCCCCTGCCCCCCTTAATCCTCTGCCTACCCCTACCTGTTTGAGAACTTGAAAACCGTTGAGATCTCCACCCCTAAATTATATATTTTCATATGTATGGGACAAAATAACAAATCATTTACATTTACTATGGGCAGGTCAGTCAGACCTCACCTTTGATCCCTGTTGGAGTGAACATTTGTCTGATTCGTGTCTCATAACTTTTGTACTATAGAACACAAACTCAGTTTTCTCTCCAGGGAAACCAGTCCATTCATACTATTACATGTTCATACTAAGTCAACTTGAACTTATAGCAGTCAAATAAAACCAAGGTTAACTACTCAGTAGAACAACTGCAATCATTGGGAACTTGTACCACTGCAGACTCACCATAAAAAAATATACATTGATATATGCATTGCTTTTGAAACCTTGATAACATATAAATTATTTGCCTTAATAAATAAATCATTAGATAAACATGAATGTACTATATATGAATGTTTAATGTTGAGGCAACATTGCCACAGTTTTCATAATTATGGTTGCCTTGGTTTTTGGTTAACTGCCTTCAGCGCTTACAGCGCTTTGATTTTTTTATAGCAACACAACTGATTTGGATAGGCATGCACTCAGTTCAATAGAACAGCAGTAAACTGAGTTGGACTGAATACCGCAGTACTAAAACGACCCTGCTTGAAATGTCTGATACTGTAAAACTAGTAGTCCTGCTAAATCATAAGTGAAATAACAGGTTTCTTTATAAAACAGTCTTTACAGCTGACAATAGATGGGACTATGTACATGTACTGTTACTTTTCATAATAGGTACATAATGTTAAACTTGGAGTTGAGATTGGTCAACTGACCACACTTTACCAAACTTTAGAAGTGTCATTCCCATGCAGTTGACAAAGAACGTGTGTTGAAGCTTTTCAATAGTACAGGTCACAGGAGAATCGGAAAGTTTTGGTTGACCAAAAAAAAATTAACTTTAATATTGAAACATGTTTTGTTGGAAAGATTAGAACTTGTTCTAAATCTTTACTAAGGCACTGGCCTCCCTAACAACAGGACAGGTTAGCTACTGTTACTAAATGTATTCACACTGGAATATAGGTCCCTATGGTTCTCATGTATGTGTACATAAATACATATATAAACTGAAAAAGGTATTATTGGAGCAGCTCATTCAAGAATGTATGTTAGTTAGGTGTGTTGATATGCAGGCTTTTTTTAAAAACATTTTGATTAGGTTATTGGGTATTGATACAATACTAGTATGATTGACTACTGTCATTATCACTAAACAATCAAAGACAAGGTAGACCTTTAATTACAATGCCCCACCTCGTAAACTGTCAATCAAATTGACCACATTACTTATCAACCTCAGTCTTACTCTTACATAATTATACAGACCCTGCAATATACATAGATCTTAATAATAAATAATATACAATTATTTGACCTCATAATTGAATTCACAAATGTATATATTCATTGATATTAGATGTTTGATATATATATAAGGATGATAGATTTATTTATTGCCAACAGAGACATATATACTTTTTGTCCACTGTGAGGCATTTTAAACCTATTTAAGGATGTTTGCTAAGCTGTTATGTTTTTGAATATTTGTCAGATTTTCGAAATCCACTGGTTTTATCTGTTTATCTATTTGAATGCCTTAAAAAAATTTGCCCATGAACCCCCATTTTTCTTTTTATAAATCTTTAACATGTATAATTATAAGCCATTTGTAAAAGTCTTATAAAATCTTATTTATTTTTTAATAGTTTTTGAGAACTTTAATTATATATATAACTGGTCAATGATTTTAAAGCTATGAAAAATCAAGAGAGATCATTTTCCGGCCAAAATTTCAATGGCTAATATCTCGAAAACAATCACACTGACCCCTATATTTTTTTTGCTTTTTTGATTCCTCAATTAATCCTCTATCAATATATATTAGTTTTATGGAAAGTTATTTATTTTGAAACTGAGCAACAAATATCCTTAGCATGTTTAACTGCATGTGAATAGAAAAATATGTTGGTCTCTTGCGCAGGGTTGTTTCATGGCAAACATCACCATGACCACAGCAACATGCACAGTAAAACTTTAAAGGAAGTTAAAAAAAAAGTCCAAGTCGAATGTACATGATGTAAGAATAGGTAACAAGTAAATGACAATGATCACAATAAATTAACAGTATTTTTGTTTTTGCCATATACATTTAGTAAAATATTGAAACTTCATTGTATGCATCAATAATGAGTTTCCTTTCTAAATATTCTACAGGTAGACAGGTTGACCTCTGTAGTATAAAAAAATGTCCATCCTTGGTGAACATCCACAGAAAATTACGGAGAAAAGTTTGAGTTACCTGTTAAGCCTTACACGGCTGGACATAGAAGGTTCATCGATGACCAGACTAGCAGCGTTATCAGTCATCCATCAGTTAATAACAATAGATCCAACTGGTGATGTCAGAACTCTTTTCTTAACCAATGGGATTTTAGAACAGGTTTTAATGGAATTTGATTTTGGTTTCGAATCTGAAGAGAATTCCACTTTTCTTGAAGTGTCGTTAAATATTTTATGGAATTTATCGAAACTTGCTATTTGTCCGGTGCAGCCCCTTATTTCTGAAGTGGTATTTCGTAGACTTATGTTACTCTTTGATTCAACGTCTTCATTTTACACATTCTCATCACAGTTTACCTCAACAGTGAAAAGCCTTTGTGAAAATAAACATTTAGTTGGACATGTTTCGCCCTGTACAATATCAGTTAGAGTAAAGGAAGATATTACAAAGGCTACACGTGGCATGCTTAGAACTGTTAGTAACTTTCCAACTGAAGTGCATGTCTGTACTTTGTACGACACAAATGATCCTGACAATGAAATTGATTTGACAGCTCATCTTGTTTCAAACAAATTAGCATGGCCGTTAGATACAAAAAGTAAACCTAATCAACAGAAAGAAGATGAATCTGAAAATGCTTGGAAGGATGTCATAGTGACAGAAGTTATAAGTGGGCCATATTTTTGGGCTCATATTGGAATTGAAACAATTGAAAACATGAGGAAAATTCAAAATCTACTGCTTCTGGAATATTCTTCAGGCAGACTTCATCAAATGTCTTGTGTGAAAGGTGATTTGATAGTTGTTGCAAAGGAAAGAGATGGTGAAGTATTCCTTTTCAGGGCCGAGGTGTTGTCAAGAAAACCACAGGAAGTAAGGGTATGGGCCCTTGACTATGGATTTGTTGTTGATGTAGCAGCAGACAATGTCATGAATGTGTATGGTACACCTAACAATTTAAATCTACCTCCACAGATAAAGCTCTGTTCAATTCAAGGTATGTTGCATGATTTTATAAAAAAAAAAATGTTTGATAGCGCCATGCACAAACGCACAAAGTAAACAGTATATATAGCACAAAGCATATATAATGTGGTATAATTAAAAGAAAAAATATATATATGTCGTTTCATTTTTTGTTGAGCCTGCAGCTTTATATTTCAGAAGGTGAAAGACCTGGATGCTTCATACTTTGTATATATAGATGCCTCATGTTACGAACTTTCTGTGAATCAAATGTCCAATGTCCTTGACCTCATTTTCTTGGTTCAGTGACTACTTGAAAAAAAGTTTTAGATTTTTTGTAATGTTAAATTCTCTCTTATTGTAAGTAATATAGGATAACTATTTGGTTTGTGCGTACCTTGCAAGGTCCTCATGCCCGTCAGACAGTTTTCACTTGACCTCGACCTCATTTCATGGATTAGTGAACAAGGTTAAGTTTTGGTGGTCAAGTCCATACATTTGTATATCTCAGATACTATAAGCACTAGGTCTTGTTTTTTTGGCGTATGGAAGAACTGTAAGGTGAACATTTTGAACATGTCCAACTGGCAGGTGTCATCTGATGTTGACTTCATTTTCATGGATCAGTGGTTATAGTTAAGTTTTTGTGTTTTGGTCTGTTTTTCTTATGCTATATCATGTACATAAAATGTATATGCAGTAGGTCTACTATTTTTGGTGTATGAAATGATTGTAAGGTGTACATGTCTAGCTGACCGGTGTCATCTGACCTTGACCTCATTTTCATGGTTCAGTGGTCAAAGTTAAGTTTTTTGAGTTTTGGTCTATTTTTCTAATACTACATGCAATAGGTCAACTATATTTGGAAGTATTTTATGATCTTAATGTCAGGCGTGCAGAATTTATTTGACCTTGACCTCATTTTCACAGTTCTTTGCTCAGTGTTAAGTATTTGTGTTTTGGTCTCTTTTTCTTGATTTATAAGCAATTGGTCAACTATATTTCTTGTATGGACAAATTGTTAGCTGTACATGTCTGTTGGGCATGGTTCATTTGACTTTGACCTCATTGTCAGGGTTCATTGATCAACATTTAGTTTTCTTGGTTAATGTTGAGTTTATGTGACAATAAATATTTATATTTTGGACTATCAACATAATATCAATAATTAGTAAAGAAGGCAAGACATTTCAGCGTGTGCACTCTTGTTTTCTGTTTTTCTGATTTTTTTAAAAATGAAAAAAACAGCATTTGATCATCAATTGTAATGTAATGCACATAAGATACTTTAAGTGGAGAATTAAAATATCTATAAAATTTTACATTTTTAGCTCACCTGACCTGAAAGGTCAAGTGAGCTTTTCTCATCACTTGGCGTCCGTCTTCCAGCGTCCTAGTTTAAAAAATGTGTGGCGTGACCCTGCCAACCAACCAAGATGGCCACGTACCATGGCTAAAAATAGAACATAGGGGTAAAATGTAAATTTTGGCTTATAGCTCTGAAACCGAATCATTTAGAGCAAATCTGACATGGGGCTGAATTGTTATTTAGGTCAAGATCTATCTGCCCTGAAATTTTCAGACAAACAAACAAACCGTTGTTGGGTTGCTGCCCCAGAATTAGTAATTTTAAGGAAATTTTACTGTTTTTGGTTATTATCTTGAATATTATTATAGATAGAGATAAACTGTAAACAGCAATAATGTTCAGCTTAATAAGATCTATAGCTACAAATAAGTCAACGTGACCAAAATTGTCAATTAACCCCTTAAGGAGTTATTGCCCTTCATATTCATTTTTGTCGAGCCTGCAACTTTTGTTGCAGAAAGCTCGACATAGGGATAGTGATCCGGCTACGGCGGCGGCGGCGGTGTTAGCTTACTTCTTAAAAGCTTTATATTTTAGAAGCTGGAAGACCTGGATGCTTCATACTTTGTATATAGATGCCTCATGTTACGAAGTTTCCGTCAGTCACATGTCCAATGTCCGTGACCTCATTTTGATGGTTCAGTGACCACTTGAAAAAAAAGTTCAGAATTCTCTCTTATTATAAGTAATAGGATAACTATATTTGATATGTGCGTACCTTGAAAGGTTCTCATGTCTGTCAGACAGTTTTCACTTGACCTCATTTCATGGATCAGTGAACAAGGTTAAGTTTTGGTGGTCAAGTCCATATCTCAGATACTACAAGCAATAGGGCTAGTATATTCGGTGTATGGAAGGACTGTAAGGTGTACATGTCCAACTGGCAGGTGTCATCTGACCTTGACTTCATTTTCATGGTTCAGTGGTTATAGTTAAGTTTTTGTGTTTTGGTCTGTTTTTCTCATACTTTATGCAATAGGTTTACTATATTTGTTGTATGGAATGATTGTAAGGTGTACATGTCTAGCAGGCAGATGTCATCTGACCTTGACCTCATTTTCATGGTTCAGTGGTCAAAGTTAAGTTTTTGAGTTTTGGTCTTTTTATCTAATACTATATGTCATAGGTCAACTATATTTGGTGTATGGAAATGTTTTATGATCTATATGTCAGTCGTGCAGGTTTTATTTCACCTTGACCTTGTTTTCATGGTTCATTGCTCTGAGTGTTAAGTTTTTGTGTTTTGGTCTATTTTCTTAAACTCTAAGCAATAGGTCAACTATATTTGTTGTATGGAAGCATTGTTAGCTGTACATGTCTGCCTGGCATATGGTTCAACTGGCCTTGACCTCATTTTCATGGTTCATGTTAAGTTTATGTGACATTCGTAATAAAGCTTTATATTTAGGAGTATCAACATAATATCAATGATTAGTAAAGAAGGCGAGACATTTCAGTGTGTTCACTCTTGTCTTCAAATTATGTGCTTGTATTACAGGTGGTATAGTGTAATTTTACAAAAATAAACATATTTTATTTGGATGATAAATTGACTCATCATGCTCATGACAGATATACATGAGTGAAATAACTTGCATTTGGGCTAGGCTTTTGCCCTGTATGATTATTTGTTTCAATCGAACAAAAGTCACTATATATACATGTATATTAGCTAATAATATACTGGATACATGCTTATGAATTTACAACTTGTAATCATGATGTTTATAGACATATTAAATAATGATTTATTGAATGAAAATGTTTTATGTAGGTGTACAGGCACAGCCTAGGGACTCATTGATGGTAAAATTGTCTGGAGCCATTTTATGTAATCTGACACAGAAAAGCATACCAGCAGGTAAAAAAACTGAAAGAACTTTGAAATCAAATACTATAAGAATTGCACATAAACAGAAGGACCTGTCAATTCTGATATAAAGATTCTATAATCATGATAATACAAGGATATAATTCATTAAGTTGGGTAAACACAATTTATTTTTTCTTGGATGACAGGTTTGCAAAACTTATATTCTGTTCCCATTGTCTTACATGGTTACCTATTTTTAAAGCTAGTCTGGCAGTGTTTGTCTTATAAAGCACTATTGTCATAAGGTTGTAAAACCCAGTAAACTCAAAATTTTGAAACTTTTAGTTTTCTATCAATTTTAAAATCATGGGCCACTTAAAAGATCAAAATAAGTAAAGCGACAAAAATACTGAATTTCAAGGAAAATTCAAAAAGAAAAGTCTTTTAAATTGTCAAATGGGATATCAAAAGCTCAAACACATCGAAGAAATGAAAACAACTGTCATATTCCTTACTTGGTACAGGCATTGCCTTAGGTAGAATATGGTGATTACACTAAACCAGGTTTTATAATTAGCTTAACCTCTCACTTGTATTAAAATTCCATTATCATGATAATATTCACAACAATGTGTGAACAAAACAAACAAAGTAAGCTAAAAAGGTAAAAAAATTGGGGAACAACAGGCAACATTGTGTAAAAATTTTGATCACTATAAACAGATAAAAACAATTCAGTACAATTTATATGCCAGCAAAAAACAAAACAAATGGCATATAGACAAAGCACATTTATAAGCAAAAATGGAAGAAACAATACAAAAATGATGAAAGAACAATTTCACAATGGCACATGACATGTATAAGTGCCGAAACCATGCCAAAAGAGAGTTACCATTGGACTTCACAAAAATCTGATGAAAAATTGTATTAAAACAATAAAAGAATTAGAGGAGACGGGTTTTAAAAAGTATATAAATATATGTACTTGTATATGTAACATAAAAATTTGGGAGACGCTTATATGAAGATTATTCAAACAAAGAGATTAAATTGATTTTGAGAACCTTGAGAAGGTACCTTTTTCAATACCATGCCAGTGTAAGCAATCATTTATAGCATACATGTAGTATCACTTTAATGTTTATATAAATAAAATTATTGACTACTGATAGGTGGTATGAATGTAATTGTTATTTTGGTTACAGGTGATGTTATATTGAAACTTGATGGTTTTGAGACATTACAGAAGTTTATAGAAATAAGCCCAGATCAGGACACCAATACAGAGGTTCTCAAATTGATCACAAATCTGTCATATGGTGAAAGAAAGAGGAGGAAATGGCTAGAAACTGATATGATACCAGTATTACTTGGCAAGTTATTTATCATCTTTATATTGTAACAGATGAAAATTACTATTAAAGTATTTCTATATTGGTAAATATGTATTTTGATATGAAATAGAAGATGTGCTATGATTGCCAATGAGATCACTATTTAAAGGAGACCAAATGACACAGATTACTGTAAACCCATTTATTTTCACCAATACTTCTACTTTGGCAACCAAGACACATTACTGATACATTCTTCAACTTTTTATAACCAAGTCTGCCAACTAAAGACAAATCAATTGGCACTTGCGTCAACTCTCAACTACAAAGTTTAGAAACCAATACACAACAACTAAAATGTAAATCACATTTCTACAGACAAGTTGGCAACAGAGACATGTATACCAACTAGAACATTATAAACTTCAACAACTGAGTATAAAAAACAGAGTCCTACCAATTATCATATTTTCTCAAGTTTCAATAATCAAGTCTGCCAATATAACAGTAACTATGCCATCTTGTGCAATAATTAGTAAAATGAATTAGAACACACATTTTTTGGCTGTTCACAACAATGCCTTGTTACGTATCAAGACTTATTATCAACAAATGTATATATTTGGCATCAATATTAAACAAAGTTGAATATTTTTAACCAAAGAAGACTTAATATATAAAAAGAATGAAGACATTTCCAAAGGTTATATACATATTTCAAGTTGAAGACATTTCCAAAGGTTATATACATATTTCAAGTTGAAGACATTTTCAAAGGTTATATACATATTTCAAGTTGAAGACATTTCCAAAGGTTATATACATATTTCAAGTTGAAGACATTTCCAAAGGTTATATACATATTTCAAGTTGAAGACATTTCCAAAGGTTATATACATATTTCAAGTTGAAGACATTTCCAAAGGTTATATACATATTTCAAGTTGAAGACATTTCCAAAGGTTATATACATATTTCAAGTTGTAAGTGTTCTTTCAAATAGGCTGTACCCAATAATGTATATTTTTACTCTTTAAGTATTTATTTTACTTCATTACTTTAGGAAAGACAATGGACCAAACTAATAAGCTGACTTTGCAGAATATTTTATACTGTCTTACCAACTTAATCATCCGATGTGATGAGGCAAGGGCCAAGTTTTATCACAGCCAAGGTATGTTATCAAATAGTCATAAGATAACCATATTGTTCCTTATATCTATCTAAAGTGTTCCTTTAATAATTGCCACAAATGTTTGAAACTGCAACCTTGGGTTAAAGTTACTGTTATTATTTGATCATGTTTATTACTTATCATTTATGATTGTAAATGTAAAAAGTTTTAAATTATTTTTTTGTCTTGCCTGAGATTTTTATGTTTTGGAAGCAAGACAATGCATTCCAATATTCTGTCATTGTTTGCAACATTTAGGTACAGTCTATTAGACATCAAAAGCTTGGTCAAGCCAATTCTTCTTTGAATTTTTTAAATTTGGACAGAAACGTTTTTATGACCAACAGACAGTAAAAGTTTAATATGGCATTGTCACCCCTTAGATATTGATAACCCTATTAGAATTGATTGTTATTTGATGTTTTACTAATTTTCTTAGTAATATTACTTTGATTTAAAAGCCGTTCTCATGTACTCAGGTAATCAAACCATACCTGGGGGGGGGGGGGGCTAGAGGGGGTCTCATCCCAATTTCCCGGTTTTAATATCAGAAAATCCCGAAATCCCGGACATATTTTGTTAAAAATCCCGATCCCAATAAATTTGTTCCAAAATTTAAAAGTTTAAAGTTTCAATGCTTACGATTTAAACGTCTCGGATATGATTGATGTTCAAAGTCTTTCAGCAGTAACCAATCCGAATATGTATTATCAATATTACTGTGGCGTCAAGCTGCATATAAGCATTTTTGTTCGCATAAATCTTCAGTAGCCAGTCAGAAAATTGGCCAAAGTCCAGTTCAAGTCAATACAAGAATTTGGCTTGATAAGAAACTGGATGCACACGTTTAGGGGAAAAAAAGGTGGGTAAGGTTTTGTATATATACAACTTTTATAAAAAATCAAACGATATTTTCAAGTTGATTGAATGAATACTTATTAGTACTATAACAGAGAGAGATAATTTTCTACATGCACCTATCAAATTTGATCTTTCAGTTTGAAGGAATGTTTTCTCGTGATCCCATTGATGCTGTGTATAAATGGAAAAGTTTATTACTTTTCCCTTGTCATCTTTGTATTGCCGTCCTATCTTTGTATTAACATTTCTCCCCATCCCTTTTTCACAGGCCGATTCATTAATTCCCAAATAATTGATAACACATTATTTAAATTTGTTTAAAGTCAGTGACCGAAGCTTTCACTTTCCTTTAGCACAATGTTTGTTTTTTCCTTAAGGAAAGGCAAAGAATGTTCGTCTTTGTGGAACAACAAAAGGGTTCTAATTGATATAACTTGAGAATCTTCTGCAAAATGCATCGTCTGCTACAGGAAGTTTATATATGTAATTAAATCAAAATCGTTTAGTAAACGGTATAATTAAAGACCTGATCCGAGCTCAAAGCTTATCTCTAAACTTACTGTTACATGTACTCTTATTGATTTGATTGATTGTTGGTTGCTTAACGTCCAGTGGCAAATACTTCATGCATATTCAGGACGAGAACAAGTTCACAATAAATACAATATGTAGGTCTTGTCATAATAGAGGCTCTTTCAGGGAATGATGGTCGGAGATATTTGGACTGCCACTGGAAAATGAGGGTAGATTGGATAGGGACAGAAATTTTGCCTTGCAACAGGCCTCAAAGAGTTGTTGCAAGGGTTCTTAACGTGCAAAGAGCATGGCACTCTCTTAACACGAGGCATCCGATTTAAGTCCCCATTCTGACCGACGTGACTGCGAACATGATACATCCCGCACAGCCAAACCGACGCCCAACTTCAGCAAGCGTGTTACTGCCGGTCAGGAGAAGACCAAGTCAACTCAGTCACCCTTGGGGTTTACATGTACTCTGATCTGGATCTACTCTGTTTCTAGATGCGATTCTAATTGAAGTATAATGAAAATGGCACTTTTATCTGTCCAAGGTACAGTTGTTTGTCAATCCCGTTATATTTCAACATAATAATCCCAATTTCCCGTGGCTAAAAACTTGGCTTTCCCGTATCCCAATGTTTTTCAATCCCGAATTCCCGATCTTTAAACAAGGCAATCCCGATTTCCCGTTGCTAAAATCGGCCAATCCCGGCGTCCCGAAAATGGTCTAGCTCCCCCTCATACCTTGTAATTAAGGAAAAGTTGGTGTCTTTTTCTAAGCATAGTTTCTGGTCAAGTTGCAAAAATACTTTTTTGGTTTAAAAATATTTTGCAAAGTATTATTCAATATATATACAACAGAAACATCTAAAACTTGAAATTTAAGGATCAAACTGTAAAAGAAAATAAAAGTGTTAAGTGTTTATAAAGATTTCAGAAAAATTTCAGAAAAATTTCTTTTAAAATAAATGCAGATAATTATACTGAAAACAGATTATTTTATTAATTTAGAGTTTATTAAGAATTCTAGAAAGAAGATCGATATTCATTTTCAATTTCAACTGAGATTGTGTCATGCAAAACATAAATACCACTATTTTAATTTGTTATTTCACAAGTATTTATGAAATGCTATTCTTTCATTGAATTTATCAAAAAAATCTATCATTTAATGTTTATCATTGAAGAAAAAATAAGTTTCCCCAATATAACCCTTACAAAAAAAAGTAATTTCGTTTATTTCAATATATTTTATTGAAAAAACAAATCCTTTGATCCCCAGGTTTCCTATTAAAATTGGAAAGTACATTGACTTAGTAGTATTTTTAAGAATTTCAAGAAAAATCTGTCAGTGAATATTTAGACACCTGTACCACAACTAGGTTTATAATTAAGAACCCTTTATTTTTATCAATCAGAATATTTTAAGTAATATGTGTAATGCCAAATTTTTGTAAATTTTAGAATTTGCCTGCAAGGCTCTATAAAACATTTGGTTTTCTTTTAAGTGTATTTCCTTTGATTGCTATTTATAGCATAACATTATTCAAGAATGAATACACTATTTTTAACTTCTCATACATATATAATAACAAATAGGTTAAACCAAATATATTTATTTTCTAGGTATAGATACTATTTTAACAGTCCTCATCACTTCTCAGAGAAATTCATCTGTATCTCGAGCTGCTATACATCTTTTAAAAGTCTTTATCCAAAGATTAAATCAAACGTCTACAGAATGTTTACCAATGAACGTGTCTCTTCGATCAGGAAAAAATTCAAACCATAGGAAATCGTAAGTTCATCATTATATTGAATTAAGAAGATTTCATTTTTGTTATTCCTAAATTCTTAACTTAAGCTTGCATATAAACACTTTAAAAAAAAAGGTCAAGAAGGTTATTTCAGCCAATCATAAAAAAACCATAAAAAAACTTGTTTTGATATTAGAGATGAAAGTTTTTTGCTTTCCTCCATTTTTTGCATAGTAGATCACCCTTTATAACTAGTTCAAGACAGGCATGTCCTGCTCTCACAATTACTTACTTATTTATCCTAATTAGCGTCCAATTACATCACAATGCGCTGACAATGAAAATTAAAATTTGAAGAAAATACTGTAAATTCAAATATTATTGCAATTTTTTAAGAATAGACAAAAATGTGAGATTAATAATTAAAATGTCAGGAAAATCTGCATACAGATAAATGTGTCAGATATCAGAATGTGAGGTTCTATTATTTTAATACCTATCCTGTTGCATTATTCACATTGATAAAATACTTCACAGTGATATCTGAATTTACAGTTTATTTGAATATCATACCATAATGTAAGTCTTGCAATAGCTAAAGGCATTCAAATCTTTAACTTCATACAATACCTACTGTGGATTCATTAATATTTGTTGATACTAATTTTCAGTACAGGGGAACCAGGAATTTAAATGTTCAACGAAATGCAAATTTTCTAAAGGAAAGTATGCAGACTTTTCCAAAACCACAAAATAAAATATCTATGAATATGCAAGTTTTTTTCAATCCACGAAAAATTGGTACCTACGAAAATAAATAAATCAACAGTATAAGGAAATATCTCTTTTCTCAAAAGTAGACTGTTTGAATTTTAGAATATTGTAAATGCACAAACACACACAAAGACATATTCAATACTTGTAATAGGGAATAATTCTAGACCTAATAACTTAAAGTAACATTTTGTACATTTATACACAATGATTTTGTCAATAGATTGAATTTTCTAAGAATCTGAGTTTAAATTATTTGATTAATTGACAGAGAGATGGACAAACTACTTCAAGAAATGTCTGATGTAAGATTGAAGAGAGGAGAAATACAATATGCCATTCCAGAAGACAGACTTAGTCATGTTAGTATATAAATCATACATTTATATAAGCATACGCTTTGTTTCATTGGTAAATATATATCACTATAAGGATGATTTTGAGTGTGAAACAATTTAAACGAGATAATCTATGGCCGAAATTATAGCATGATAAACAAAAAACAAATATGACAGACAACATTCAAGGACTGTAACTGAATTACTGGCACCTAATTTAGGCTGAATTACTGGCACCTAATTTTTGGGAATTAAGAATGTTGCTCGGTTAAACATGTTTGTGAGAGCTATTGTGATGCTAATTTCATTTCAAATTAGTCATGAACTATGTCTTTGTTGTATGCATTATACTCTTTCTAGATGCAGGAGTAAGTCATGTAATGTCACACTTATTCAATTCCAATCCAGAATATAGGCTTAGTTACATTTTATGTCACCCACTAGTGCAATATCATTTTTTTATGTTAAATGCTTGTACAATGTAAGAACTTGTTAATTAATGTCTCATTAAAGTCACCTTTGACCCTTAGTTTATATACTACCTGATAGATAAATAGATTTAAAGAAAGTGAGAAGACACAGGTATAATCTGATAATTGTTAATTAAGCTTCAGTGTGAATTTTCTTATAATTTGGAAAGTCTACAGTTGATTCTACACAATGTGGATCTTAATAGATATATAAGAAGATGTGGTGTGGATGCCATTGAGACAACTCTCAATCCAAGTACACATTGGTTGTACTATAATATATTTCTACATTTTAGGCACTCTACTCATTTCTCATTGGTTTTGATGGAGATGCAATATCATTTGTCCTACTACTTGTTTCATATTTTTAGGAAAATTGCAATTATTATTTTTTTAAGAATTTTTCACATGATAGTCGAGAAGCAATTCCACCTGAATTAGCTGATATTGGACAACACCCTCCAACTAAGCAACAGTTACTTGATATGATAGAAGGTAGACAAAGTTCAGGTTAGTGCCATTTGTTTTACCATCTTCCATAATGAAAAATTGCAATATCTCTAGTCTTACCAGTTTAACCTGACAAAAATGATGCATTGTCAATGGTCAAACTGGTTAGTTCAAATTGAAGCAAATTATTAGAGTTTCATCATTTTCCAGTGTCAAAAGCTATATACAGTTATAGCTTAAAACTTTGCAGATAAAATGTACAGTAGACATGGATTACTTTGGTTACCTTCATGGAATGTAAGAAACTTGATTAGTAGGTTCCTCATGATCCAGAAATATTGTATGAAGAAAAAAGTTTGAACTTTTATTTTTGGATTTTAGTGATAAAACTAGTTAGTTTTTTGACAGTCAACATCACACTTGAACACTTACAGCAGCAATCACTAGCCTAGCGGAGACCCAAGATTCCATGAACCATTTACAATTTTTTTCATTCAGCACCACTAGTAAAGTTCAGAATTGTTTTTGTAAGTACTAATAGAATAACAGAATTTTTGTTTTTGGTACTGACTTTATCAGCAATAATATCCAGATGGAAATGCCGATAAAACAGTTTCATAGAAGTAAATTTACCAGAGAAGAATGTTTTTATCAGGCTATTATTTGAACTTTGAATTATTTTAAATTATGGAATTTGCTTGATTTCTTGTTATTGAAATTTTTTAATAAATTCCATGTTTATTCTGGACTGAAATGTTCTATGCTGCGCACAACACTTTCTATTACAAAGAAAATAGTATATTTTCAATAGAATGTACTGAGCCGTGCACAACACTATCTAACCAAAATACATTGTATGGAAAGTGTTATTAACCGCTCAAAAGATTATGATACCAAATAAACATGGAATTTATTAAAAATTTTAAACACAAGAAATTATGCAAATTCCACAATTGAAAATAATTCCAAGTTCAAATAATAGCCTGTTTTTTGTTCTGTTTTAGATTTAGATCCTGTACCAATCAATGCTTGTGCAAAGACCTTTGACAACAAGAAATATTTTATAAAAGGTAAACATTAGTATCATCAACCATTAAATATTTGCATTATGAAAATCTGAATTTAACCCTGACAGTACTGTTAAGATTAAACAGGTTTTTTATGCTACTTCTGTAGGCAACAAGGGCATTAAAGACCAAACAGCCTATTCATTTCTATCAGTGACTTTTCCTTAAAATTTTGTGTGAAGGTGTTGCATGATTTGAGGAACAAAATATGATGAAAAAAATTGGCGGTCACTGACTTAGTTTTGTCACTATAGCAACCACAGTTTCGTGTTTTCCCGATTACTAACATAATATTTGCTTGTTATCTAAACTCTCAAAAAAATGTTATATCAAGCCTACAAGCATAATTCTTGTTTTACGTTAAACAGTAGATTTGTATCTTTCAAATACAGGTTCAAGAGTTTAAGGCTCATATTGATTTGATCTTTAAAAATATGATTTATTTCATTCCCGCCAAAAATTAAACATAAAATTGAAAAACGTTTCCAGTATTAAAAAATATCTACCAGTGATTTCTTCATAAAAATTTAAAAAAGGAAAGTGCCATATGTACTCTTCAAAATAAAGCAAAAAAATGTGTATGTCACCGACCTTTCAAAAAAGTTATGAGTAATTTTCATGTTTTTTTCTCGTTCGTTTTGAAGAAAAGAGTTGTCTTTCTTCAGAACATTGCATCTGACGTCATAGTACAAACTTTCCTTGCTGGCGCACTATTTGAAAAAAGAAATCGCGAATTGGACGTTTGAAACCCACATTTAAATTTCCAAGAATAACAACTATATTCACCTACTTTATTATCCGGTAATACTAGAGATTAAGTATGTATCAGTTTCAGATGTTGTTGCCGCACAATATAAACCTTCAGAAACTAAAGACTAAGACGAACGTTTAGAAATTATTGCATCGAGTTTGTGAATTCATTATTTTAGAATATTTAAGATATAAGGAAATTAAAATTATAGGTATAATATATGAATGAAAGTTTTGATTCTAAAACGTTATACATCTATCTTAAAATGCAATCCTTTTATTACTACCTCATGTTGTTTTCAATAAACGAGACAGCAAATATAAAATACAAAAAGTTTTTGATTCAAAAATTAATTTAGAAATAATTTTCTGTTGAAAACTACAAAGTAAGATTTCTCCAACAGGATAAAATATAATAAATCTAAATTGCTCATTTTGGAAATTAAAACAAAGAAAAGGTTGTTGCCGGCATTGAAAATCGAAATTTGTTTTCAATCTTTCCGGTCACAGTTGTAGTTAAATGAAAGGGAGTGATTTTATGTAAGATATTATTCTTGGAGCAATTTTTTTTTGTCATAAGTTAAATTTACAACAATTTAGTTTTAAACACCGAAAATTTTGATTTTAATTCACATTCGCTGAGTATTAGTTTTATTAATATTTTTTGCCTTACAGCTAATTTCCTAATGCATGTAGGGTAAAACTTTGGTTGGCTTCCTTGCTTTGTTTGTATAAATGTTTACTCAAGCTCTGTAATTAAGATTGACATCTTTATATATAGGTATATGCTATTTAATTGAATTGGACGTTATCAAAATATAATTATACAAAATATACAAACAAAGCAAGCAGGCAAACCAAAGTGTTTATCTACATACATTAGGAAATTAGCTGTGAGCTTCAGTGAGATTAGACAATATGTTTATCATTTCTCCTTAAGACAATTTGAAATGAAACAAATGACAAACAAAAATGACCATTTGTTATCATTTTATTTTTACTTTTAAGATTTTGTCAAATAAGCAGTATAAATAGATTTTAACTTCATTGCAAGATTGGACATTATTTTACGAGAATCATCCAGACATCAGTTTTTTTTAAATTGACACTAAAATTAGAAGGATCATTGCATAAGGAACATGTTTACTAAGTTTTAAGTTGATAGGAATTCAACTTCGTCAAAAACTACCTTGACCAAAAACTGTAACCAAAAACTTTAACCTGAAGACGAAGAAAGGACGCACAGACCAGAAAACATAATGCCCATAAATCGGGCATACAAAACTTTCACCTAACCTGTACACAATCGCCGCAAACGAAAGACAAAATCTATGCAAGCGAAGAAGAAAAAAATTGAAATGCAGATCTATGCAAATATAAGACAAAATCTACGCATGTGAAAGAATAAAAAAAAAAATGAAATGCAGAACGGCGCAAATGCAAAAAGTCGAGATCAAAATTTATATTTTATTATTTTATTAGAACGAAGGTTAAATATAGTGTAGTATCTTATGTGTCCATTTGTGTTAAATTTCCACAGGATATTAAAGTAGCGTGACGCATAATAGTTCCTCTTTTCTTGGGAGACGTAGCGTACCTACATAGCGTACACCATGTTGGAATCCGTGAAAAACGTGAAATAGAACGTTATAATTTGACGTTTTTTCATTGCTAAAAACAACGTCATAGAGCTTTTATGTCACTACCAAGTTGCGTTAGCTGATGCGCATAAACAATAGGCTGTTTGGTCTTTAAGAGTGTTACTGTTGACCCTCTTTCCTTCTGTCAGTCTTATAGTCTCTCCATCCAATTATGTTTCCTCACTCTACCATCAGTTTTAATCATCTAAATTTTATAAGACATCTAGAGTTATGCCCCTTTATAACTTTAAATTGTGAATTTTTTCGTTTCTGCACTTTCACTTCAGTTTATCTCTTCCAAATTTTATTATAATCTTACACCGTGTTAAGAACAAAAACTATCAGACAGGTCGAATTTGGGCAGGGAGTCACACACTGCTCTAGAGTTATGCACCTTTTTAACTTTATAGAAAATTGCATCCATGAGTGATTCATGTCCTCAGACACATTCTTCTTTCCCTTTGTATCTCACCTGACCTTTGGTCATTTTTCAGTTTTCTGGGTTAATGTTAATTTCTGTCACAGTTGTAATTATTTTTATTACAGCATTATATTTAAAACTATCAACATATTATCCATGATTAGTTAAAAAGGTGAGACATTTTAGCTAGTGCACTCTTGTTGGTTATTATCTTGAATATTGTTATAGATAGAGATAAACTGTAAACAGCAATAATGTACTGCAAAGTAAGACCTAAAAAAAAGTCAACATGACTAAAACGGTCAATTGACACCTTAAGGAGTTATTGCCCTTTATAGTCAATTTTTAACATTTCATAAATTTTTACAAAATATTTTCCTCTGTAACAACTGGGTCAATTTCATTATAGATAGAGATAATTGTAAGCAGCAAGAATGTTAAGTAAAGTAAAATCTACAAACACATCTCCATCACCAAAAGACAATTTTGTCCTGAATCCATTTGTGTCCTTTGTTAATATGCACACAGACCAAGGTGAGCGACACAGGCTCTTTAGAGCCTCTAGTTTATATATAGGACTTATAGCAAAAATTGGCTGGCTCAGAGTCTGAAAATATGTTAAAAAGATACAGCTTCCTACAGACAATTGTCTAATGAACTAGTAGATCTAAAATATGACTCATCCTTTCTGTATAGTGCAGAGTTAGGCTGTTACTATTCTAAATTAAAATGTTTCCACATTTTTAGCTCACCTGGCCCGAAGGGCCAAGTGAGCTATTCCCATCACTTTGCGTCCGGCGTCCGTCGTCGTCGTCCGTCGTCCGTCGTCGTTAACTTTTACAAAAATCTTCTCCTCTGAAACTACTGGGCCAAATTTAACCAAACTTGACCAAAATCATCATTGGGGTATTTAGTTTAAAAAATGTGTGGCGTGACCCGGTCAACCAACCAAGATGGCCGCCACGGCTAAAAATAGAACATAGGGGTAAAATGCAGTTTTTGGCTTATAACTCAAAAACCAAAGCATTTAGAGCAAATCTGACATAAATATGTTTATCAGGTCAAAATCTATCTGCCCTGAAATTTTCAGATGAATCGGTCAACCCGTTGTTGGGTTGCTGCCCCTGAATTGGTCATTTTGAGGAAATTTTGCTGTTTTTGGTTATTATCTTGAATATTATTATAGATAGAGATAAGCTGTAAACAGCAATAATGTTTGGCAAAGTTAGATTTACAAGTAAGTCAACATGACCGAAATGGTCAGTTGACCCCTTTAGGAGTTATTGCCCTTTATAGTCAATTTTTAACCATTTTTCATAAATCTAAGTAATCTTTTACAAAAATCTTCTCCTCTGAAACTACTGGGCCAAATTAATCCAAACTTGGCCACAATCATCTTTGGGGTATCTAGTTTAAAAAATGTGTGGCGTGACCCGGTCAACCAACCAAGATGGCCGCCACCGCTAAAAATAGAACATAGGGGTAAAATGCAGTTTTTGGCTTATAACTCAAAAACCAAAGCATTTAGAGCAAATCTGATTTGGGGTAAAAATGTTTATCAGGTCAAGATCTATCTGCCCTGAAATTTTCAGATGAATCAGTCAACCTGTTGTTGGGTTGCTGCCCCTGAATTGGTAATTTTGAGGAAATTTTGCCGTTTTTGGTTATTATCTTGAATATTATTATAGATAGAGATAAACTGTAAACAGCAATAATGTTCAGCAAAGTAAGATTTACAAATAAGTCAACATGACGGAAATGGTCAGTTGACCCCTTTAGGAGTTATTGCCCTTTATAGTCAATTTTTAACCATTTTTCGTAAATCTTAGTTATCTTTTACAAAAATCTTCTCCTCTGAAACTACTGGGCCAAATTAATTCAAACTTGGCCACAATCATCTTTGAGGTACCTTGTTTGAAAAATGTGTCCGATGACCTGGCCATCCAACCAAGATGGCCACCACGGCTAAAAATAGAACAGGGGTAAAATGTAGTTTTTTGCTTACAACTCTGAAACCAAATCATTTAGAGGAAATCTGACAAGGAGTTTAATTGTTAATCAAGTCAATATATATCTGCCCTGAAATATTCAAATGAATTGGACAACCTGTTGTTGGGTTGCTGCCCTCCAATTGGTAATTTTTAAAGAAATTTTGCTGTTTTTGGTTATTATCTTGAATACTATTATAGATAGCGATAAACTGTAAACAGCGATAATGTTCATCAAAGTAAGATCTACAAATAAGTCCACATGACCTAAATGGTCAATTGACCCCTTGAGGAGTTATTGCCCTTTATAGTCAATTTTTAACAATTTTCATTAATTTGGTAAATTTATGTAAATTTTTACCAAATATTTTTCTCTGTTACTAATGGGCAAAGTTCATTATAGATATAATTGTAAGAAGCAAGAATGTTCAGTAAAGTAAGAACTTCAAACACATCACCATCACCAAAATACAATTTTGTCATGAATCCATTTGTGTCCTTTGTTAAATATGCACATAGACCAAGGTGAGCGACACAGGCTCTTTAGAGCCTCTAGTTCATATCAGGGCCTTTTATCGCTGTCTACACAGTATTGGTTTTCCTCATTGTTGAAGGCCATAAAATTGCATAGAATTGCTCATATTTACTTCATTTGAACTGAAGTGGGTAGTTGTTTCATAAGCAATTATACCACATCTACTTATAAATTATAAAAAAAAATTGTTCTAGATATGCATGAAATATTTATTGCTGGATTTTAAGCATCTATTAATCTATTATAATCTTTCTTTTTACAGACCAAATAGTGGACATTCAGACAGATTCACTGCATGAATTGAGACCAAATAAGACTTTGTCGACTGTATCTGCCTCATTAATATCCACTCATGTCTGTGGAATGCTTAACAATCGTAAGTTCATTTTATAAGTCCAAGTAATACAGCAAAGACAAAATATTGTATGCCTGGTAGAATATTTAAACTAATTCTATCCTTTCTTTAAGCTTGTCATACATGTTATTCTGTTACCATAAGTTGAAATGTTTTTTGGTATTTTATAGTTTAAAGTCCATGTTAAATTTGGGAGTAAATATACTCATCTTTTTGAATAAATAATCTCTTTCAACAATGAGAATATTAAGAAATAGTTAATGCAAGCTATACTTTATTGTAGTTTTAACATGGGTAGGCATTTTATTCGTGACTATTTTTGCCCAAGCGACAATGAGGGCTAAAATAACAGGAATATAATGCCTATACATGTTAAAACTAAAATAAAGTTTAGCTTGCATCAATTATTTCGATTCGGATTAGGACAATTAAGGTTATTTCTATGTCCAATGTGTATAAGTGTAAAGCAATTGTGTAGGCTCTTCCATGAACTTCCCTTTTTTTTTTGTAAAGAAGCAAACGGCTGGCACTGTGATTTTTCAGAGGGAGGCGTTTTTGAACATCCAGCATGAATGGTTGTTGATCTAGGTCAAAGATGTCAATTTCGGAATGCAACACATTACAGTCATAATAAATGAATTAGTAACAACATGTGCATCATTTAAGAGTTTGCAAGTGTTTTAATTTAAAGAAATATATTTAATGTATGCCAATGTGATAAAATTCATTATTCTGCAGTAGTCAATATACGCATGTGCAAAAAAAAAAATTGTATTTAGAGCATGGGTGAAAGAAGCACGTCATATTAGAATTTTGCACTACTGTTAATAATTTACAAGGATATAGACAAAAGTCTTTTTCCTAAATACCTTGTAGGTCAACAAAATATGTCAAGTGTATTTGTAAGAAGTATGCATCAGTCATATATGACATATATCTTTGTGTCCTAAATATCTATAGCTATACAAGTGAAACTTTGCTATTTTCTGTGGTTGTGTTGTTGAGAAATATTTTGGTAAAATACCAAAAATAATTCTTTAGGATTGTCACTCCTGAAATTATCTGTTGAAAATCATCTGTTTCAATACACAATGTGTTGTGATTACACACATGTTTTTCTTACAAGTCAGGTATTTCAAGTATTATAGTATTATTGATATTTTTTTCTTGTTTATTAATATTAAACTGCTACCTAAACATAGAAATTAAAAAAAAAAAAAAGGAAAAAGAAGATCACTACAATAAAAAATTATAAAAAATTATTAGTGACTTAAGCTGTTCCACCTGTCAGAAATGAAGATTGACTATGGTGATTTTCCTAATATTTCAGGCAAAGGTGGGGAGATTATTTTTGGATTATCCACAACATCAAAGGCAGAGGGATTAAAGGCATCTAGGGATGATCGAGATGAGTTTAGACTTGGTGTAGATAGAATGATGACAGATAAGTTGTCTCCCCCTGCCCTGCATTCTTTATTTGATATGGAGTACCATCAGGTTGTAGAAGATAATGAAGATTCAAAACGATTAATACCAATACCAGATTTGTATATTATTGGTAAGTAAAGCTGCAGTATTGAACAAATATAAAGTAAAATAAGCATTACTAAAATGTTCTTTTGTCTCAACTAATTAATTTAAAACAACTGTGAAAATAAAGGTACTGTAAACTCAGAAATTAAAGCGTGCCCAGGGATCTCCATGGCCTGTTTAACGATGGCGGCCCGCCATCGTTTAAATGTCTTGCGCCATCGTCAAAGACTCGCGCCATCGTTAAATTGTCTTGTGCCATCGTTAAATTGTCTTCCGCCATCGTTCAAAACTTCATCGTTTTTTGTAGCCCAACGCCATTTTTTTATCAATTATAATCAAATGCATGTAATTGCATAACCCTTAGGCTTTTTATGTTATAATCCAATACAGTTCTAACGCCTGAGGGATATCTGGATTAAGATCGCTAATTAATCACTTGTACCTGCATGAGCTTGTACAGGTAGATCAACAAACCAGACAGGAGAATACTATCTGAGGATAGACGATCCATTTGTCGAATTAATCAACTAAGTTTCAGCAAATGATTATGATAATTTAGATTAAATAAATAAATTAATAATCCAGTTACAAAGAAAACAGTTTAACAAGTCGAACACCTGCTTTATTTTGACTTACGCAATCAGCATCCCCCTTTTTTAAGAAGTACAAAATAAGACGCAAAACAGTAAATATTATTTCATCGCAAATAACTCGAGTACTGCTGTAACGATAATTTAGAATTACTTTAAAAGTTTAAAAACTTAAATATTTCCTGTAAAGAAATATCGTATTGTAATTCCGAATTCATTTCGTATATTACAATCAAATTGATACATCCGCGTTTCCGGTTTCTATTCAGACTCGAAAGATGCATGTTGCACAGTATCAATTTGCCAGATAAAGTCATTAAAAACCTTTTCATTTGTCAACGTTTGCTTTACAAATCTCTTTAACCTTTTACATAACCTGTACGAATCGTTTTGTTGTTGCTGCAAATCAGCCATACCTGAATTTGACAGTGTCCATGAAAAATAAGCTCCACATCATATGATTTTTAACCCCCATAACAATTACCAAAAATACAAGAAATCTACATGGGGACCTTCATGACAGCTTTTGGTCATTCTCGACTAAGGGGTGACCATGAAGACTTGCCATTTGAATGGTTAAAAACGGCAATAAATGAAAATATTGATACTTCTAATTCTATAATGAAAATTCAAATAAATATAATTTAAATAAGCAATGAATTAGCATGTTCACCATTCCTTGTATGGAGGGATAAAATACTTCCGATCGCACTACACTGTACAGCGTAGACACGGTTTGTAATGGTGAAAGTTCCTCCATCGTTCAATTTTCATCCATGGAGATCCCTGGTGCCTCTATTATTAAGATATTTTGAGAATGGACAAAAAAGTGAGATTAATTCTTGCAATATTTGTAAAATCTGCATACAGGTATATGTAACATATATCAGAACAGGAGTTCTTAATACATGTAATAGTTTGGCAAAAGTCATCCAGCTGCATTATTCACATTTTAAACTATCCCAATAATTTCCAGATTAACCATATTTATTTCATCCCATACATAAACAGATTTGTGGCTTCAAACGAATTTAGAACTCATAAAAGAATACCAAAATTATGCATAGTTGGACAAATCTGAAAATTGCGTTTTTCTAAACGCCTGCAGATATTGGGCTGATTATTGGTATGTAAGTTAACCATGATGAGTTACAGATTAAGTTTAAGTTTTGTTACGCTCTGCTAGTTTTTGCTGAAAAAACGGGCTTTGGACTTTGATAAATTGTTGAAAATCACAGTTATACAGATTTGTTTTCTAAACCATTTCAGATATAGGGCTGAATTTTAGTATGTGAGTTGACCATGATGATTTACTGATCAAGTTTAAGTTTCGTTCTACTCGTCTTATTTTTGCCGAAATAACGGGCTTTGGACTTTGATAAATGGTTGAAAATCACAGTTATATAGACCTTTTTTAGCTCACCTGGCCTAATAGGCCATGTGAGCTTTTCTCATCACTTTGCGTGCGGGGTCCGTTGTCGTCCGTCGTCGTTAACTTTTACAAAAATCTTCTCTGAAACTACTGGGCCAAATAAAACCAAACTTGGCCACAATCATTATTAGGGTATCTTGTTTAAAAAATGTGTCCGGTGACCCGGCCCACCAACCAAGATGGCCACCATGGCTAAAAATAGAACATAGGGGTAAAATGCAGTTTTGGCTTATAACTCAAAAACCAAAGCATTTAGAACAAATCTGACAGTGGTAAAAATATTTATAAGGTCAAGATCTATCTGCCCTGAAATTTTCAGATGAATCGGACAACCCATTGTTGGGTTGCTGCCCCTGAATTTGTAATTTTAAGGAAATTTTGCTGTTTTTGGTTATTATCTTGAATATTATTATAGATAGAGATATACTGCAAACAGCAATAATGTTCAGCAAAGTAAGATTTACAAATAAGTCAACATGACTGAAATGGTCAGTTGACCCCTTTAGGAGTTATTACCCTTAATAGTCAATTTTTAACAATTTTTCATTAATCTTAGTTAACTTTTACAAAAATCTTCTCCTCTGAAACCACTGGGCCAAATTAAACCAAACTTGGCCACAATCATTATTAGGGTATCTAGTTTAAAAAATGTGTCGGGTGACCCAGCCAACCAACCAAGATGGCCACCATGTCTAAAAATAGAACATAGGGGTAAAATGCAGTTTTGGGCTAATAACTCAAAAATCAAAGCATTTAGAGCAAATCTGACATGGTGAAATTATTTATCTGGTGAAAATCTATCTGCCCTGAAATTTTCAGATGAATCGGACAACCCGTTGTTGGGTTGCTGCCCCTGAATTGGTAATTTTAAGGAAATTTTGCTGTTTTTGGTTATTATCTTGAATATTATTATAGATAGAGATAAACTGTAAAGAACAATAATGTTCAGTAAAATAATATCTACAAATAAGTCAACATGACCAAAATTGTCAATTGACCCCTTAAGGAGTTATTGCCCTTTATAGTACATTTTTGTAAATTTTTAGAAAATATTTTCCACTGTAATTACTGGACCAAGTTCATTATAGATAGAGATAATTGTAGCAACAAGAATATTCAGTAAAGTAAGATCTACATACACATCACCATCACCAAAACACTATTTTGTCATGAATTTATCTGTATCCATTGTTTAATATGCACATAGACCAAGGTGAGCGACACAGGCTCTTGAGAGCCTCTAGTTTCTAAGCCCTTTCAGATATTGGGACAATTTTTGGCATGTTAGTTAACCAAGATGAGTTACAGATCAAGTTTAAGTTTTGTTCCGATCTTCTAACTTTTGCTGAAATTACGGGCTATGGACTTTGATAAATCACAGTTATACAGACTTTTTTTCTTAACTCTTTTAGATATTGGGCTGTTTTTTGGTATGTGAGTTACTCATAATAACTTACAGATTAAGTTTAAATTTTGTTCCGTTCCGCTAATTTTTGCCAAAATAAAAAATTTACAATTTTGAATATTGTTGAAAATCACAGTTATACAGACTTTATTTCTATACACCTCCAGATTTTCACCTGATTTTTTATATGTGAGACTACCATCATGACCATCTTGTTTGTGTCCACATGTGTTATTGAAATTGCAGATTTTTCACCTTTTTGAGACGGGGCCATTCGTGTCACTTTGACACATCTAGTTTACTTCCTGAAATATTTTGTTAGATAACACATTTAGTTGCACCAGCATATATCAATCTGTTAATTTTGGCTTGTCCATTTTTGTCACAGAATATGAAGTCATAAAACATGTAAAACTTTGCTCAGTGCATAAAAGTTATGCTTGAAACATGAAATTCAGTAATTTGATTGGTTGATTTTGGTGTTATGAGTACAAAAAACTGACTGGAAAGTTTTTTTACTTCAAGGCATGGCAGCAGGTGGAATTTTTAAGTCTTTTTTTTTAATCATTAAATAATTTTTGTTTCAGTTATCAGGATAAAGCCATCAAAAGGTAGTTTATATACAATGAAGAGAGACAATACTAGTTATATCAGATTTGGATCTACTACAGCTCTATTATCTATGCAGGTAAGTGAAAACACCACTCAGAATTGGTTATTGCCAACTTATCATCTTTATATTGTCCCTAAATTAGTTTTTGCTTGTCTGTGAAGAATTTCTGGGTAAAGATTTGTTTTCTTTCTCTGCATTATGCTGTATGTAACCAAGTCCACAATGCATTATGTTTAGTTTTCTAAATAGGATCAGCACATACAATTATGAAAGACTAGATGTTTTGTTTTTGATAAACTTGTCTTTTGTAAATTGTAGTACTAGAAATTATATAAGACTCTGTCTCCTCAGAGTTTAATGATATAGTAATGATATATATAGAGAGCAAGATCAAAATAAGCAGTTATATATTCTTTTAACAATGGTAACTAGCTTTGACTAAGTTTTAGTGAGAATTGTTAAAATATTCCTTTCTATCTCGCTCAAAAATTTTTTAAAATATTGGGCGTAGAATTTACAGATTTTTGTATATCTTTTTGCATGCAAAGTTTGAAAAGCACAGTGCTGTTCTTAAACATCTATAAAAGATTTGATAGGCTGTTGTGGTCATAACTATGAATATATTAAAAAATCTTTTCTTTTCTTGTTTCAAGAAATTTTTGACCTATGATAAAGTTGTATTTTAATTCTTTATACAGGATTTAAGAAATTTGGTTATATTGGAAGAAGAAGACAGATACAGATCACAGATCATAGAGCTACGACATAAATTGCAGTAACTTTCACCATAGCTGTATTCGAGAGCTACGACATAAATTACAAGAACATCAACAATAGCTGTATTTGAGAGCTCAGTTTTAATGACAGTGTTATAATTAGTACACTGGTAGGACTTCTGAAAAACTGAATGTTCCTAGGCTGACCAGTAAAACCCCATTTTAAGTACCTGTGGGATTTTGTCAATGCCAACAACTCTAGTGTTGGACCTCACTAGGAGAATGAGAAAAAGAAAACATGGTTCTGTTTGTTAATATTGAATTGAAAAGAAACTGTAGTCATTAGATAGATATTTGGAACAAAAGTCAAAATACAATTATGTTTGCATAGCAATTCCACCTACATAAAAAGGAATATGTTTATCCAAATACAAATACGCTTACATTTTTTACATATGTGCAAGAAGACAATTCCTGTTATACTAATTATGTGCCTGAGGAATTTTTTTTTAAAAGTTTTTATTTTTAATTATTGCCCTTGGGCATATAAAGTATGTGGGTCATTGGGTCAATCATAAAGTTTTTTTTAACTATGTTTTGAAAAGTTTTTTTCAGTTTTTATTAAACTTTTAAATTAGTTTGCTCATTTGAATTGAACATGAATATAAGTCAGTTGTGTGCATACCTATTAATGCTAGGGGTGTAATATATACTCTGAGACTTGACTGTTCACTTACAATGCTTATCCTAAAGTTTTTGCCTTTTCACAATACCAATTCCAAAAATATTTTACCAAAATTGCAGTTTGAATTGGTGTCTACTATTTGATCAACTAGTATAAAAACAGTTTAGCTCATAGCTAAAGAAAATTTGTTAGTCAATGTAATTAACAAGTTATACTTACAATCATAAAGATTTATATTGTAAATTGCTATGCATTTGATCTCAGGCCTTAATTTCTCTAAGATATTAATACAAAAATTTAAAGAATCAAAAAAAGTATTTTAAATATTTAATTATTGCCCTTGGACAGATCAAGTGTGTTGGACAATAGAACTTTATTCTTTTAAAGAATCAGAAGTTGTATAATCCTTGGTGTATCGGAGGTAACTTTTGATATTTATCTCATTATATAGATTTAGGAAAACATTTCTGTAGAATCTACTGTACAGCTATAGGTTAATGGTTAGGTATAGATTGAAACAATCGATTTAATCATCACTACGAAAATAGCAATGAAAACTATTATCAAGAGGGGAGAAATATATCAAAGGAATATTGAAACTCATAAGTTGAAAAACAAACTGACAATGACAAGACAACAACACAAATTGATCAGGTAAACAACATCATACACAACTGTAGTTAGAAAACTTCAGACTGAACAACATATGTTCATATGATGAAATCATAATCTTTCAGTCAGTTTAATTGAAGTCTGGAGCTGGCATGTCAGTTAACTGCTAGTAGTCTGTTGTTATTTATGTATTATTGTCATTTTGTTTATTTTCTTTGGTTACATCTTCTAACATCAGACTCGGACTTCTCTTGAACTGAATTTTAATGTACATATTGTTTATGCGTGTACTTTTCTACATTGGCTAGAGGTATAGGGGGAGGGTTGAGATCTCACAAACATGTTTAACCCCGCCGCATTTTTGTGCCTGTCCCAAGTCAGGAGCCTCTGGCCTTTGTTAGTCTTGTATTATTTTAATTTTAGTTTCTTGTGTGCAGTTTGGAAATTGGTATGGCGTTCATTATCACTGAACTAGTATATATTTGTTTAGGGGCCAGTTGAAGGACGCCTCCGGGTGCGGGAATTTCTCGCTACATTGAAGACCTGTTGGTGACCTTCTGCTGTTGTTTTTTTCTATGGTCGGGTTGTTGTCTCTTTGGCACATTCCCCATTTCCATTCTCAATTTTAACATTAACCCCACCAAATACCAGGGGTGATCTCAGAAGCTCCGTAAATGTAAGCAGCTAATGAAAATTGCAAACGTAACTGATTCGAGTACAGGTATTATAAATATCATGTTAACTTCGTTTTAGTTCACTTAGCCCAAAGGGCCAATAGTTATTAAAGGTACCAGGCTTATAATTTAATATGCGTTTCATCTACATAAGACTCATCAGTGACTCTCAGATCAAAATAGTTATAAAGCCAAACAAGTACAAAGTTGTAGAGCATTGAGGACCCAAAATTCAAAAAATTAAGCCAAATAAGGCTATGGTTATCTATGCCTGGAATAAGAAAATCCTTAGTATTTCGAAAAACTCATACTTTTTTAAACAGGAAATTTATAGAAATAGATAAAGGCAGATGTGGTGTGAGTGCCAATGAGACAACTCTCCATCCAAATAACAATTTAAAAAAGTAAACCATTATAGGTTAAAGTACGGCCTTCAACACGGAGCCTTGGCTCACACCGAACAACAAGCTATAAAGGGCCCCAAAATTACTAGTATAAAACCATTCAAACGGGAAAACCAACGGTCTAATCTATATAAACAAAACGAGAAACGAGAAACACGTATATATTACATAAACAAACGACAACTACTGTACATCAGATTCCTGACTTAGGACAGGTGCAAACATTTGCAGCGGGATTAAACGTTTTAATGGATCCAAACCTTCTCCCTTTTTCCGAAACAATAGCATAACATCACAACATAGAAAAACATACGATAAAATATCAATTGGCAGACTTAACTCAATCAAAAAACGTATGATTACACAATGAACGAATAAATTTGATCTGCGATATCTGAATACAAATGCACAGTTAAATAAATATTAGAGACAAACATTCATGACCAAAAAGCTGACAAACAAATTCAAACACACTGAGAAATATTTAACCAATCAATATTCACTATAGAAAAAAACCGGTTTTTTATAATCTTGAAATTTATACAAATGTGTAAGAATAAGTGAAAAATTGAGGATATTACAAATAATCAAAGCTGGTGTACAGACAAGATCCATATAAATAAAAAATAACAAAAAAGCATTATAAACAGTATCAACAGGTCGAATTAACAAGAAAATACGATTTGAGAGTACTCGCAGTTACTGACAGCTAGTTAAAAGCCAAAACCAATTAATAGTAAAAAATCATGCATCAGATACTAAAATCGACTAAAACACATCACAGGGATTTAGTATTTTAACGTCATTAATAGTCAAAGAAGACATGACTTGTAAAATGGCCATATAATTGATATTCACGTCAACACTGAAGTGTTGACTACTGGGCTGGTGATACCCTCGGAGACAAAACGTCCACCAACAGTGGCTTCGACACAGTGATGTAAATAGTTATCAAAGGTACCAAGCTTATAATTTAATATGCCAGAGAGCTTTTTCATTGCTTGCCAATCGTCATCATTCTATTCAGTTCAATATTTACAAAATTCACTCTGAAATTGTTGGGCACATTCATCCTTGGGGTATCTAGTAAAACAATTGTGTCTGATGACTCCACTTGTCAACACACATGGCTGACATGGCGAAAATAGAACAAATGCTAGGATAAAGATCGAGTTTTATGATGTTGAGATGTACCCAAGAAAATGTCTATTACAACAAAACTGTCAGTCCACATCTGTAGGAGTTTTTGCCCTTGAATGACAAGTTTTACAATTTTTAATAGCGCTTTTCCTTATTATCTTGAAAACTTTATGCTAGATACTTAGATAGAAACTTTATACATAAAAATGATTAACAAGAAGAGAACTACAAAAAAGTAAACATGTCACAAATTGTCAGTCCACAACTTGTTGGAGTTATTGACCTTAATTTAAATGACGATGTTATAAAATTTTTGCATTTGTCTATTATCTCAAAAACTATAATAGATGGATAGAAACCTTTATTATTAACATTGATCAGCAAGACCAGATCTACTAAAACGTTACATGGACAGAATCGTAAGTCGACTCCTTATTGGAGTAATAGTGCACTTAAATGTGACCAATTACACGATTTTAGCTTTATCTTTATATATAAACTTTAAAACTAGAATTGATGCAGACATTTTTTTTAATAGAACAAGTTATCGGCAGGACAAAAAATATTGAATTATGATAATCAACTGTCAATCATTAAGAGGACAAAAGGACATCTTCAAAACAGCTATCGGAAAAATAGAACAGCACACCATTATAGGTGCTGAATCTGGATCAAAACATCAATTAACTAGAGGCTCTAAAGAGTCTGTGTCGCTCACCTTGGTCTAAGTGCATATTAAACAAAGGACACAGATGGATTCATGTCAAAATTGGTAATGGTAATGTGTTTGTAGATCTTACTTTTACTGAACATTCTTGCTACTTACAATTTTCTCTATCTATATAGACTTGGACCTTTAGATACAGAGGAAAATATTTTGTAAAAATTTACAAAAATTTACCAAATTAAAGAAAATTGTTAAAAATTGACTATAAAGGGCAATTACTCCTTAAGGTGTCAACTGATCATTGTGGTCATGATGACTTATTATTAGATCTTACTTTGCTGAACATTATTGCTGTTTACAGTTTGTCTCTATAATAGTATTGAAGATAATAACCAAAAACCGAAAATTTCTACAAAAATAACCAATCGGGGCAGCAACCCAACAGCCAGTTGTCCAATTCATCTGAAAATTTCATAGCAGATAGAAATAGACTTGATAAACAAATTAGCCCCTGTTTGATTTGCTCTAAATGGTTTGGTTTCAGAGTTATAAGCCAAAATCTATATTTTACCTCTTTGATCTATTTTTAGCCATGGTGGCCATCTTGATTGATTGGCTGGGTCACCGCACACATTTTTTAAACTAGATACCCTTTTTATGATTGCGGATGAATTTGGTTAAATTTGAATTAGTAGTTTCAGGGATGATTTTGGTAAAAGATTACAAAAATTTACGAAAAATTGGTAAAAAATAACTATAAAGGGCAATAACTCCTTAAGGGGCCAACTGACCATTGTGGTCATGTTGACTTATTATTAGATCTTACTTTGCTGAACATTATTGCTGTTTACAGTTTGTCTCTATCTATAATATTATTCAAGATAATAACCGAAAACGGCAAAATGTCTTCAAAAATTACCAATAAGGGGGCAGCAACCCAACAACCTGTTGTTCGATTCATCTTAAAATTTCATAGCAGATAGAAATAGACTTGATAAACAAATTAATATCTGTCTGATTTGCTCTAAATGGTTTGGTTTCAGAGTTATAAGCCAAAAACTACATTTTACCCCTATGTTCTATTTTTAGCCATGGTGGCCATCTTAATTGGTTGGCTTGGTCACCGCACACAATTTTAAACCAGATACCCTAATAATGATTGCGGATAAACTTGGATAAATTTGACCCAGTAGTTTCAGAGGTAAGATTTGTGTGAAATATAACAAACATTTACAAAAAATTGGTAAAAAATGTCTTTAAAGGGCAATAACTCCTTAAGGGGTAAACTGACCATTTTGGTTATGTTGACTTATTTGTAGATCTTATTTGGCTGAACATTATTGCTGTTTACAGTTTATCTCTATCTATAATAATACTCAAGATAATAACCAAAAACGGCAAAATTTACTTAAAATTACCAATTCAGGGGCAGCAACCCAACAACCGGTGTTCGATTCATCTGAAAAATTCAGGGCAGATAGATCTTGACCTGATAAACAATTTTACCCTGTCAATTTTGCTCTTAATGCTTTGGTTTCAGAGTTATAAGCCAAAATTGACATTTTACCCCAATGTTTTATTTTTAGCCATGGCGACCATCTTGGTTGGTTGGCCGGGTCAATGGACACATTTTAAAAAAAAAGATACCCCAATGATGATTGTGGCCAAGTTTGGTTAAATTTGGCCCAGTAGAGAAGATTTTTGTAAAAGTTAACGACGACGACGGACGCTAAGTGATGAGAAAAGCTCACTTGGACCTGTGGGCCAGGTGAGCTAAACACGGAGACCAATTCCCTGAAAAATCAAAGGGGTGTATACAGAAAATCAGATAAATATGACGGGAGTGTCTGTATCCACCTGAAACACTTTTGTAAATGAATAAGCAGAAGAGCATAAGAGTAAGACAGATGGGCAAAACAGAAATTTACCTCAGGTAGTAAACTATAAACACTACTACAATACGGCATTTATTAAACGCAATGAAGGAAATGAAACAGAATCTAGAGAATGGAGCTAGTTTTTAAAACAAGACAGTTTGGGTCAGAGGGGATTACACTTGCAAGACAAAGAGTGGAGGGACTTATCAAACGGCCAAGTGAAAGAAAATGGTAAAACACCGAAATACACCTTGAAGCAATAGATCTCAAAACAGATAGAAACCTGGATGGTACAACAAATATATTCAAGCAACAAGAGGAAAACACTTTCAACAATACAACTGAAGTATGCCAAGGGATTTCTGATCATGATATTGTTTGTGACAAATCAACAACTACAACAGTTTAACAAAATCAGACACCAAGAAAAGTACCAATATAATAAAACAAATTTAGAGAAAATGAAAGCTGAAGCAAAAAATCTTGGAGACGACTTTAGTAAAAGTAGAAGGAATCTAAAAAAATACCACAGATGACTATTAAATAGTTATCAAAGGTACTAAGTTTATGATTTAATACGCAAGACGCGCGTTTCGTCTACATAAGACTCATCAGTGTTGCTTAGATCAAAATAGTTAAAAAGCCAAACAAGTGTATACAAATCTGATGAGCATTGATGACGAAAACTTCCAAGTAGTTCCGCCAAATAAGGCTTCGGTAATCTATGCCTGAGATGATAAAATCCTTAGTAATTCGATCGAATAAATCATACTTTTGCAAACAATAAATTTATAAAAATGACCATACAATTGTTATTCATATCAACTCCGAAGTGCTGACTACTCGGCTGGTGATACCCTCGGGGACGAAACGTCCATCAACATACAAACAGTGGCATTGACCCAGTGGAGTAAATAGTTATCAAAGGTACCAGGCATATACTTTGCAAACAGTAAATTTATAATGATCATATAATTTATATTCATGTCAACACCTACATGGATACCCTTGGATAACATTAGAATTCCATGGGATAATGATAAAGAGACACCAACTGCATTATATTAAAAATATCGGAGATAAAGAAAAAATAAAAACAAAATATAACCTTAAACATCTACCCCGTATAGTAACTCACAAATGCTATTGGACTATGTTTCTTTTATTCTAAAATACACGAGGAAAGACACAGCTGCAGTACCACCTCCAAAACATCAGGAAGTCGCATCAAATGACACAGTTGACAAAGCAGATATTTTGAACAATCCATTTCAATCTGTGTTAACCGAAGACAATAGAACTGTCAGTTGTGTGAAATGAAAACTACGACACTACGACATCAACATCACTTTAAATGGAGTAGAAAAGCTGTTTAAAGACCTGAACCCCAACAAAGCAAGCGAGCCAGATCAACTCGCCTCACGAAAACTGAAAGAACTTCATCACAAATTAGTACAACTTTCATGTTCAATAGATCAATGTTTCCAGGAAAATCACCCACTTTACAGACCATCTAGGCACTACAACGCCATGGTTTTTACCGTCTTTAGCCCAAGACACAAATGTTTCAAGTACTCAATCATTCCGAAACCAATTATAGCCTGGGATAAACTATCAGACTCGATAGTGAAAGCTCCCACTAGACACAAGACTGATTGCGTAGATGACGGGATATCTTCCGCCACCTGTACAACATGCAGAGTATTTTTTGACCTATTAAATCATTTTTATGTTTAATAGTCAATACCGGCACCGACGCACACACGAAGTATAGAGTACTCTTCAATAATTGTAATTAATATTTATATAAGAAGAATGGATGCAACAGCCAGTTGATCATATATACACTTCTGCTATTTTGATATCGTATGGATGCCAGTAAGGACGAATTAAATAAGTGAAAAGTACTAAGAATATTAATGAAAATCTACTTTAAGAAGACAATCACACAAATACATAGAGAAAAGGGGAGGTCCTTTACGTAAGTGTCCCGAGACAAAGAGCATCACACAAAAGTCAATTTAAACATACAACAGTTAACAGCGTTTAAGGTAAGTTTTTAATGTCAAGGTTCTTTTCTTATTTTTATAGGAAATACATATACATATACATTGTATAGCTAAGACTGAAAACCACAATTAAAATAAATTGTAATAAGGAATTTTTTTGAAAATAGTTTTCAGAGTTAACTTTTTGAAATTTGAAATTGTTTATTCACACTTAACTTGTTTACATTAAATTTTATGAAAGACCTATTTGTTACAATGGAACAATTATTACTGGGTATTTAAGATTTTTTTGAATATCAACGAGGCCACAGATTTTTGAAAATCTTAAAATTAACCTTATAAAGGAGACTTTTAAATGTAATTAACTTCTTCAACGAAGTACCAATGTCACAGAGTGATCTTTGTAAAAAGGGTATCATTAGGGTGACCCGATTTGGGTATGTGGGTAGCATTCTTAGGCTTCGAATGTCTGATAATTAATGTATTAGAATATATTTGATCTTATACTAGGAATTAACTTGATAATTGATTTATATGTGTAACGAGTGGAAGTAAACTAGCTATAAAATTACACCCAATCTTAGTATCATATCAGCCTATAAGACGTCTTGTACATCGATAGTATATTATAAAAAGATCAATGCATGTCCTTTTCCATAATGTCTCTTGTTGATATGGCGGGTATTGGGATGCTACCCGGGTAGATACGGAAAAGGTTATACATTAATCAGTATATACCGAACCTCTAAAATGAGAAATTTTCCTTTGTTGCAACAGCTAGAAATAATGATTGGTACTTGTTTGATTTCTGTAATAAAGTAATGTGTAAGAGTTGTTATTGTTCAAATAAACAATAGGATTGAATACAAGCTATAACAACTTAAAAAAACCATTATCCTCTCAAAAGCATAACAATACATAAAAGTTCAAGATGATAGAAATTATATACAATTCTGTAGATTGGAAAAATATATGGATTCAATATGTTTAAAGGGGCATTAGCTGTAAAAGGCCCAAGACCACAATTAATGACCCCGCTTTTCGTTGTTCACGAATATAGTTCCCTTTAATTATAGTGTATTTTTTCTTTATTTTTTTTCTTACCCTTTCTCATTCATTTCTTAGCTTTTCTGGGGTGGAAATGAAAGAAGAGAGCTGAAATAAACTTTTGGATGTTTTATTTTAACTGATTTTAATAAGGAAAGAGTGATTAGGCCAGGTGCAAAAAGGTTATATTTACACTTTTCGGAACATCTCTTGACTTGCCTATAGGGGTATGGATGTGTATTGGCCAAATTTGTATGATGTACAGATGCAATTTTTCTGAAAATTGCATATATTTTTGGACTTGTACTGTACATTACACACACAAAAAATTAGACAAAAAGAATAGGCAATTTTTTTTTTAATGTGACAAAACGTTATAAAGAAATGATAGAGGAATTAATTGTGGTCTCGGGCCAAAATTCGTGTTTGTAAACATTACATTAATTTCTGGACCGATGGCTGGTCTAGCTATGAAAATACGGAGAGTCAAACAGGAAATAGCCATTAAAACATGTAAAAAATAATCTTGATGATCTTATAAACCATCTTTGAAGGCAAAATTAGTACTTAGCTGTCTAAAATTGAATTTTCTTACACAATATCTTTCATATTTGAAAAATCCACCGGGGCAAAAATGCGAAACTAAACTCCTAACTTTGTATTGCTACCTTATGCTATTTTAAGCATGGTAGGATAATTCAAACTATATTTAATGAGAGTAAGAAAAAGAGAAAAGCGAGACTCGCCGATCGGACATTCTAAACAAAATATGAATCGAATTTTCTTATGGAGCACCACAAGCACGATTTGGGTCATTTTCATTATCTATCAAGATTTTTGGAACTGCATATGTGTCTCAATTTGTAAAATGCAATATGTTTTCTTCTATATCCAGTATGCGTAAAAGTTATCAAAACTAAAATTATTTTCTCTGGATCTAATATATTACGACAATACATTCAATGCACGAATTGAAGATGTTTAGTTCAGAAAAAATGTCCTATCGACACATCGGTACTCAATAGTGAGAACGGTTTCTAGTAGTATAATAATTAGTCTCAGCATTATCTGAGAAACTAACCATAACATATTCTTGAACACTATTATGTATTTAATGAAATGAACATATTCAGTAACGCTTATTTATTCTATAACTCAAAGGCGCCTCGGTGGCCGAGTGGTCTAAGTAGTTACTACTGTAATCACTAGCCAGTAAACACGGAGGTTCTGAGTTCGAACCCCGCTCGTGCATGTGCACTCGACTCCAATCTTAATTGAATAGGATTGTCAGTTTTACTTTCGAAGGTCGGTGGTTTTCGCCGGGCACTGCGACTTACTCCACCAACAAAACTGGCCGCCACGAAATAGCCCAAATGCGGTTCTTAAAAGTGGCGTTAAAACCAAAAAAAAATCAAGAATCTAATTCTAGAACAGTTTCCAATCCAGTTTAAAAAAAAACAATTGGGATTCTTTTCTCGCAAATGGTGGAATTCCAGTAAAAAATCTGGAAATTCTCAAACTGCAAGCATCTGACAAACTCAACCCCCCTTTCTTTTTAAGGCAATATATATTTGTGCGATATGGTTTTATACAAGATCATTGAAACCACTTTGAAAAGATGCAAAAGAAGACTGATCAACATAATGGTTATTCTGACTGATGAACACTTTTTAATAGCAGACGTGTCAGATGCAAATAATAATGGAAATTCCTCTGTATCATCACCAACTAGCACTTACTATAAAAAAAAGTCTGCATGAGGATTCAGTATCGATAAATGATCAAGATTTACACTGTCTTATGTATGCTGACGATATTGTTGTATTATTGACGTCTCACGTGTTAATATTTGGGTATACGTTTTTGCGCATCTTACAGTAGCACAGAAGAAATTGTATAGAAATGTACTAAAAGTCTATTGAAGTTGTCTTAAGATTTTTTATTATTGAATCTTCCAGTCAAAACAAGCAAGCATGTAATTGTTTTGATAACAAACTTGTGTTCACATGTCCTAGTTTTCTTCGTAATTACAATTTTGCAGGCATCAATTAATTTTATGTGTTTGGTGGTATGGTCGAATACATGCATGCTTGTTTTAACTGGAGGACTCAAGGATGTACCCCTATTTTTGACATTTTTACTTACTAGAATTATGTCTGTTTGTTTTGTTCTCACATTGTTGTCAATATAATAAAAACAATTATGATATTGTCATATAAGTTAGAGGTGTAGCATGCGTTAAAACCATGTTTAATCAACCATTTTCTACATAAGAAAATGCCTTTACCAAAGATATGACAGCTGCTATCCATTCATTCGGTGTTTGAGATTTTGATTTTGCCATTCAATTAGGGACTTTCCGTTTCGAATTATCATTAAAGCAATAATAAAATACTACAGATAACAAATATAGTTATCAAAAGTACCAGTATTATAATTTAGTACGCCAGACGCGCGTTTCGTCTATATAAGACTCATCAGTGACGCTCATATCAAAATAGTTATAAAGCCAAACAAGTACAAAGTTGTAGAGCATTGAGGATCCAAAATTCCAAAAAGATTGTGCCAAATACGGCAAAAATCTGGCACTTACTTCTTAATAATCAAATAAGTCAAAGAAAGTGCGGGGTTCAGGTCGTCTCACTAATCAATACTCTTTAACATTTTATGACAGGGGTAATAGACAACAGCAATCTTTATATTGCCGTTTTAAAAGATTGGGATATATATATATATACAAATCTCAATAACCACTCAGAAGGGAAATTAAATATCTGGATATTGTTTTAAAAAAATTGAAGAAAGAGTCTAACAAGATTTCGCACTCTGTTTACCATTTTTCTATAGAGACAGGTAGATATGATGATACTCCTTGAAACAATAGAGCAGGTCGATGGCATTTTGTAACTGTAACAGTTATAGTCCATCTGATCAACAAAAAACATATTAACAATGATAAATAATTGGTGAACATTTTATAATTTTCCCTCAGTGTGTTCTAGAGCACCGTCAACTCAAGAATCCTGCACAGTATCAAATCTACTCCTCGTTGGTATACATTAGTCACGAGGAGAAAAGTATTGGGGATAATATCATCATAATTATTGTTGCAGCTTTTGAATGACAGCCCCTTGATGACTGCATTATAGTTTCTCACTGTTTGTCACTGGTCATGATTTCCACAGTCCTTCAAAATAAGAAACTATAGTTCTAGTTCTATTATGATCTTTTATTTCCTGCTAATATATTTTACATCTATTTTTATAAAATTTACTTCATGACACATAACACTTTAGACTGTAAACATTGTAAGTATATCATATTTGCTCATATTTTACTTTATTTCTTTGTGCATTGAATATTTTCACTAAAAACTCGCATTTTTTATAATCATTATTGTGTAACAATGGTCGTCTATTTTGCCTGACAAGAGCCCACAATTGGTAAAAGTAAATAATGTCTAAATTGTAAATGTTAAATGTCTATAATAGTTTTCTAAAGTTACTAGGAATGTTCTTATTGACGACTGTCAAATTGAAGGATATATTTAAATATTATCAAATAAATAGTGCATTATGTGGAAAACATGTTAAATTCATTGACATAAAATTCTATTTTAAAAGTTTTGTGTGAAAGATTAAGACTTTTCCATCCTAAGTCCTATTTTTTCGTGTCACTTTTATTTTTATTAGTTATCCGAGTGTCAGCATTGACTAAAAACAAACAATGGAAAAATGCTCTAAATTAAAAAAGAATACATGTGGATCATTATGTTGTAAGTATGAAACATGTATAAAACAATTTTAAGAGTGATATTTGTAATACTTATACACTTTCTAATATATTTGTTTAAAGGGTTATTAGCTACAATTGAAGCAAAAAATAAAATACAATTTTATCTTGTTTCAAATATTAAGGATGTATGACGTATGCGTTCTTGCGTGTATTAACAAAAGCGGTCAGTTTGGCCCCAATTTGTCTAAAAGGCGAAAAGTCAAGTATTTTTTACTTATAAGTGAATAATTGAGAATCAATTGAATTCCTATTCATGTTTGCTTCAATGTAACCACGCATCTAGATGTGTAACGCATGTACTATGCGTGTTAAGCTATAAAAATGAAATGTATTCCAACATTGAAACTCAAACAAGTGTGAACCATTCAATAAACTAATTCGTTCAACAAAAAATAAGTCTTATACAGGTAAAACCGACGATTAAATAATTGTTTGAACCAATAACACGAAAGCAAACAGACTTAGAAAAAGCCAATTGCACTTACTTGCTATCTATTAATATTTATGTTTATATCGAGTTATACGACCTTCGTAAAACTTCAGAGAACATCTCGAATATTAATAAATGTTGTCTTGACTGAAATACGCAAGAAATACTGATTCATATTATCCAGTCCATGCATTGTTAGTTCATCCGAACAATTTTTGCAAAGATTTCTGCTCAAGCCAGCGCTATAGGCCGTCTTTAAACTTTTTTAACTCGTTTTGAAGGCCTCATTGTGACTATGAGATTAAGAACAGCAATAATAGAGCTGTTTCTTTGCTTTTTGTGTGTTATTTGCTTTGCATGTACTGATTTTGTGTATTAGATCGATACCCCATATCTTTTTTTTTTCAATTGTTAATTTAATAAGAAGATGTGGTATGATTGCCAATGAGAAAAAACTCTCGACAAGATACCAAATGACACAGAAATTAACAACTGCAAGTAACCGTACGGCCTTCAACAATGAGAAAAGCCCATACCGCATAGTCAGCTATAAAAGTCCTCGAAATTATCAATGTGAAACAATTCTAAAGAGAAAACAAATAAGTAACAAATCAACAAACGACAACAACTGAATTACAGGCTCCTGACTTGTGACAGGCACATATTTACAGAATGTGGCGGGGTTAAACATGTTAGCGGTATCCCAACCCTCCTCCTTAACTGGGACAGTGGTGTAACAGTACAATATAAGAACGAACTATAAAAATAAGTTAAAAAAGGCTTAAATGTTAATGGTTTATTTTTGGATTTTTAATTTGGATTTACTTTTAATATAATATAAACCAGATGTAAGATCAGTGAACATGAATTTGGTAGCCCAGGCGTCTTTAACGTTTAATTTATTTTCTACAATTCAATTCAATATTTATCATAACAAAAATTATTTTGATTGTATTTCTATTAGATAAACTAGCGCAGGTTATTTTAAATCCATAAGAAATTGAAGACAGGATATTTTAGGTTTAAATATATACTTTGTTTAAAAACAACATTCTCAGTATATACATTTAAACACGATTATCGATTGAACAATTATTTTACTGAAAAAAGATCGCTTTAAATTTAAAATTTCTTTGATTTTAATTATTCTGGAAAAAATCAACATATTAGATATCAAGGTCGTATAATGCTAGCATATATAGTGACTCGGACCGTTTGCAAATATTGTTTTGTCTGTTCTTGTCAAGTCACATGATGGGTTTTTGTGGTTGTCATTTGTTGTATTTCTCCGCCCTTTTAGCATGGTAATGATATATATATCATATTTTGGTACAAGTACCCGGTTTACTTTCCCGGTAATGTATGTTGCACAATAAAGTTATGACATGATACTATATAAAATGTAAACTATTAAGTCCGAAAAAGACAAAAATTATAACAAGACATTTCAAAATGCTATTCCAACTGTTGGTTTTAAGTGGAACAATTTTCCTAATTGAAGGTAAGTTACAGTTGCAATTAATTTTGATATTAAATCAACAAAACCTACCCTTAGTTCCCTTTCGATTTCGATAAGTGGTATAACATTAGTATAATCTTGTATAAAAAACGTACAATTAAAATCTGTTTAGAAAAATCATTCTGTTTGCACTTGCTATTTTGAAGCCATTTATAGCTTGCTGTTCTGTGTGAGCCTCGACTCCGTGTTGAAGGCTGTTATTTGACCTATAATGATTTACTTTTACAAATTGTGACTTTCATGGAGAGTTGTCTCATTGGACCATCCCACATCTTCTTGCATCATATTACGACATACATGTCTCCAGAAGCGCATCTAGGTAGAATTCTTACAGCAACTTCATGAGAAGTGCATGAAGTCGCGATCTTTGGCATTGCCATAAGTTTTGTGCAGAATTTAAGGTAAATTATCCCAAAATATAAAGAAACTGGTTTAACAAAAACAATAAAGCCGTGTCAAGAAACTATTGATTCAAAATGATAATGTGTTGTATTGGAAACTAAACGTTTTTTTGTGTTTGGTAATCTTTTCCTTTATTCTTTGGAGAGTTTCTTGAAACTTTAATGTTGTCTTGAAGCTTTAATGTTATCGAAAATTTTGAACCAATACATGCATATATACTAAACCAAGTCTTGCATGCACGTTTTGTTTTTTTATATTTGTAACACATCTCAAACGTATTTTCGACAATTTATATTTTTTTTTCGATGGTGGATGATCGAATGAAAAATTACATATTAATCTTTTGGTATGTTGCCAGATATCACCTTATTAGTAAATCTAAACATATCATTTATAGGCATAACCAATCTTCACGAACAGCTACATGTATAAGCATAAGCCAATCGTGGTCTTGCGGACAAAATCTTTTTCTACTTTTTCGGTATGTAAGATAAGCTGAGTAGCGTTCAATATCATAGCGGTTACATAGGGCTACGTAGATGTATGACTATTGGGCGTGTAGCTAGCCCAGCTGCTACATAGATATTGATAGCAGCTAGGCTAGCTACACGTTCAATAGTCATATATATACGTAGCACTACGTAGCATTATTTAGCTGCTACGATGTTGAACGCAACCCTGCTCACTTTGGGTTTAATTCATGATAAATATTTGATAAAATTTTGTACCATGTATGGATGTGTCACTAATATTACAATGGATGTTGAATGCGAAACACGATAATCCTACAGAGGGACCATCGGAACGGGCTATTGACGTTAAAACTTTTTTACCTGTAGCCCGAACGGACATTTATGTTTTAAAAATACGGACATTACGGTTTTTGCTTTTAGTCACCTATGTAGAATTGACTGGAAATTTGCGTTTTTAACCTAGTATAAAAATTTAAGTGTAAACGGAATTATCAATTTGACGTATATATGTCGTGTACAAGTTGCGATTTTGTACACGTTATAACATGTACAAAAATGTTGTACATGTTATAACTTGTATAATGCAAAAAAAAAAGTTATAACATGTACAAAAGTACCTCGTACATGTTATAACCTGTACAAAATATTGCTTGAAAAGGGTTTTAACTTGTACAAATTTGAAAAATAAAGATATGTTTCTATTAATGCAAGAGGTTTTATCAACCTCGATGATATTTTCATCATTTTTGTTATTATTCGTTCATGTTAGTGTGTTTTGTCCTTTTTTTGATACAGTTAATGTCCAGGGGTCGGTATTACGAAGCAATCCTAAGATCTTTTATAAGATATATCTTTGGAGTTAGGACATGTTTAATAATCCTCTTATGACTATCTATGGACATATCTGAGACCTCGTCTCAAAGCTGTCTCAGGATGATCTTAGCAAAGATATACTCAAAGGTGTCACTGTATCGGTTATGAAAAGGTCAAAGGATAAAATTGTGCATCACTGCTTAAAATCAATATATTGAAGGTTGTTTGTTGACAACTCATAATAATCCGTCAACCTACAAAGATTTCGCAGGAAAATGAAAATTGATAATAAGATAATAAATGAGTGTAATTTATATAAATAAATTTTAGACTATACTACATGTCCTAAGACCATCATTACGGTAGACATCTCCCAAAGGAGTAGGCCCTGTAAGGGCGATATTGGCCTCAAATTTCAAGTTCATCTAACGAAAGATTTTGGACACTTTTTAAACACTTAAGTGTCTATTTCAATTGATTCAATTAGTTTATGTGAAAGATTTTAACTGATTTAGTTATTAAAAACGCTCCGATTCAAGCTTAAATATGAAAAATATATCAAATATGCTAAAAGACGTCACTTTTCAGATGGTTTTTGTCAAAAATGTAAGTGGCCGCATCCGTGTTCATCCTCAACCTTTATATATGTTATGTATAATCATAAAATACAACTTACATTTCAATTTTATGGATGAACACGAATGCGGCCACTTTCATTTAAGACGGAAACCGACTAAAATTTAACTAAAATGCTTAAATTGTGAAGATTTTAGCAATTTAGCATGACTTAATGATGCTAGTACCCGATATATATGAATTGTATTGTCAAAAACAGCCCATATTTATGTAGCAGAATCATTCTACTTTCCAGTAAATATCTCAAAGATTACCTTTTCACAATTTTGTAAAACTGCTTTATTTTTGGGCCAAAAAGGGGTCTTACTGAACTTACTCCTTTATGACCCACTTTAAGACATGTTATAATTTAGTAATACTTTGCATAAGACCATCCTAAAAAGTAAAATAACCAAAATACTGAAATCCGAGGAAAATTCAAAATGGAAAGCCCCTAATCAAATGATAGACACATCAAACGAATGGACAACAACTGTCATATTCCTGACTTGGTACAGGCATTTTCAAATGTAAAAAGTTTCGTCCAAAGACAGCTTTGTGAAACTAGCCCCAGACGATAGTTTTTATAATTTCTTTTTACCTTTTAAAACGCACATGCAGTCAACAAACACTATTCAGTATTGTTATCTGATGAATTATAATTGTAAATGTTCAATTCAAATGCAATAGTAAAATACTTTCATTCTAGATGACACTAAAAGACGTAAGAGGATAGCCAGGGTAGATTTCTCTACAAACTATACCCTGATTTCAAAGTAGAGGATATATATTTAAAACATCAAAATGACATTTAGGCGCCTAATGCAATGTTGAAGAGTAGATTCAAAGATATTTATAATGAAGTGTGGTCCAATGAAAACAATTCCAGCTCTATCTTGCTTTTAGGGGTAAGCAAAGAGACATTGCTATATTTTTTTGCAATGAGGGGGTGTTATTATGCAAAACTTTAAGGCATTGTGTATAGTCATTAAGGAAATGTATGATTTTATTAAACAGTGTCACACTGATGTAAGCAATGATGGACTGAATGAAACATACAATTACATGAAAATACATTATGCCAACATTAATTATGAAGCATAAATTTCTGAAACTTTGTGATCATTGTCCTCTAAAGAAAAAAACACGTTCTGGCCTATTGATTGTTTTTCTTTATTATTTAATGAATTTAAATGTCTATTCTGCTTCATTTAGATTTATCTTAATTTTTGTACAAGTTAAAACGATTTTTAGCCAATATTTCGTACATGTTAAACATGTACGAGGTACTTTTGTACATGTTATAACTTGTATTTTTTGCATTATACAAGTTATAACATGTACAATATTTTTTGTACATGTTATAACCTGTACAAAATCGCAACATGTACACGACATATATATGGAATAAAAAATGAAATTTAACAGCTTTTTTTTTATTATTCCTAGATTTGAATACGAGAACTGTATTCAACTTGTGTTCATTCTAATCTTTTGCCTGAAAAGTTAGAGGAACTTTTCTCAAAAAGGTTGTCCTTTGATTTTAGGATTTAAGGGAATCCTTAAGTGAATGCGACTTATAGTGTGAAATCATATACATTTTGGTAATTAAAAGCTTTTGATATTTTTTTACCATGCAAATACACACATCAGAAGACTTCAAAAGAATAAAATCGGGGTCCATGTGCTTATTTTTTAGTTAGAGAAATAGAAAATCTACAGCTTTTGAAATCAAATGGGAATCCCATTTTCCTTGTTTTTAGCGACTAATTACGTCACAGTGTATTCTTAAAGCGTTTCAGTTTCCTTTGCAAATTAATAATACTTCCAAATTTACATAGTCGATAAGATGATTTAAGTGTACTCTTTTTTTTTTTTTGCCAAACACAACGTGCTCAATTGCAATGCATAGTTTTCTACCAAAGGTTCTCGATCTCGGAACGATACTTAATTGCGCAATGTTTCCAGTTAATACCTTTTCTTTCAGACAGGGTCGGTCTTAAAAATTGCCGAAAGGAGTTTCCGAGGAGAACCGAAAGCTGGAGATTCAGATTTGTTAGCATAACACATTCTGAATTTGTTCCTTAACGTTGCACTTATATCCCTTTTTCACACAAATTTCGTTGCCCGTCGCAAGCTCTATCAATTGGTCCAAAATCAATTTGAATCGCCCCGCCCTCTTTTTTCTGTTTTTTACCCTGACGTCACAATTTGGAAATATACCATTCTGGGATTGTTAAAAATGCACCTATGTACCATTTTTTTGCCACAAAGCACGGTGGTTTGGCTAGCCACATTCAACCAGGTTCAACCCACCATTTTTCTTAAAATGTCCTGTACCAATTCAGGAGTATGACAGTTGTATCTAATAGTTCGTTTCTATGAAAGTTGCATTATTGATTGTATTATGCTGCACTTCTGTGTTCTGTCATTTCGTTGTTTTCCTCTTTCATAGCTGATGTGTTTCCTTCGGTTTTACTTAGTTACCCGGATTTGTTTTCTCTCTATCGATTAATGACTTTTGAACAGCGGTATACTACCATTGCCTTTATTAATGCCTATATTGTTGTTTAACGCAACAGTCTTTAAAAAAAAGGTCAAAACCATCTTAAAATGGCTTCAATAATTTTGGAACTGTTCCTAAGCTACATGTCGCCGTCTCTTTTGCAACACCTAATAATTCGAAATCTTAATGATGAGGTGCAAAATCAAAATTGAACTGCACCAATCAATCCTATTGTGCTACTAATATGTTACCATACGATTATTGTAATTTAGCTATTAACAGTGAAAAACCAATATCAAAAACAAAGTAAACAAAGTAAACATATACCTTACTGAATGTATTGTTATTATTTGGTGTTGTAATATTGAAGTCACAGCACACAGTGAACGCGAAGGCACATTTCATAGAAGACTATGTATACATAGTTTGGGGGTGAATGCCTATTATCGATTTATTATGTAAGGAAAGAAAACATATTTTGTTTGCATAAACACAAATTGAATGAGACACAATGCAAGTAATAAACAGTTTTTGTTGATGAGGTTCATATGTGTTTCTCGTTTCTCGTTTTAAATTCTTCGTCAATTTATCCCTTTCTGCACCCATTGTATAAAAAAATTAATCAACGTGTGGTTCGTTTGATCTAAATTCATCATTGGTTACAATCCGACTATGACGTCAAATGTTCTTGCTTTCCTCTGAATTTCCTATTGTGACGGAATGAAAAAAGGCGACCATGCCCGATGACGTCAAATAGAAAGAACATATCTTTTTGCAGATCATTCGAAAAGAAGGAATAAGTTTGCCTGCGTATCGTTTGAAAATCATAAGAGAAACAGATTCCACCCTAAATCTCGTGTAATACGATTTTTAACCACATTCGACAGTTAAATTTTGAATATTTAAATGTCTCGAGTGGATAAATATCGTATCATACTCGATGCAGTGGTAGAATCTATCTTTGTATAGTTTAGGCAGTTGGTTTTCATGTTTGAATTGTTAATCAAAAGTTAATGAACCTTTATGGCTTGCTATTCGGAGTGAGCTTCGGCTCCGTGTGGAAGGCCATACTTTGATCTGTAATAGTTTACACTAACAAATTGTGACTTGGAGGATTGTCTATTGGCACACATACTACATCTTCCTATTTATATTATGCAGTCTACTCCATTTAACAGATGTAATAAAACAATGTATACAAGGACATAATGCATTACATATTATTTCAACATTTGTATTTATTAGCCAGAAAAAATTAAGTGGCACAGTCAAAGGAAAAAGAAAATAAATTTTAAATAATCTGAAAAATAAAAAATAAACTGAACGTTAAGTTAACTGGTGATGATTATGATTTATGTGTGTGGACAGGTTTTACTATGAAAACCATAAGGAATATATTCAACTCTCTACTAAACATAAACAGACGTTTTAAGATACTTTCATTTTGCTCCTGAGTAAGTAGACTACCCGAGGTTAATAGTTCTATATTTAATGTGCCCCTTTAATGAATATACATTTTTTCATAAAATTTTTAAATGCCTCACTGAAATATTTATACCTATAATTATACAAAATACACAAATGGAGGAAAATGACAATGAACTCATTTGATATAACAGGAATACAACACTTTACATATTATTTCGATATTGAACAACAATTTACTTAAAGGAGTAGGTCCGGTAAGGCCCCTTTTTGGCCCAAAAATATAACAGTTTTACAAAATTGTTAAAATGTAAACTTTTAGTTATTTATTGGACAGTTGAATGCTTCTGCTAGATAAATATGGGCTGTTTTTGACAATACAATGCACATATATCGGGTTGTAGCACCATTAAGGCATGCTAAATTACTAAAATCTTCAAAATTTTATCATTTTAGTTAAATTTTAGACGGTTTCCGTGTAAAACAAAAGTGGCCACATTCGTGTTCATCCTTAATATTGCAATGTAAGTTGTAGTTTATGATAATACATAACATATATAAAGGTTGTGGATGAACACGGATGCGGCCACTTTCATTTTTGACAAAAACAATCTGAAAAGTGACGTTTTTTGGCATATTTGAGAGATTTTTCATATTTGAGCTTCAATCGGATCGTTTGTAATGACTTAATCAGTTAAAATCTTTCACATAAACTAATTGAATCAAGTGAAATAGACACTTAAATGTTTAAAAAGTGGTCAAAATCTTTCTTCAGATGAAACTGAAATTTGAGGCCAAAATGAGTCCTTACCGGACCTACTCCTTTAGTGTTGTCAAATCGATCACTTTTGCCTAACCGGTTACTCGGATAATCGTTCGACCGATTAACCGGTCAACCGGTAGTTTAAGTTGATGATTGATAAACTTATCTATAGTACCCCACACATAGATATAAGAAGATGTGGTATGAGTGTCAATGTGAAAACCTTCCATCCAAGTCATACATTTAAGTTTTCATAATACGATGAATTGAAGTTTGTCCTTTGGTATTATAAGGCTTGTCTGTGAAGATTCCTGGCGAAGTTTGACTTTTAAAAATCGAATACACCATATCAACCACGGCGTTTGTACTATTTTTTGATTGAAATATACAAAAAAAAATTCTAGTTCTCGCAGAATTTAATATGTCTGAAACTGATGATTCTTTCATTTTCTCTTGTTGTATCCGAAACCTATGTGGAGTTGTTTTAATTTGAAATGATTAAGCCTGTCACACGTACTATCAAGTATACATTGATTACATTCACATTGTTTTGCATTGCACAATTTTTTAGTAAGCATTTCGTTAAAAGTATGACAAAGCCTTGCACGACGGAGATTGCACATTTAGATGTAGGTCTACACAATATAAGAACAAAAATGAATTAATGATGTAAATCGTAAAATTTAATCGTATTACTGATTTAAAGAAACTGTTAAAAAACATGTATAGTAATTATGTTTCCTTAAGATCTTGCCCCGAGCGGAGAGACAAGTTCTAATTAATTTTATGTTTTTGGATTAACAATAGCAATCAATATACTGGACAATTGATCTGTCAAATTAATTAACACGACGACAATTTTAAAAGTAAACATAATTATTTAATGATTTCAATACAAATTTATATCAAATGTATCAAAATTGAAAAAAAAGTCCGGTTAACCGGTTAGCGTTTTTGGTATTCGGTATTCGGTCGTTCAAACGGTTAACCATTGACAACACTACTTAAATTATTAAGTTCTTTCACATTGTGAACTGATAACAACTGTATAAGTTAACAAGAGGCTCTCAAGAGCCTGAATCGCTCACCTGAATTTTTTTGGTTTAATCTCTCATCAATGATTATTTTGGCTTTTCAATTTATTTAAATGTTCTTTGAATCGTCCTATTTTCTTCAAAAGCAAAAAAAAAAATCATTTTCTCCTATGTTCTATTTTAGCCATAGGAGCTATGTTTCTTGACATACAAGGAAATGAAATATAAAATTTATACTAGATACTCTGAAACTCTGAAACTCATTTAGCCTAAGTTTGGCTGAAATTGATACAGCAGTTTCATAAGAGAAGATTTTTTAAAGTAAGTCAACATGATGAACAAATTGTGAAAAAAGTCTTTAAAGGGCAATAACTCCTAAAGAGGTCAATTGACAATTTTGGTCAAATTGACTTATTTGTAGATCTTACTTTGCTGATCATATTTGCTGTTTACAGTTTATCTTTATCTATAATAATATTCAAGATAATGCTCAAAAACTGCAAAATTTCCTTAAAATTACCAATTAAGTGGCAGCAACCCAACAATTGGATGTTTGATTCATCTGAAAATTTCAGGGCTGATAGATATTGACCTAATGAACATTTTTACTCCATGTCAGATTTGCTCTTAATGCTTTCGTTTTTGAGATATAAGCCAAAAACTGCATTTGACCCCTATGTTCTATTTTAAGTAACGGCGGCCATGTTTTTTGACGGATCAAAAATCAAAGCACACATTTTGTGCAGGATAATCTAAGGAACAACCATGCTAAGTTTTAACCAAATCCATTCAGTAGTTTCAGAGGAGAAGATTTTTTAAAGTTAGCAAATATGATGAACAAATTGTGAAAAATTGTCATTAAAGGACAATAACCCCTTAAGGGGTCAATTGACAATTTTGGTCATATTAACTTATTTGTAGATCTTACTTTGCTGATCATATTTGCTGTTTACAGTTTATCTTTATCTATAATAATATTCAAGATAATGACCAAAAACTGCAAAATTTCCTTAAAATTACCAATTAAGTGGCAGCAACCCAACAATTGGATGTTTGATTCATCTGAAAATTTCAGGGCTGATAGATATTGACCTAATGAACATTTTTACTCCATGTCAGATTTGCTCTTAATGCTTTCGTTTTTGAGATATAAGCCAAAAACTGCATTTGACCCCTATGTTCTATTTTAAGTAACGGCGGCCATGTTTTTTGACGGATCAAAAATCAAAGCACACACTTTGTGCAGGATAATCTAAGGAACAACCATGCTAAGTTTTAATCAAATCCATTCAGTAGTTTCAGAGGAGAAGATTTTTTAAAGTTAGCAAATATGATAAACAAATTGTGAAAAATTGTCATTAAAGGACAATAACCCCTTAAGGGGTCAATTGACAATTTTGGTCATATTAACTTATTTGTAGATCTTACTTTGCTGATCTTTTTTGCTGTTTACAGTTTATCTTTATCTATAATAATATTCAAGATAATGACCAAAAACTGCAAAATTTCCTTAAAATTACCAATTAAGTGGCAGCAACCCAACAATGGTTTGTTTGATTCATCTGAAAATTTCAGGGCTGATAGATCTTGACCTAATGAACATTTTTACCCCTTGTCAGATTTGCTCTAAATGCTTTCGTTTTTGAGATATAAGCCAAAAACTGCTGTTCTATTTTAAGTAACGGCGGCCATGTTTTTTGACGGATCAAAAATCGAAGCGCACATTTTGTGCAGGATATACTAAGGAACAATCATGTTAAGTTTCATTCAAATCCATTCAGTAGTTTCAGAGGAGAAGATGTTTGAAAAATTGTTAACGACGACAGACGACGACGACGACGACGACGACGACGACGACGACGACGACGTCGACGACGACGACGGACGCCAAGTGATGAGAAAAGCTCACATGGCCTTTTAGGCCAGGTGAGCTAAAAAGTGGATGGATTTTGTCAACATTTCTTAATATATTGCTTCCTTATATTACTTTGCCTATAACATTCTTAAATAAAATGGTTTTTACATTTAACAATGTAAAAAATTGTTTTTACATTTAACAATGTTAAAAACTCAAAATAAAAATGAGAAGTTTAGCTACCTATAAAACCAGGTCCAATCAACCATTTTCTACAAGAAAACGCCTGTATCAAGTCAGGAATATGACAGTTATTATCCATTCGTTTAATGTGTTTCTGCTTTTGATTTTGCCATTTGATTAGGGACTTTCTGTTTTGAATTTTCCTCGGAGTTCAGTATTTTTGTGATTTACTTTTTTGGAACTATAAGACAGCAGAGCATCAGTTAAGGAACAACATAAGCTAGAAATATTGAAATGTTACGAAGCTCTTATTTTAGATATCCAATTTTCTTTAAGTGGCAGGAAAAGACTGACTTGGACTTTTACCTTATATTTGCATTGGTATTATTTGGGTCGCAAATCGAAAGATAAGAAATCTACAATCTGCTTATTTTTTTGTAATACCCTTTTATGAGCTAATGAAGTTTTATATGAATAAAAAATTGATGTTATGTGGCGAAATACTTATACTCTCAATGGTAGGAAACACACAGAGGAGTCCGAACATCTAGCTATAACCCCTTTAACTTGACCAAGTACAAGAAAGCGGTTTCGGACTCACGAAATGTGTAAGTTTTTTTTTAGTACAAATCTAAACAGGAGCGAATTAATATTTTTCAGGACAAAGCATAAGCATCAGTTTAGCTGGTATTGGATCTACTTCGAACCAAGGTCGTGTGGAAATTACAAGAAACAACATCATAGGAACTGTATGTAAAGATAACTTCAATGATAATGCAGCAACAGTCGTGTGCAGACAAATAGGTTTTCAGTATGTAAATAATCAGTGTTTTAAAGGTTTTCCGTTTGAAATATAAACATTGAACAAATCTTGTGAATCAGTTAGTGAATTAGTGAAGTTTTGAAGGAAAGTACGAAAAAAACATTAATCAATGAATATATTTATATTTGTAATTCCAAGCACACATCTTAATTTACATAACTACCACTGGCTCCGTTCCTCTTTATGAAGTGTTGTCGCTTTGAGTCCACTCACTAAAGAGTGCTTCTAAATTGACATTATTATTTGATAGTTTTCGGTTGAAACATTGTATAAGTTTATTCCTATAACCTTTGGGAATACAATAGTATACAAAAAAAAACAATAATACCACAGTCACCATATGTAACAATAATGGTGAACATAGGGTTTTCATAGACATATCTAAACATTTACCTCATTGTTTTTAAAGTAAAAAAGATGAATGGCAAAGTACTCCATAATTAAACAAAATAATATTCTTTTTTAACATTTTAGCAGAATAACTTGCATTTAATTTCTAATACACCATGACAATAAAATAGGTTAATTTATGGTAATTCGATGTAAATAAAAGCAACAGTATTATAACGCTGTTCAAAAGTCATAAATTGATTGAGAAGTAGTCCGGGCCACAAACTTAAACCGAGGGAAACACATCAACTATAAGAGGAAAACAATGAAACAGAAACACTAAAGGACTACAAAAATTAACGCACACATAAATAGAAATAAAGCATCCATTTAGATAAGGTATATGATGGGTTATTATAATCACATTATTTTTGAAAAGACACATCTGTCAGTATACGTCTAAGCTGCAGATGCTTCAAAAAAGTTTATGCGCAGTGAATTGTGAGCTTAGTCATGATACCTTTGACAACTATTTACACCACTGGGTCGATGCCACTGCTGGTTGACGTTTCGTCCCCTAGGGTATCACCAGCCGAGTAGTCAACACTTCTGTGTTGACATGAATATCAATTATGTGGTCATTTTCATAAATGTCCAGTTTACAAAACATTGAATTTTTCGAAAAACTAAGGATTTTCTTATCTCAGGCATAGTTTACCTTAGCCGTATTTGGCACAACTTTTTCGAATTTTGGATCCTCAATGCTCTTCAACTTTGTACTTGTTTGGCTTTATAACTATTTTGATATGAGCGTCACGGATGAGTTTTATGTAGACGAAACGCGCGTCTGGCGTACCAAATTGTGATCCTGGTACCTTTGATAACTATTGATGATAGTTTCTTAAAGTGAATATTGTAATCATTGACCTGTTATCATACATTTATATTGTGCTTGGTGGCAGTGGGTGTATTTGTTCAAACAAAATAAATACACATATCTGTGAATAATATGAACCAAATTTTTGTTTTTGTTTGGTCGATATTCTGAAAAATATTTTTTGTATCAAACTATTTTCATCTCTACTATTCTGAAGTTGTTTTTTTTTTTGTTGTTGTTTTTAGAGGTGGGGGAACAGCTGTTAATGATACAAACCGTTTTGGAGCTGGCACTGGACCCATATGGCTAGATGATGTTACATGCGCTGGAAATGAACAACATATTGAACAATGCACAGCTCGAAGTTGGAACCAGTCAGATTGTACACACAACGATGACGTCGGTGTCGTCTGTAGTGTCACATCTACAACATCGGCTCCTGCGACGAGAGCACCTATAATTGTACAACAATCAAACTGTATGTTTAAAGTAATTTTGCATGTATCCTCTTATTAATTTTTCACATTATAGAAACCCGAAATTGACATTGATAATGTTACATATATACTTACCTAACTAAATCGATTTGAAGATAGCAAGAGTTACCATGATTTTAATGGATACGATACTGTCGTTTTTTTTCAATTTTGGAATGTTTCACATTATTCATAGCATGTCTATTTCACATGACTTCGCTTCGCAACATAAAAACGAAACTGTAATGCAAAAATCTCAAAACACGTAGTTACATACATTGTTTTCAATGTAATTGAATTCAATGCAACTGTTATACAAGTTGGAGATTTAACTCGCTATAAGACCAAGTTTAATCCACCATTTTTAATATAAGGAAATGTCTGTCCCAAGTCAAGAAATGTGACAGTTGCAGGGGCGGATCAAGCATTTTTTTAAGGGGGTTCCAACCATGTGTCGCCATACAATAGAATTGATCCTCAAAAACAGAGGGCTCAAACCCCGGAATCTCTCCCTGAATCCACCACTGAGTTGTTTGCTATTTGTTTGATGTGTTTGAGCTTTCCATTTTGACTTTCATTGGAGTTCGTTATTTTTTACTATTTTACTTTTTACAAATTTTTAAAAATCTTTATTGCAATCGTAAAACCTTACTTGCTTATATCAGACATAATCATTGGAATAAACAAACACGAGTTGACTTAATTTGTACAATTTTCAAATAATTTAGGTAGTCCATCACGAAATCTTGACATACGTCTAATCGGACCAGACAATTTAATCGGAGTTGGATATGTAGAGGTACTGAGAAACGGTGTATGGGGACCGATATGTGACGACCTCTGGGGAAAACAAGATGCTCAGGTTGTATGTCGAATGTTATGCTACAAGTAAGTTATCAAGTCTTTCAAGATTACCTATGGGTTCAAATGTATTAAAACATTAGAATTAGAATCTGTTACAAAAAAGAAAGAAAAATAAGATGATCTACCACCCCTCCCCCAAAACAAATGTGAAAGTGATAAATGTACATATACTAATCATAGATGCCAGGATTAAAATTGTGTAGAAAGGTGAAAGAAACCAAAGGGACATTCAAACATCAAAAATTAAAGATAAACCAACAACACCATGGCTGAAAAGGAAAAAGACTTCAGTACACAAAACACAACATAGGAAACTAATTACTCACCCATGGCACTCGAATCGAAAAAATTTAAAAGGCCAAATGAAGTATTGAGAAGAGCATTTAGGACCAAACAAAATCGAAAGGTTTGCAAAATACAGCAAAGTCAGTCTATTCCTGGGTAAAAAATCTTAAGTATTTCGAAGAATTTCAAGTTATAACAGTCAATTTATAATTATATATGGCCATGACAGTGATTACTCATATCAACAGAGAGGTACGTGAGAGATACAATAACTGTTATTTCCCCCTTCTTTCCAGTCCTGACATTGCTCAAGCAGGTGCGCCTATAGATATTGATCATGGAAAAGTTCGGGTTGGCACAACTTATCATCTCGATGATGTAGAATGTACCGGTACAGAAACTAACATAACACAATGCCCACAATCTGGCGGAAATCACAACTGTGACGCCGTACAACAGGAGTATGCCAGCGTTACTTGTATACCGCTTCTAAACTCACGACTTACCGGTAAGATTAATGGTTTTTTAACTTGAAAATACATATAAAGTACATGTGTATTGTTAACAAAAAAAATCATTTATTTTTGTGTTTTTTTCTTTTGAAAAAAATAAATGTTCCAAATTCGCGAATTTTTGTTTTTGTTGAATGTTATATCAATACTTGTTTTAAGAACTCTAATGAATTAACACAATCATTTGCTACAGATCAGATTCAAAATGTCATATCTTCTGTAAATATTACAAAATATCATATCTTCTGTAAATATTACTTTATCCGTTAGGATTAAATAGTGAATTCCAGCTAACAAGTAGTTTGGATTATATTACTTAAATTTTCGTTACGTTTTACAACTGTCTGTGCATATACTTTAATATTCCTTAACTGTTTTTCTTATGACACTACACTGACCTTTCCCTTTGTCTTATTTTGATTTCAGCACCGATTCCCGACTTGTTTTGTGCAGATGGAAAATTCAACATTCAATTTAGTCGCATACAAGATCCGTTTCTAGAAGAAAGGCATTTGTCGATATATCATCCTTATACTGGATCTTGCAATATGAGAAAGAATACTTCAACTAATTATATAACAGTAACCATACCTTATAAAGAGTGTGGAACAATTGTAATAGTAAGTATATTTATTGCATAGCAATATAATATTTCCCACAGAATTAAACCAAAAGTTAACGTGCAATAAATTCTAATATTGCACTAGTGCAATAAATCTTCAAAATTCATGAAGTCATCAACAAAAAAATCTTAGTTTAAACCAATTTTTACTTTCAAATATTATATTGCTATACAATAAAAGGGTTATTGCATTAATATTGGGGAATATTGTCCCTCGTAGAACATATATTGCACTCGCAAGCTCGTGCAATATAAAATTCTACTCGGGACAATATTCCCCGATATTCATGCAATAACCCTATCTTATCAAACAAGCTGGAGAATATTTGTAAAAGTTGTAAATCATGAGTTGACCTGTGGTCACTTGTCTGGTGCATCTTTTTGTATCACTCATCGACGTTAACTGGGGTTATAGTAATGAAGTTGTGATTTTTTAGTCCGTTCAACCACAAGAACCTTTTCTGTTATCTTATAATGAGTGATAATGAAAAGCAAACTTGAGGCCCTAAATGATATAAGCTCACTACTATTTATTAAAGTCGTTACTTTTTGGTTATCAAGGTGTTTAGTTTTTTTTCTATTTCTGCAATGTTTAAATGTGGTGTCTCTGGTTGTTCACTACTATGTATTTAAGATGTTACATTTTGGTTATCAAGGTGTTAAGGCGTTTCTATTTCTGCAATGTTCAAATGTGTTGTCTCTGTTTTTGATAAGTTTTGATTATAGTTGATTATATCATTTTATCTTTTTTTTTATATATATTCGCTTCACGGACTTCAAAGGTCATGATAAGCTTTTGCTATGTCTTTATGGTCGTTCCCATTTGCTGTGAGTCGACATAAAAACTGCTTCTTTAACTACCAAATCAAATCAAACAAATCTTTCCATAATTAATAAGTTTTTTAGTATGTGTGAAAGTGGTCAAAGTATCAAGAACAGTTGATTTAATAGTATGTGAACAATCATCTACAACACATGCATGATCATTTTTAAACAAAAACTGATTCAAAAGTTGTATCAAGCCAACTTTAGTGTTTACTACATGAACTACTAACCTGCAGACATGATGAACATGAAAGAAGAACTGGGAAATGATGTCACGATCACCTTATTAAATGGTATCATATAAACACACATTTATAAAGTACTGCAGAATTGTATGAGAACATCAACTGAAATGTTGGTTGCCGTTTTTTCGGTCAGGAGATTATCCGAGTAATCGGTTAATTAAATATGATCGATTTTAACACTTTTTAGATTTGGGTCGTCAGCAGTGCTTTCATTGTTAGCTTTCTTCCAAAAAGCTGTTACCCAAAAGACGTTATTTAAAAACCAAGGATATATATAAAAAATAATATACATAAATACTTAAGGAGCCGTTTGACTCAAAGGAGTCCTTTAAAGAACAGCAGAATTTTTGTTCAGGTAAATATTGCATGTGAGAATTTGAAATTAATGATTTCAAGATTAATATATTTTCAGAGAATTTAAGAAAGTATGAAATAATTTATTTCAGTACCGAGGCACTGAATGGTGAGCTGATGATACCATTGGTGACTTATAGTCCATCAGCAGTGGAATAGACCTATTGCTAGAAAAATAAAAATAACGAATATTAAATTTGGTGCATCCGTTGTGTTATCTTAGGTTACTTAGACTCAGTTCAATGTTATTGTTAATATGACTATTAGTCTTTCAGTTTTCAGATTACCGCATTCATCACTTAAACGAAATATACACACATAAAAACTAAAATTAAAAATTATACAAGACTGACGAAGGCCAGAGGCTCCTGACTTCGGACATGGCGAATGAATGTCTACTGTATGTCATAGGGAAAGATGGTATAATCTTAAATATAATATTCTTTTTTTATAGCTTAATGCCACTGAAATTATTTATCTTAACACTATAAGATATGACTACTCACTGATTGTAGACGGGATTGTCCGTGTAAACACCTACAAAGTCGAAGTTTGTTGCATTTTTCCACGTGATCTTGACATATACAAAGGATTTACTCCCATTGCAGAGAGTGTTAAGAAGAAAGCACCAGGAAATTTCAGTATAATAATGACATTCTACAATGATTCGTTTATCACTTCTTTGAATGAACCAGTGGAATTGATATTAGGTCAATGGTTGAATGTTGCATTAAAACTGGAAGATACAGAAGGACATCCCGAACTTAAACTTATAGTACCAGACTGTAAAGCGACACCATCCGACCAGCCAAATGACCCAACATATTTTACCTTATTTAGCGAAAAGTAAGTTTATCATTTCAGTAAAATGAAAATAAATTATGTTTTCTGACGTATTTTGCCAATACCTTCACCCGTGCTTTGATATTATATATACCTATGACCACAACTGAGTTGTAAGGAATAGTGCTTTTTACTTAGTTTGCTTTCATTATCAACCAAATGTATTTTAAAATATAGCTATACATATAAGGATGCATCTTAGCTGCAAAATGACTGTTGACAGCCGCTCAATTAACATGTAGAACATGAGGAAATCAAATTTTATATAAAATAAAAATATGTTTTTGTTTATCTTATTACCAATATAAATGTAAGAAGTGATTAACATTTCATTTTGTTCAATAGAAATTCTTTATGTTCATGTCCAAAGTGGGGAACACTTCTGTTGTTCCAGTCGGTTCTCTTTAAAATATTTGTTTCTTATTCGTTTATTTTTATCATAAATCTGGCCGTTTTTATTTATGACATTAGTGTATTATGTGCTCTAAAGGGATTTAGCTTCAAACATTTTATTTGCATAAGCACACATTGGGTACGATACTTGGAATGCAACTTGTTAAAAAGTCACCAATGATGTCCAAAATATATCATGAAACAATTACCTTATTTGATTTCTCTTCTCGGTTCTGTATATCATGTTATATAATGTATTTCCATTTTTGACAAAGAAGTATTACATGATAAGAAATGTTTAAATTGATGAATTTGACGTTGCACAGATCAACTGGATCATTTTCTTCTAGCAATGTTTATGTGTTGTTAGATTGTTAGATGGTTTTCTTTCAATGATACCAATAAACGCAGGGTCAAATATAAAATGTTTGAAATGTAAAACAATACCCTACCAAACAAGGTTTCAGAATAACGTGGGAAATATACGAGAAAAATTGTGTAAAACTTGAATGCGCGCGTGTGTCATCATATTGTCAGGTCTTCTCTGCTTGTTATTAATCATCGTTCTTAAATATTAGTATTTTACGTTGCAGGTGTGCTACAGATCCAACTCTAGGCTTTTTTCCTTTGAATTCCACTACTTTTGGTTTCCGCTATCAGACATTTAAATTTTATCAGTTTGCAAATGTTTATATTCATTGTAACGCTTGGGTATGTCTAACGACAGAGAAAAACCACGATTGCGATCGTACCTGTAACCAGACTATCACTGCCGGTAGGAGAAAACGAGATGTTTCCTCCAGAGATGTTTACCAATTGCAGAGTCAGCCACTGAAGTTTAAGCAACATGAAGATAACTCACTGATAGATCGAGGAAGTGGATGGCAAGTCGATTTAGGTAAGGTGAAGAAATGAAAATGGCTGTGAATTTATGAAAAGGCCACAAGGACCAGCAAAGTGGAAAAACAGACAACATACTAGAAATGACAAAAACAAATAATGACGCAAAGAAGAGAAGAAAAAGTCTACATAAATCTTTTTTTTCAATCATAATTTTCTTAAAACCCCAATGTTCCATTCATATGTATCGTTCATGAATATATTACGGTAACATTTACACACTGTATACAAAGCTTACTATATTATTACTCATAAACTTTCTATGGAAATATATCAAATATTCTTGCATAGCCCAAGAATATACAACTTTCTAGAATAACTGCTATTCGACCGAGAAAAAAATATGTATCATATAGTCTTCACTTTGTCCATCCGGAACATATGCTTTAGCTACATATGCTTAATATAATTGAAACTTATACCAATAGAATATGATTTTAATGTCAATATGACAAGTTCTGGATCGCTCTAATTACAGATTCTCTTAAATAAAAATGACTTACTTATTCTTTGGTTTCCCCTGCTTGATTGTATTTACAATCATACTGAAAGAAGCTAATTAATTTTGGGATCGATAGATAAAAGTTCAAGGTAATTTTTACTGAAAACGGTTTGATTTTTTGGTAAAATTGTTTCTGGATTAAATGGTTAAGTCCTTATTCGATTAACAAATAAGATTTCTTTAAAACAAGCCAGGACAAATGACCTTATAGAATAAGCGGACTTAGAGGGATTTTGTGAGTAAAATTTGGTTGATTATATAGGCAATCACTGACGGACGCATGACTAAGCGGGCTCCCTCTTATGCAGTCAATGGACCTTTTCGCGGATCCGCTACTGCATCTGTCCGTCGGGCTAGTAAGGTTCAGGGGGACTTATGCCAACTTTTTCAAAGTGGAACCCTTAAATGTTTTTCCTTAATGTTGGAAATCTGTAAAATAACTTATAAGGTTTCAAAAATACCATAACTGTATATATTTGAGCACTTCGGGGACCATCAACTACTGTGCCATTCGAGGAGCATATGTTTATTTTGTAACCATGGTTACAAGCGACACAGGTTGTTTTTGGAGACTATATTTTTATAATAAGCACATCATAATAAGAATATTTATTTCAGCTACAACACAACGACCATCTACGTTAAGTGCCACCTCCACCATAAAGATGCGTTCAACTAAATTATCATCAACATCTGTATCAACAGTAAACCCAACTGGAACAACTAGTCAATATGTAAAAGTTATAGATATCGGATCATCGACGACAGGTGCTTCATCTGTTACAGAATCAGCGACGATAAGAAGGACATCAACACCATCTCTACAAACTAATTCATCAACTACAGTCAAGACACCGCCCATAGCAAAACAAACGGTGTCTCAATCACAAACAACTTGGAATAGTTTGACCTCTACAATACTAAAACCAAAAAATACAAACCATGTTAAAACAGAAACTTCAACATTTTCTACGTCTAATTTTCCATTCAAGATGCACTATTCTACCGTACAACTGCAAACAACTTCAGCAACTAAACCCATAGTTTCTGGTTCACCAACAACTCGAAATGGTTTCAACTTAACAACGGAAAAGCAGCCATTTCAAAACAACGTCAAAACAAAAACGTCAACACTTCACCCACAAACTAAGCCAACAAAGATGGACAATTCCGCAGTTACAACGCAGGTTAAACTAATGCCTGAAAATATCAAGAATATTCCTGATCCTAACAAACTTTATTTCGGCGGTTTAGGTGGAAAGTTAACTATTTTGTCTGGAGCTGCAAGGCCACACGTGTTTACTTATGCTGTGATATCATCGATAGTATGCGGGTTATTTTTCATATTGCGTTAAGTCTGATGATGATTAAATTTAAGAGGTATTGGTAAATTAACCTTTGTGTGAATATGTTATTACTCGTATGGTTAAACAACAATTATAAGACATGTCTTTTTTTGTGGGCAACTTTGTTAATTCAATTTCGTATGATACTAGGTTTTTACAATATAACCGTATTAAAACCAAATGGAATGGAAACAACGTTCCTATGTTGGCTTCGTAAAAGACTGAAGAGTCTTTCTGATATTTGGAAACCTATCTTATAATGTATCATTAATTTATCTTCGTAGATGACTGTGTTTTATTGTTTATACTTAAAAATATCATTATTTGCAAAAGGTAATCAATGTATACTGTGAATTCATTATTATTCGTTAGATACCAATTTTCGTAGATTTCGTGGGTACCGGGAAACCACGAATTTAAATATTCAACGAATTGCAAATTTTCTAAAGGAATATATGCATACTTTGTCGAAACCACGAAATTAAATACCCACGAATATGCAAGTTTCCCTCAAACCACGAAAATTGGTACCCACGACAATAAATGAATCCACAGTATATTTGCCTTTTCGCAAATGCGTTAAATCTATTTTTAAGCAAAGTTAGTGTTATGGACAATGTATTTTTTTGTGTGTGAAAAAGTATCAGACTGGCAAACTTATAATTTATTATATTAATCAACCAGAGAAGCCGTATTTAATATCACAAAATAGCAAAACAGAATCAGTATATAGATTTAATAAAATATGTACAAACTTTTGCATCTCGTGTTTGCGGTATACCATATTCTCTGGAAGTTTAATGTGTTCTATTCAATTTTATAATTAAGATCTATTTTGTTACATCTTGTGGTCAATTTATTTGGAAATCGCCAATGGCAGACAGCAGGGTTTAAGAACATCAGTTGTTCGACCTGTTAGTCAAGCGCGTTTTGTTAAAATATACTGTTTCACATTTCTGTTTTTTTTGGAAAATGTTGTGTGTGCTGTATTTAGACCCTTCTTCAACGAAATTGGTTTTACATGCACACGTATAAAAATTGTAATTTTTATCCAACACAATGTTAGGTTTGAACGTGTAAATATAATTACCTGTTTCATCTTATCATTACGTTTCTTTTTGAAATTCAGAACATGTTTTGTATGAATCAAGTCTTTTCAACTTTGCCAAATAAGGGGAAACAACTCAGATAATCTTATGTTTATAAACAATTTCCGCAAACGTATATCCTTAGTATATTGTTCTTTAATAATAGCAGGCTTGGGTTTTTTCTCTCAGAGAAACACAATGCAGGTTGTTTGACAAATTGACTTAGATAATATAATAAAAATCAATAAAAGGAGACAGTTCAATTGTTTTGTATGAAGGCTATTATGTATACTATTAAAAAAGTAAAGACCGATTTCATAGAGCCGCAACTTCTGTGAATCCATAACAAGTCGAAAATATTTGCGATATGATGTATGAATGTAGTGTTTTATACTTCTTAAATTTGTCTTTGAAACAATCTTTTCTCCACAGAAAACTCCAATTTCTGAGAAAACATCGATCCATGTCCAATAAGCATTAGCGCATGCTCAGGGAGTGTTCTGCCTGCGAAATATATAATACCAAAAATAACGTGGTCATTGAAACTTCGTCATAATACAGGGATTTATACGACTGAATTTAATTTAATCAATCATTGTCACACATATAAATTTTCCAGTTGAAGTAAGAAAACAAGGACAAGTTCATACAGGAAGATTTTGATTGAAGAGAAATTATGTGTAACTATGTACATTAAAACAGCACGACTTTAACATATGATAATACGAATACCAAAAATCCAAGCTTAAGATATGGCTTAGGTTCTCTAATTTCGTCACGGATCTGAGATGTCGAGGGTATTTTCTTTTACCTTTAATGTTAAAATGCAAAATTATTAGCACCCGATATTTAAACTATTGTAAAAAAAAAACGAATATTTTATATAACTTCAGTTATCACTAGACAAGCAGTAGAGATGAATACTTGTGCTAAAACGATTTATTAAGGATATATCTCTGATGCTTGTCCCTAAATAATTAAGTTCTTAGCCAAATGTCTATAAAACCGAATCGTTGTTTAGTTGTTTCAAATAACCTTTTCAAAAATCAACAATATTGTTTTGTGGTGATAGCGAATAAAATCAGTCTTAACAAAGAATAATTTTCTAACTTTAAAATGTATTGTCATTAATTCAAATTTAGTGGAAACCACTTGTTCAGTCCGTTGTACTCCTGTAAATTCGGTACTATATACCTGATACTTCGCTTGCAGTTTATTAAGATTTGGTTAGCCTACTTTGTGACTGTTCAGTAGCTGTCATTTAACTGTAATACTGAATTGTCTGCAAAATTTTTGAACAGTAATGGAATAACAGCAGGCGAAACTTGAAAATAAAAATATGAATGGTGTCTTTACTTTTAAACTTTCAAATTCATACATTTAGGATGATATTGGGATTCAAATGACAAATTAAGACAAAAACAATATCAACTAGTCGTCGGTTTACCACATCAGCCGTAACTATATCTGAAAAAAACGGTCATCGAGTTAATGCTGACGACTGTTTATTCGTTCAATAGACGCAAATATTATATTTTTCCATTGTTAAAAGAGTGCACGGCCATTATGAAATACCTCTTGTCTTCGCCCTTTCGTATATTTTGTTTCAGATAAATAGATGTAATATACATGTTTATATTGTATGAAATCATTTTCAGATAGTTTTTCCTTTCATGTCAATACATAATTACATTATTAAGAACCCCAAAAATACAAAGTAAGCTGTTTGATGTGATTATTTAAAGATTATTTCCCGATTTTTAAAATATAGTATTTTGACGAAGGCACGGATTTCTAAAAACCAGCGCAATCAACCACATAATAAGGACTTTTAAATTTAAGTAATGGTTTCAGATCAAAATTCTAGGTGAACAGCTTGACATACTTAGGAATATTGAATGTAAGCAATGTTATAGCTTATTCGTTCTAAAAAGGTAATATTTGGGTGTCTGCCAAGTATTTTGACGTTTTGAAAATCCTGAAATCCTATTATGCGACTGGACTAAACACGAAACCTTATATCAGAAGTTTTCTTTAATTGGACCAAGTTTTTATGTGTGAGCATTACTCACTGTCACACTTTTAATACGCAGTACATCAACAATGTTGTTTTACCTATAATACAAATATAGAACTTATTGGTTGTTCTTTGTATTAAAAAGTAAAATCACAAAAATACTGAACTCAGAGGAAAATCCAATCGGAAAGTCTATAATCACATGGCAAAATCAAATGACAAAACACATCAAAAACGAATGGACAAGAACTGTCATATTCCTGACCTGGTACAGGCATTTTCAAATGTAGAAAATTAATAGCAACCACTGTAAGCATTTTTGAACTTATTTCAAAAAGTAACCTTGAAACCACGCATCGTTTTGAATCAGCATACGAAAACCTATCAATTGAGACTGGAAGTGACCTCCTAATAACCAGGATCATCAAATTATTCTAATTTATGTAAAAGACATAGAAACAATACATCTTTTTATATTTGGAGTCAGAGTGATTAAAGCTTTTATTTGAATCCGAAAGTTATATTTTCTAAACCAGAAGCAACAAAACTTTCATTTTGTGAAGGAATAAATTAACAGAAAACCACATGTTTTTTTTAGAAAAGAAAAGAAAATGTATTATGACTTAATGCCGAAAGTAACGGTACGGATGTTGTTTCTTTTAATGAATGAAAATTAAATCTTGTATTATTCTCTGACATTGGTTGGTTTTTATTTCTTCCGCCGCTGTTTTTTTAGAACAATTGTGTTTTATTTTTTTATTCCACATTTTTTTCATGTGCTTTATTGTGGATGCGCAAAATGATTATTTTTTTATTTTGCATATCATTTCTAATAGTTATTGCAATTTTAAAACTCACTCTGATCGACTAAACTCTTTTTTGTATGGGAGCAATATCTCAGTTAACTTGGGTTTTTTTTTTCTTGTGATTGCTTTTCATCTGCACTGTAAAAGAAATCACTTCAATTTTTTCTCCAAAATGTTCGTTCCTTTCTAATGATGATATTGTCAATTGGATCTAAGCGCAACTGTTTTTAAGAGTTATTCAATTTGTCGGTTCAATTGGTTATTGGGTAGTATGCATAAAATAAAGTTCTAGATCAATGATCAAGAGCACTGCTTGTTATTACAACTAATGAAACATTATGGACATGACCTTTAATGCAGTTTTCTTTCCTTAAGTATTCTAAATTTTTGTTAGAATTACTTCTTGATCATAAATATTAGAGAGATTAGGGCTTTGATCTTAGATCGGAAAAGCAAGGTCGAGGTGAAGGGTTAATTTAACGTTCTAGATTATGACTTTTTATCATATAGCTCACAACTGTTACGGTTCTTATTCATCATTAGCTTTCAAAGTTTCGGCTTTATGCAATTTTGATATAATTCGAATCTACTATAACACATATAACATTATTAACATGTAATATAGTAGTCTCAGACAAAGGTTATGTTTCGTTCTTGAACCATTTTGAATATTTGTATAAAAGTTCATTTAAACCTTAATTATCTATGCGTAAGATATAAACACCTCCAATTAGCAAACAATTGGCTTTAATCAAATTTCATTTTTTTTCTACTTTAATAAAACTGTATAACCGTTCACCTGGAAATCTTAGCTGAATAAAATAGATAAATTTAAAAGTCCTGTTTATCTGGCTGATTGCACTGGTTTTCATAAAATTTGTCATTGTTGAAATGTTGGTAAAAAAAGTCATAAATACTAAGTATTGAATGTTAACATGTTTTGAATACTTAGTTAATAAACGTAAACAAGAAAACAGTATATTGAAAACTTTTCTGTAAAAGTGTTTCCTGGATAGTTTATTCAATTAAATCCTTTTATTTATTCTGATTGTTAATATCAACTCCTAGATAATAATAATCCACTTTGAATAAGAGAAAAAACAAGAATGGTCCCCAACACTATCATTTTTTATGTTCAGTGGACCTTGAAGATGGGGGAAATCTCTAATTTGGCATAATAATTAGAAAGATCATATCATAGGGAACACGTGTACTAAGTTTCAAGTTGATTGGACTTCAACTTTATCAAAAACTACCTCGACCAAAATAGTTATCAAAGGTACCAGGATAATAATTTAGTACGCCAGACGCGCGTTTCGTGTACATAAGCCTCATCAGCCAAACACTTTAACGTGAAGCGGAACAGACGGATGAACGGACGAACGAACGGCCAGACGCACAGACCAGAAAACATAATGCCCATAAATGGGACATAAAAAAATCCAAACAAAGCTTACCTTTTTGGACTGTTATGTTTATAGTTACCAGGATTATAATTTAATATGCGCGTGTTGTCTACATAAGACTCATCAGTGACGCTCAGATCAAAATAGTTATGAAACCAAACAAGAACGAAGGTGAAGAGCATTTTGGACCCAAAATTCTAAAACGCTGTGCCAAATACGGCTAAGGTAATCTATCAGTGGGATAAGAAAAGATAGTTACTCTTTTTCCAAACGTTTGGCAGGAAATAAGTTCGTAAATACGTATCGCATAGAGTACAAACAAGATGAACTAGATTTATTTTATCAAATTGAACTTGAGCTAATGGATACTATCGAAACGAGACAGTTTGCTTCATCCTGATCTTCTCCTCATGAACGAATACAAAGTAGAATACATGAATAATATAATGATTCAGACTTATCAATTGTAAAATTCCCATTATTCAGCAGTGACAAACCCGTTTAAATATCTTCTTTCCGTATTGTTTCTCGTGCATTTTTGACTAATTGAACTTCTTAAACAGGGGAGTTACAGAAAGGGATTTTAGTGAAAGCCTTCATCATGTTCATATTAAGAAACAAATTGTCGTTAAAGTCAACATGTGACGTCTGTCACTCAGTTCAGACAGAACATGGTTGCATCATTTTGTTGAGGCTTTTCATGTATCAATTATCATCCTTTTCTGAATATGTCAATGTCTACTCAGAATGAATATTTATCTCCGTAGAGAGCATAACATCTGTCTGTTGGAAAAGACTATATAATGACCATTTTTTTAAAATTCATATCATATTTAAACGTAAATAATGTATTAAACATTGGTATTTTCCAAATAAATGCAAGAGAAGAACAATAAACCAAAAGGACTTTATATGTTCTCATTTTACTATTTCCTTCTTTTTTTATTTATTTTTTAATGATTTTTTTTTAAACATATGCTTAAACACAAAATGTTTACCCTAATGTTATATTGATGTTTATTCGATAAATATACACATATTTTACAATAAACTGATATCGCTTTCCGAATTCGAAGGAATGAAAAAAATATAATTTGAAGAAATAGATAGAAATTAAAATAAGTTGAGAGCCTTTTTAGAACTAAATAATACACACCGAGAAAATGTGGAGTTTTTAAGGAGTATATACATTAAGACTTTGTGGTCAACTACTTGAAACATATGGTAGTCATGTTTATATCAAGGAATGACTTTGAAGCATTTTGAAGATTTTCATACAATGAGATTTTATCAATTTTATGCAGCTTTGAGCATTTATTGATGTGAATAATTCTCTGTTTTGATATACATTCATTTTCAATTCTGACAATTTTCGTAGATTCCATAAACAAAAATTTAGATTACGGATGAAGATTTAGATTGATTTTCCCTGAATTATGAATTCATTTTCCTGTGATTGTTTTACCTAAGCTGTGGATTCTGACCTTGAAAAATATTGCCCGAGATATAAACGCGATCATGCAAGTATTGCATTAACTAACAAATTAACTGTTGTTTTAACGGCTTTATCATCTCAATAGTACCTTTATCTTGATAAAAGTATATTATACCTTGCACAGAGTTTTTAAAAATCCATAGAATAATAAAGATCTTAAACAAAAAGACAAGACTGTTCTGGTTTATCAGTTTCTCTGAATTAAATGCCGAAATTTCGAAACGGATACATACCGATTGCACATTCTTAGTGTAACAGGTTCATTTATCCCTTTCAATTTGAGGCCTTTTTATATGTAAAATTCTTCCAACCAAATAATTCCAAAACAAATCAACAGCTAGATTGCAATAAACATACTGAGGGGCCGTTTGTATTAATTGTATTGTCTCTTCTTGCAAAGTCACATGATTTTTATTTGGTGCTTTTTTTTTTGTTTTTTCTCCGCCCTTTTGTGATGGTAACGGTATAAATTTCGGAACAGCGCAAATACTAGGTAACATACCATGTTATATTTGTTGAACAATAACGTAGTCATAGACATGATACTAATTGATGTATCCACTTTTTTCCCTGAATAAGACAAAAACCTGAACACGACATATTGAAATGCTTTTCCAACTTTTGTTTATATGTGGATCAGTTTTCCTTGTTAAAGGTAAGTTACAGTTGTAATAATTTGTGAAAACTAGAGGCCCTTAGTGCTTGCATAGCTCACTTGGTACGGTATATCTTTTTCAGATTAATGATCAGCTTTATTGCAACCAATTATAAATCTGTTTCAGTGACAGTTTTCATATTCACTGTTTATCTTTATCTTTCTCGTTTTCATAATCTGCTTCAAACGCAAAAAAAAAGAAAAAAATCATTCAAGGTCATTATGACGATTTCTGTCATATTGACTATTTTGTAGATTTTATTTTACTGAAACTTTTGTTGCTAACAACAAGACAACACATGAATAAGGATGCATTGTCTAAACATATGCTACAAGAAAAGAATGTACACAGATTATAAATTATATATGATCAAGACCTGGACGCTATTTCCGCAATTTCATTCAGAACTTGACTTATGCAATAGTTTCAGCGTGACTTTTAAAAAACTTAACATTTTTTAAGTAGTTGAAAGATGATTTTTCTACCACAAAAGTCATCAACAGTGCTATGTATAACATACCCATTTTAAAAATAACCGTTCTGTGTTTGAATGTCGCTTTGATATCTTTCGCATTATCCTCTTCAACAGCTTTACAATATTTTGCACGACTTAACAAAGTTTTGATTTATCCATCATGTCTTATGTAAATGGAATAAAGTCATCGTTTGTTTTACTTTATGACCTTTTTTATGACATTCTTGCTCTGAATTGTGTTTGGTTATCTTTTGAGGAACTAACTTGGGAACATTCGAGTAGCCCCGATATTTATCGTTATCTTTTACATCCATATTAATTTACCAAAAAAATCATTAAATTCTTAAATGAATGACATGTTATTGTACAAGTGAGGTACCAACTTCAAACTTGGTAACATTTTTTGCAGAAAAATATATAGCCAGTACTGAAAGACAAATGTCTTCTCAATCAGTTGTGTGTGCAAAGGACTTAAATGGGGATTTTATTGCATTTCTTAGGGCTTATCAACATTTTGTGAGATGTTAGTTTAAGAGCTACCACTTTTTTCGAATGTTTAAGGGGGGGGAGAGAAGGGGGCTTTAGGACGATTAGCTGCTCTACACCTTTAGGTATCGTTACTATAGTAACTTGTATATTATTATACCTTTCATATATTTTAGACAATTCTATTGGGTGAAACGTTATCACGTGACATGGAATAATTCAGTTGTTTTTCGTTCATTACAAGGAAGGATGAATAACCCTAAAAATTTCAACCAGCGGTGAATAACCCTATTATTCGCCGGCGAATAACCTTTTGAGTTTGTTGATTTGTACTTGAGTTATCTCCCATGAAAATGACGTCACAGACGTAAATAAACAAAATTGCAGCATTTACGTTACACTGGAACCCACCGAGAGACGAGGAAATAAGGCATTAGACATGAATAGTGGCAGCAGCTGATGATATTTTACAAAAAGATACTACCTTTGTTGTACATTCTAGAAATTCTAGAACACAAATGTATGTTCAAACGTCAGCTTGTCTTTGTTATTGTTATGTAAAGAATATAGAAAATGAAAAAAATCGTGTTTTCATGATCCTAGCCAAAACAAAATAATTATAAGTATTGACTGCTTCTTTTTGTAACTTCATAGGGTTGTAAAAGCGTTGACCGTGCGCACATTTTTAACGCTTTTACACCACAAAAAAGGTACAAAAAGAAGCAGTCAATTCTTAAATATAGTCACTGTGTTAATTGACACCAATGACAAATATAGTGATGAGTGTTTTTTTTAAATTTAAAACTATAAAAATTGTACCAAGTCTTACATGTCTTATGCTATAAATTAACATGAGAGGGGATGTCCTTATGGATTTTTGTAACAATAAAAAGACATTTAAATAAATCTTTAAATCAAATAAATCTGTTTAAAAAACATTACGTTTGTACATACTCTGAACTAGTTTGTCCATTTTAAATACAAATATTGCTTTCAATAGAGTAGTCTCTATGACAAATCTAAAAATTATCGACTTTATATCTTTTAGGTCAAACCACATTAACTTTAGCCGGTAACGGAGCGACGTCGTCACAAGGTCGAGTTGAAGTCACATGGAACAACATCAAAGGGACTGTATGCAAAAATAACTTCACTGATCTTTCGGCTTCAGTTGTTTGCAGACAACTAAATTTTACGTAAGTGGCTTAGTGTTTAAAATTTCCAAATTATAAATATAATCATTGAATTCTACAAATGCACCTTTATATAATTATTCAGAACATATTCATTTCCAGGATTATTTTCTTACAATTAAATAGTTCGCGATTTTTGTGTTCCCTTTGGTGACAGTACTTTTTCCTTGGCAGTTTCTGTTTGGCTGAATTAGGTATTTGTAATGAATACGTTAAATGGACGCCACTAGTGCGAGTTGTTAGAGCAAAGTCTCTCCTACATTGCTTTGATATTGACATATTAAGAAACCAACACGTTTCTACTATACAAGTCATACGAAATCAGTTTTCTGGTGGTTTTCATGTCAAGCAATTATAAAATCAGAGAGATAAACGAGATATGTTTATTTGTGTTTTTTTCATACTGTTAATCAATTTTGTTTTAAAATTTGTTTAATTAAAGTTTTTTTTGTCATAATCGATCGATAATGTATTCTTTGCATGCTTGTTTACATACTTTTTTAGTATGAGGCTTTCGCACTTGCGCTCTGTAGGTAGCACTTCTATTCAAGGGAAGTATTTTGAGTATGAAACGAAATAATTCGAAAGCATTTCACTTTTAAAGATTTGGATTAAGAAAGGATTTCATTGAATGTAAAATATATATGTACATAGTTTTATAGTAAAACTAAATCATTCAAGTACTTAATCATTTTCAACTTTTTTGTTCAATTTGACTTTAAAGATTAGGCAGAAAGATTATGTGCCTTTCATTTTTAAATCTTTTAGTCTAGGATCAAGGTCAAAGCTAAATGTACTTTTGATAGACAGAAACGTGTGCAGGACGAGATATTCCGGAATATAACTTAAGAACTTTACTTTGAAATAGAAACACACATTATTAAAAAGATGAACATTCCTACGCATCTAAAGCTTATCATACTGACGGTAATGGACAGAATTTCATTGAGCAAAAGACACAATTTGCTTTTGCATATCATTTTGTAAAAGATCAAGCAATTACTAAAATATACGGCGATAAGTGCAGAAGGGTTGTTTGGAAAAGATTTCCAGATTGTAAAAACAATTTCAAATAAGGTTTTCAGGACGCATATGTAAAGTTAAATATTCTCAGAGAAGAATTTGTGTTGATAATAATTTCAAACTAAAAGACAAATTGAAAGAGTTGATATTACTTTGCTTCATAAAAAAAGAATGGCCAACGTAGATACAAGTATCTTGTCTTAGGGAGGGATAAATCCTACTTTGTAAAGAATCACTCTGATTCAAACAAAAAATTCTCTGAAACTGATATTATCAAGATGCTTGATTTCTTGATTGACAACATATTTGTTACGTTCGGAGGACGTGTTTTTCAACAGACTGTCGGCATTCCAATGGGAACAAACTGTGTCCCTCTACTCGCCGACTTGTTTCTTTATTATTATGAGGCTGACTTCATGCAGGAACTTCTTAGGAAGAAAGATAAGAAGTTAGCAATATCCTTTAACTCTACTTTCCGCTATATAGATGATGTTCTTTCACTAAACAATTCAAAATTTGGTGACTATGTGGAACGCATCTATCCAATCGAACTAGAGATAAAGGATACTACAGATACAGTTAAGTCGGCTTCATATCTTGACTTACATCTAGAAATTGACAATGAGGGTCGGTTGAAAACAAAACTTTACGACAAAAGAGATGATTTCAGCTTTCCAATTGTGAACTTTCCATTTCTAAGTAGCAACATTCCAGCAGCACCTGCATACGGGGTATATATCTTCCAATTGATACGATATTCCCGTGCTTGCATTTCCTATCATGATTTTCTTGATAGAGGTTTGCTGCTCACAAGGAAGCTATTAAACCAAGAGTTCCAAATGGTGAAGTTGAAATCATCCCTTCGTAAATTTTACGGACGCCATCACGAGTTGGTTGACCGTTATGGAATAACCGTTTCACAAATGATATCGGATATGTTCCTTACGTCTTAACTACAATCCCCTTCCCTTTCATGAATATGACCTACCGAATTAGACTATTTACCGGATTTGTAATCACTTAAGCAACACGACGGGTGCCACATGTGGAGCAGGATCTGCTTACCCTTCCGGAGCACCTGAGATCACCCCTAGTTTTTGGTGGGGTTCGTGTTGTTTATTCTTTAGTTTTCTATGTTGTGTCGTGTGTACTATTGTTTTTCTGTTTGTCTTTTTTATTTTTAGCCATGGCGTTGTCAGTTTGTTTTAGATTTATGAGTTTGACTGTCCCTTTGGTATCTTTCGTCCCTCTTTTGATAAAAGTAAAGAAAAATATTAGACTAAGTTGATACAGACAGGGATTTCCAGATGTGAACACAATAATTATTAACATTTAAATCAATGACAGAAAACATACCATAAAAATAAGTACAATAAGAGTTAATCAGTGTACAATATCCTTTAAAATTAGGTAGAAATTAGATAATCATAATTACTCATTTAAATTTTGTCATTAAACGTCTACGTGTATAAACTAATTGATGGTGTAAGGAATTATACCTGCACACTTAGAATCTATACTATCTATTCAGAACATATCATAGACATTGGCACTAATATAAAACGTTAACTTTGTGTTAGCTTGCATTTTCTGTATCCGATTTGTTTAAACAAACTAAGACATATATTTTCAAGCTATTGATACAATTGTCATAATTTCTGTTAAACCAATATTCGAAACATAACAAATTTCAAACAAAATACTGTAAATTCAGAAATTATTGCGAGGTTTTTATTATTGCGAATAATGCGACAGAGTTGTAAACGCAATAATTAAAACTCGCATTTTGTAATATCTTAACTGAATTAAGCATGACTTTTCTCAAAATCGTAATAATTAAAATCGCATTTAATTTAAAATGACAAAATCGCAATAATAAATGAATGCAATAATTTCTGAATTTACAGTATTTTATTCTGTTGAATATTAATATAATTTTTACTGTTATTACGGATTGTTTTCTGCGATATTTATTTAACGTGGCCCGGTACTTAAACATCCCGTCAATGTGTTTGTATTATATTTCATTTTTTCTGGTGTGTTTTTTATATGCGACTTTATGTGTTTCGTTGGTTCTTTTAACGTGACTCTGTAGTTTAAAATATCCTGTCAGTATGTTATTGTTCTATTATAAAAAAGAAAATACGTAGAACCACAAATGTCAAAATTATTTAATGACTTAGTTGAATAAACCATTTGTGGATTCTTCTACATTCTATAAAATCATCCCTTCGTAAATTTTACGGACGCCATCACGAGTTGGTTGACCGTTATGGAATAACCGTTTCACAAATGATATCGGATATGTTCCTTACGTCGTAACTACAATCCCCTTCCCTTTCATGAATATGACCTACCGAATTAGACTATTTACCGGATTTGTAATCACTTAAGCAACACGACGGGTGCCACATGTGGAGCAGGATCTGCTTACCCTTCCGGAGCACCTGAGATCACCCCTAGTTTTTGGTGGGGTTCGTGTTGTTTATTCTTTAGTTTTCTATGTTGTGTCGTGTGTACTATTGTTTTTCTGTTTGTCTTTTTTATTTTTAGCCATGGCGTTGTCAGTTTGTTTTAGATTTATGAGTTTGACTGTCCCTTTGGTATCTTTCGTCCCTCTTTTGATAAAAGTAAAGAAAAATATTAGACTAAGTTGATACAGACAGGGATTTCCAGATGTGAACACAATAATTATTAACATTTAAATCAATGACAGAAAACATACCATAAAAATAAGTACAATAAGAGTTAATCAGTGTACAATATCCTTTAAAATTAGGTAGAAATTAGATAATCATAATTACTCATTTAAATTTTGTCATTAAACGTCTACGTGTATAAACTAATTGATGGTGTAAGGAATTATACCTGCACACTTAGAATCTATACTATCTATTCAGAACATATCATAGACATTGGCACTAATATAAAACGTTAACTTTGTGTTAGCTTGCATTTTCTGTATCCGATTTGTTTAAACAAACTAAGACATATATTTTCAAGCTATTGATACAATTGTCATAATTTCTGTTAAACCAATATTCGAAACATAACAAATTTCAAACAAAATACTGTAAATTCAGAAATTATTGCGAGGTTTTTATTATTGCGAATAATGCGACAGAGTTGTAAACGCAATAATTAAAACTCGCATTTTGTAATATCTTAACTGAATTAAGCATGACTTTTCTCAAAATCGTAATAATTAAAATCGCATTTAATTTAAAATGACAAAATCGCAATAATAAATGAACGCAATAATTTCTGAATTTACAGTATTTTATTCTGTTGAATATTAATATAATTTTTACTGTTATTACGGATTGTTTTAGGCGATATTTATTTAACGTGGCCCGGTACTTAAACATCCCGTCAATGTGTTTGTATTATATTTCATTTTTTCTGGTGTGTTTTTTATATGCGACTTTATGTGTTTCGTTGGTTCTTTTAACGTGACTCTGTACTTTAAAATATCCTGTCAGTATGTTATTGTTCTATTATAAAAAAGAAAATACGTAGAACCACAAATGTCAAAATTATTTAATGACTTAGTTGAATAAACCATTTGTGGATTCTTCTACATTCTATAAAACTTTTTTTTTATTTTTAAAATTCCATTATTTCCATCAGTTGCTTGTTGCACTGTCTTCAACAAGTCCAAGCTCCTTGTGAAGCATACATATAAATTTCAATTCTAGTAGAACCACAAACGTCAAAATTATTTAATGACATAGTTAAATGAACCATTTGTGGATTCTTATAAATTCTTTAAAACTTTTGGAATATTTTTAATCTCGATCTATTTCTGAAAATAATTCTTAGATACTTTTGATTTTTTAACCCTGTATGATTACATTGCCCATTTAAAATTTTACAGTTTGTGTATAAACATTGAACAACAAAAAAATGTGTGACGTATAAATTTCCGAAGTCAGACACGCGAAATTGTTTCTTTTAAAATTGTAACTCGATGATGACTGCTGTACCCATGATTTGACTAATTTATATATTATGTCTGTTTAGTTCACGTATCATTGTAAATGTAACAGAATTTTATGAGACTGTCGTACAAAGTGAGCAGTTTAGCGCTATAAAACCAGGTTTAATTCACCATTTTCTACATTTGAAAATGCCTGTACCAAGTCCGGGAATATGACAGTTGTTGTCCATCCGTTTTTGGTGTGTTTTGTCATTAAATTTGCCATGTGATAAGGGACATTCCGATTTGATTTTCCTCTGAGTTCAGTATTTTTGTGATTCTAACTTTTGCAATGCTTATTTTTCTTGTTAGTAATGGTGGTGTGGCTGTAACTGATGGGCGGTTTGGAGCAGGGACTGGAACTATATTGCTAGATAATGTTAATTGTAATGGGACTGAACAAGATATTTTAGAGTGTTCATATGATAATCAGACAAATTGTGTACACAGCGATGACATTGGTGTGATATGTAATGGAACAACTAGCGTACCCATAACTGTACAACCTTCCAACTGTACGTTTGAATTGTATTCAAGCGCATCATTTATCTTGTTTGTGTAATTATACAATCTAGATTATACATCTATTTCAGCAAACAATTTCATTTGTATTTACATGTACATTAGTAAGGGAAATTTCAAACGAAACAATCGCTTCGATTGAAGGCGGTTGTCTTAAATTATGATATTAGATTTACAAAGACTGCTTTACTTCATTTTCCATAACCAGTTCAATATGTTCAATTTGTATTCTTTTATTTTCTTTTAAACCCCCTCATTTAAGGTTTGAAATGATGCCTTTAAAGAAAAAATAAATATCTAAGCAGGCAGATAGTATTGATTACTTGTGAAAATAATGGTATAATTGTTTTATCAATTTAGGTACACCTGACAACCTTGATATACGTCTAGTCGGGCCAGCAAATTTAATCGGTGTCGGATATGTAGAGGTACGGAGAAACGGTGTATGGGGATCGGTATGCGACGACCTCTGGGGGAAACAAGATGCTCAAGTTGTATGTCGAATGTTATGCTACGAGTAAGTTCATAAGAAAAACATGACACTATGAACACCACTTACATATGTTTTATGCATTTACTTAATTATAAGATTTACCATGGAGCCTTTGCAGTAATGTAATGTAATCTGTTACAAAGGAGACAAACAGATCAGATGATCGACCTTAAAGAAGAACAAACAAAAGTAAAGTATGTACATAGAGGCAACAGAGGTATACCGGTGTTAAAAAGTAATCAAACAAAACAAATTCGAGTTACAAACTTAAAACGAGGAAAAAAGAGAACATCAGGAGCATTAAAGTGCAACAAAAACAAACGCCAGCATACACAGAAACGAATTAACTAACATATTTCTGACTTGGTATAGGACATTTTAAGAAAAATGATTGTGAAAATAACAATTGTTTTTCCTTCTTTGCAGTCCAAACAATGCTCAAGCAGGTGCACCTATAGATATTGATCATGCCAAAGATCAAGTTAGCACAACTTATCATCTCGATGATGTAGAATGTATCGGTACAGAAACTAACATAACCAATTGCACACAATCTGATGGTAATCACAACTGTGACGCCGTACAACAGGAGTTTGCCAGCGTTACTTGTGTACCACTTATAAATACACGACTAACCGGTAAGAGTTATTGTCTCTTGAATCGATAGTACATACTTAAGTACATGTGTGGCGTTTGAATAAAGGAACCATCCCCAATTCAGTTTTTGTATCAGGTCAGCATAACGTAGTACTAAACGGTCTGTGACTTGAAATATTCGTTTTAACATTTCGAAATCTATGAGACATGTTACAATTTAGTAGTAGAGTAGTATTAAGAACTAAATCATCATACTTGTATGGATATGATGTAATAAGAAGACTTGGAACAGGCGCGAAAATGCGGCGGGGTTAAACATGTTTTTTGAGATACCAATCTTCCCCCTATACCTCTAGCTAATGTAGAAAAAAAACAAACATACAATACGCACAGTAAAACTCAATTTAAGAGAAGTCCGCGTCCTATGTCAGAATATGTAACAAAAGAAACTATACAAACCCGTATATACAATTAAATCATACCAGTATTTATGGATATACTGTACATCAACTATATTGTTGTCTCTAGGACACATTACTCATTTTCATTCTTTATTTTATTTCTGGCTATTATTCTTCCAAATCAAATGGAAATATATTCATAACCATCTCATGGAGAGCAGCAAACCGTGTAAATAAAAATAGTTGTGCAAATGTATAAGAATAAATACTAAATAACTACAATTGTTTTGACAACAACTTCATGTCTCTATCTTGCAATACATATAAAACGATTGTTAGTGTATTTGTGCATGTATCTTAGTCTATACCATTATATGCATGAGATTTGAAATATATGTAAAGGAAAATTATAATACATGTAAATAAATACTACATACACAGTCCTTAATTATCCAAAATTTCGGACATCAATATATTCTTCATATTTGAAATGAAATGTCACACCCAGATATTGAGTAAGTTTTGTTGAATTGTTTGCGAAACAGTTATAAAAAAGTACTTCAAAATGTGAAAAAAAATGCAAATTTACTTAATGACAGATAAACGAGCGACAAATTAAATATTTAATAGGACTTGGATATTTGAGTTGTTTCTCCAATATTAAAAACTATTGTCACATTATAATGGTCTAACAAAAAATGTATCATAAACTAGGATAAAAAAACGAGATAATGTGCGTTTTCAGTTTTTGCTATTTTTCTTTATGAAGGCAAAAGTTACAGATTCCTAAAAATCCGTAAAAAAATATAATTGGACGTTCTCATTATGATTTTGAATAAAAAAATCTTATTTCGACAAACCTTATTTGAAATTTTTCTCGCTCATTTATTATCCTTCCATGACGAAATTTTGGCCAGATAGCATTTTATCTGAATTTTTAAGGTCCATTTCGTGTTCATTCTTTCAAACTTTATGACTTTGGCTTCTAAAACTTGGTAGGCTATTCATGAAACTCATATCTTGTACAAACGATTCCGACATTTTATCCGATGTATTATATTTTTGAAATTATATTGCGAGTATGCAAATTTGATAGTTTGAAAGTTTGATTGTCCTTCTGATTTTTAGTCTTTTCAAACAAATTTAGAACCTCCGATTTGAACATACTGTAAGTTTTTAAAGCTAATAAGTAGTGTATGGGTACTGCACCCAAACATCTGATAACTTCATCTATTATTAAGCATATACTTGTAATTCGAGACTAACTAGTCATGTATGAGTACTGCACCCAAAACATTTTCAACTACTGTTAAACATGTACTTTCATTTGCCTATGGTCTTTATGTGTAAATAACACTCACATTTATTTTTCATTTTCTTATCAGCACCGATTCCCGATTTGAATTGTGCAGGTGGAAATTTCAATATTCAATTTAGTCGGATACAAGATCCAAATTTGGACGAGAAGCATTTGACCATTTATCATCCTTATAACGGACCGTGCAATAAGGCAAAACAAACTTCTTCTAATATCATAACATATACCATAGCTTTTAACGGATGTGGAACAATAAATGTAAGTATAATTATCAAGTTAGCTTGAAGGTATATTAAAAAGTGTTCAAATCATGTATAGATCTGTAATCTCTAATTTGGTGCATCCTTTTGAATACATTATCTACTAACAAGAAGTTATATTGATAGTTGTCTTTTTCGTTCTTTCCATTTTTTGTCTTACTGCTCTAGTGTCTTAAATATGTGACCTGATTCTTAGACAATTTTTAATTACTGACGGTCATGTGCACTGTCATTCCATTTGCAATTGGCAATTGTTTGTTTTTTTATTTGTTCTTCTCAGTTCTGTTTTTTTATAGTTTACTTTTATAGTTGTATACTTCTTGATTAGTTTTTATGTTTCTTTGATTTGTAACTAATATAACTATGAACAAGTGTCTATCAAAATTTTGTTTGATTTGTAACAGATAATTCTTTAAAAAAATGTTATGCAAATTTGAAATTTTATACTATAAATCCTATAAAACATTACTTTTTAATGAAGCTTTTTTTTTTTTTTAAAGTTACCAAAAATTGATGTTTTTACTTTACTTATTTTAAATGTCTCTATATGTTGGCTGTTATTGAAGACGAATACCATTTTGTTCTTATTTGTCCAGCTTATAGATCTGTACAAACTCAATTTTACAAAAGTATTATTGTTCTTGGTCTCATGATCGCAAACTATGAAGTATACTGCATGCTTCTAGTAAGTCTCTAACGATTAAATTATGTAATAATAGGCGAGTGATATGAGAGCCAAATTTACATTTTTAATGCACCTACCTAACACACGGCTAAATTATATATCACTGGAAAGCTAAGAATGTGTACTTTCTAAATTTCAAAAGAAATTATGGTGCATTTTTTTTTTAAATCGAGGTCAAAGGTCATGGGTGCAATTTCAATTCACGGATACTTCCAGTACAAAAATCGAATCAAAAGAAATGCAAAAACGAAACAATTTTATCGGAATGCTGCATTACTGTTGGGAAAATATATTTCTATCATAGTATTAATTAATTTTGGTCGATTTTAACGGTAACGCATGTTACATAACGTTTTCTCTTGGAGTCTTTGAAAATCAACTATTAAGTCACATAAATGTATCTGTAGTCGCATTTGCATTATCAAAATCTTATAATACCTCCATATCATTTGAGTGCACGTATTTACAAACAGATATCTGCAAATTTGATATAAATAATCCGAAACAAAATATTTGAAGCAAGGGGAAAATATTACATATGACGTATTTTTAATTGTTTAGAAAAGTTCTATGATGAGCTGTACATTAAAATTGTCTCCTGTTTGTTTGAAAGGCTGCCATCCGCTTAAAGATCAGACAACCATAGGGCAGACCATTTTTTTCATTATTTTAGTGCAATATGTTGAGTCTGGATCATACCGCAATTTCATTTACATCACGAAATCAGATATGATAAGACTACTAACTAACCTGACTAAAATGAGTAAAGTGCTACTAGTATATTTATATCAACAAATTGACAATTTTAATATAAAGCATAAAAAGGAAAATATGATCACTCATTGTACGTAAAACTGTGTTTGGTTTTACTTTAGTCGGCCGCCGTGTATCTTGAGATACCTAATTAATAATCAAACAACACTTGACAAAGTAGTTTGTACTTTTTTTAAATTACGCAAGTAATGACGTTCGGCTACTTTGGCACTAAGTATTACTTTTTTATGCCCCACCTATGATAGAAGAGGGGCATTATGTTTTCTGGTCTGTGTCTCCGTTTGTCCGTTCGTTCGTCCGTCCGTGTGTCCTTTCTTCGCACTTTAGGTTAAAGCTTTTGGTCAAGGTAGTTTTTGATGAAGTTGAAATCCAATCCACTTGAAACTTAGTATACATGTTCCTCATGATATGATCTTTCTTAGTTTAATGCCAAATTATAGTTTTTACCATAATTTCATGGTCCACAGAACATAGAAAATGAAAGTGTGAAGTTCAGGTTAAAGTTTTTGGTCAAGGTAGTTTTTGATGAAGTTAAAGTCTCATCTACTTGAAACTTAGTACACATGTTCCCTATGATATGATCTTTCTAATTTTAATTCCAAATTAACGTTTTGACCACTGAACATGTTTCATTATAGTGCAAGTGGTGCATCCGTGTACTATGGATACATTATTGTTATATCTTGTTTCACCGCTTCAAACGGAGGACAAGGTTATCCTAACATTGAACCTTTTATTTGGCTTGCTTATGTTAAAATCCCGTTAGCGTATAACCTAAATGATCGCAACGTCGGACCAATGGGATGTTGGACCATTTAGGTGTCGGAATATTGCGATATCGGAATATTATAGCTTCATTTTAAACTTGTAATCTCATCATTCCTATCGGTCAACATATCCATACAAAGACAAATTCCTTGGCATGGGCATATATCAGTACAGCAGAGCTTTTGCTCAAAGCGGATACAAGATCTACTATATACAGATTGAATTAAAAATTGGGAATGGACATGAGGGATTTGTCAAAGAGACACCAACCCGTTAAAAATGCAGGCAACGGCCGCAGACCACCAATGGGTCACCAATGCAGCAAGAAACTCCCAAACCCGGAGGCGTTCTTCAGCTGGCCCCTAAACAAAAATGTACTAGCTTGAAATGATAATGGACGTCATACTAAGCTTCGAAATATACTCAAGAAATTAAAATAAAAAATCATACAAAACTAAGAAAGGTCAGAGGCTCCTGACTTGGGACAGGCGCAAAATTGCGCCGGGGTTAAACATGTTTTTTGAAATTTCAACCCTCCCCCTATACCTATGCCAATGCGTGAACAGATCAAATCTTGTAGAAAGTTGGATGACATCATACCGGACCTATGTTGTCTTTTAGTCAACCAAAGTCATACGGAAAACTTTTATTGTTTCTGTTGGTCGACATTGTCTTGGATAAATTTTTGACCCTCAGAAGAAAAATAATGCCATGTAGAATGTATGTCCCATTTTCAATTTTTCTAATCTCCTGAGCAGTCAAACTTGTTAATAGTTATCAAAGGCGTGTCCATAAATACGGTGCATTTGTAATGATAAATCTAAATTAAAAAGAGTAAATAAAAAATATTTACAGATAATATATACTAAAGCCATACATCGAAGAACTTTGTCAATAGAAATATCGCACGCTTTATAAACTGCAGCAGATGCGCCATCATCCAAAAGACAATACAGAAAGGTTTTTAAAGCAGATGGCATAATTTCAATTGAATAATCCAGTGAAAAGTTTTTAAATAATGGATATTTATCTGATTGGATTACAACTTTACCCTATATCTGCTCTCGTAAAATATTAGTAGCTGCATAAAGTGCTTGCAACCAGTTTCGCAGTCACTGCTCATATCTTTATTGACAGACTGTATATCACAGTCATTTTAAACGGGTAATATTCCGTCATAACGGCATAAGACAAAATTATAGAGCTACTGTATACAATATTGGAGGTACCTTGGCCTTGTAGAGGCTGTATACATGTAACTATAAATCGGCCATACATTTTTAGTTTTTGTTGAAGCTGATAATATGTTGTGTAGTTTTCTCGGCGGCGATCCTCGGGCAGAAATTAAGCCCGGTTAACTGATCAAGTAATTAAAGTTGTTAACTAGTCAGTATACTTCCGTGTGTAAAGGCACGTCATCTTTAATAGTCGAAATGTTAGTAAAAGCTGTTATATGTTCAGAATTAAATAGCTCTTTACTTTCTGATTTCAAATTTTGTAGCAAATATTTAGCGATACAAGCTCGATGGTATAAAGAGTTAATAGTAAAATTATCATGAGTTCTTTTGTAAATCAGATCATTGTAGGAGATATATGTAGTAACACTCAACACAGCTTGAGTTTGCTCCGCAGAGCATACCTTATGAAGTTGTGTAACTTGCTTATAGGCTTTATACATTTGCAAAATATACAAACATACAAATCAGAATGAGTTGTAGATCTACTGCCCTCGTTGATATATGAGAAGAGACTGGTCGGTAGAATTGGTACATATAGTACAAAGTCTTTGTATAGCCAATAGAAGATGATAGGTTGTGCTTACTTTTGAAATATTATAGCAACTCTTATGATATTTTGTATTTTTAAATGGGATGTTTTCATTTTTGTCGAGCCTTTCGACTTTAGTCGAAAAATCGAGACTAAGCGATCCTATTTTCCGTCGTCGTCGTCGGCGGCGTCCACAAATATTCACTCTGTGGTTAAAGTTTTTGAAATTTTAATAACTTTCTTAAACTTTACTGGATTTCTACCGAACTTGGACAGAAGCTTGTTTATGATCATAAGATAGTATCCAGAAGTAAATTTTGTGAAAATAAAATTTCATTTTTTCCGTATTTTACTTATAAATAGACTTAGTTTTTTCTGCGTGGAAACATAACATTCACTCTGTGGTTTAAGTTTTTAAAATTTTAATATCTTTCTTAAACTATCCTGGGTTTGTACCAAACTTGGACAGAAGCTTATTTATGATCATAAGATAGTATCCAGAAGTAAATTTTGTAAAAAAATAAATCCATTTTTTCCGTATTATACTTTTAAATGGACTTAGTTTTTCTGTGGGGAAACATTACATTCACTCTGTGGTTAAAGTTTTTAAAATTTTAATAACGTTCTTAAACTATCCTGGGTTTGTACCAAACTTGGACAGAAGCTTATTTATGATCATAAGATAGTATCCAGAAGTAAATTTTGTAAAAAAATAAATCCATTTTTTCTGTATTTTACTTGGACTTGTAAATGGACTTAGTTTTTCTTCCAGTTAACATTACATACAGTCTGTATTTAAAGTTTTCAAAACATTTATTAGATTCATTAACTATCCTAGATTTTTACCAAACTTGGACAGAAGCTTCTTACAATCAAAAGATAGTATCAACAGAAATTTTTGTATAGGTTTTTTTCCTCAAATTTTGTTGAGCCTGCGATTTACAGCAAAAGTAGGCGAGACACTGGGTTCCGCGGAACCCTTACAATTTTTTTTCATATTCATCGACCAGTCTTCTGTAAAATTGAGAATGGATATGTAAACTTCATCTTTTCGTTTTCAAACTGTGGCAAAAACAACTGTATTGTCATTAAGTGTTTAACTACATAGTTTCTATGTAGTAAATACATGACAGACTATGCATCTGTTTTAATCCATGGATAGTTTTTGCTTTTTAGCATAGAAAGGGTGAACTGGAATGTGAAAATTTGACACGACTCGGAAGATTTTCTACAATTTTCCGATACGATTCCTATTTAGAAAGCGGTGAATTCTACAGAAATCAAAAAACTATGTTTTACTTTGATTTAATCTTAATTTCGGACGATACTTATATCTATTTAAGCTACACTGAAGTTAAAGATAGAAATAGAACCGTTTAAATGTGATTTATCGTACTCTTATAGCACTATTAAGTTCACGGAAATCGACTAATATATTCAGTCAAAAAACGATAACGAAATGGATAAGGGATTCCGGAAACTATAGTGATTTTACCCAACATCATAAAATTACAGAAATTCGTGATTTTAAGAAATGTTGAGATACAGTCTTGATCTTAAATGAAAAAAACGATAACTGGTGAGTAATTTGGTGTGTTCTAAAACGGAAAGAGTGCAAAAGCATTTAATAAAAATTTAATTGTACATCCGAAAAGGTCAGGATTATGAAAATTTTCGTACAAAATGTCAAATATTTAGAAGGAATGCAAAAAGCATGCGGACTTACAGTTGTAAATATTGCTTTTCATTGTTTTAAGAATATAATTCACTGAATTATTCTGTCTAAAAGAAGAGATACGACTAATTTCCTTTGCTTGAAAAACATGTCGTAATTTTATAATTTTCAACTTATTTCTGAAATAAACGTCAATTTTACAAAAACTGCACCGTACGATTTTGTGACGACCGGGCAAAAATCAAAGTTCAATCATTATTCTATCATTTAAAAAAAAATTAGCCGTGTGTTAGGTGGGTGCATTAAAGTCATTAACTAGACGTCTTTTTCAAATATTACACTCGCCTATAATGTAAAAGCTGCATGGAACATTCGAACTTATAAAGTCTCATAAGTTTAAATGCCATTTCATTGTATTATATATTGTTCTCTGCTGTCTATTCATGTTTTATATTATATTGTTTTTATGATAGATGTTGTTAAGTTTTTCACAGCAGGTCCATGTTTTTGCAATAATGATTCATTCACTCAATATCTTATAAGCCATTGTATTATAGAGAATCTAATAAGGATTGAATGTACAGAATATCAAGATCTGCCTATTTGGAAAGTGTTATTTTAATGTCATCGTCACAAAAAATTATCAGATTATTACTACTTATAGTTGTTATTTACCTGAAATGACGATTTTTGATACATTTCGTTTTTTTCTACCATCTTCAAAACAATAGTAAAATGACAGAATTGTAGATATTAAAATAACACATACCAGAAATTGAAGATCTATAATAATGACAATTACGTAACCTTAAAGGAGTAACTGCCCTTGAATGATTTTTATGCCAAATTTTAGTTTTTGTCTAGTTACATGAAAACTATATTATGGACAGACAGAAACAGCAAAATGATACTAGCCATAAAAGATTTACAAAAATGTAATTATGACAAAGGCAATAAAAAAATGACCCTTAGAGCAGATAATTTTCTAAAATGACAATTTAGACACACTTTTTCTTCTTTTTTGGATCTAGAACTATAATTGATCAACAGGATATAACATCTACCATAAACAATCTACAAAAAAAAACCTCCATAATGATACCTTATGGAAGTTATGGCTGTAAATGTACTGTTTGTCGAATTTTATCATGTTCGGCTGGTTTGTACGAAATTCAAAACCAAGCGTATAGTAAGAAAATATTTGTCAGATGAGCGGAAGGGGGAACACCTCCTACATTATTTTACTTATATCCCTAAAACTTCACTGGCAAATTGCACATACGTTGAAGTGTGCACATTCTATTATAATCTTTAACAAAAAAGATGTGTCATTAACAACTATAGATCACCGTACGGCCTTCACAAATGAGTGAAACCCATACCGCATAGTCAGCTATAAAAGGCCCAATAATGACATTGTGAAACAATTCAAACGAGAAAACTAACGACCTAGTTTATGTTTTAAAAAAAATTAACGAAAAACAAATATATAACACATAAACAACCGACAAACTACAGCCTTCTGACTTGCAACAGGCACATGTAACCTATCTTTGTTAACTTCTGTGTCATTTTGGTCTCTTGTGGACAGTTGACCATTGGCAATCATACCACATCTTCTGTTTTATATTTATACATATATACTTTAAGGATATACTCATTTATTCTATCAGCGAAACAAACAAATTATAGACAATATTTACTGGATGTCATACGGAAATATGCTCATATTTTAAATGTGAAATTCTTATTTCTATAGCGTACTAGTAATGCAACTCATATTATTTACCTCAACACTATAAAATATGACTACACACTGGTTCAGGACGTTTCTGGAGTACAGATTGTGCGTGTAAACACCTACAAAGTCGAAGTTTGTTGCATTTTCCCACGTGAGCTTGAAATAAACAAAGGATTTACTCCCCTTCCAGAGAGCGTAAAGAAGAAAGCACCTGGAAATTTTAGTATAATAATGACATTGTACAATGATTCGTTTATCACTTCTTTAAATCAACCAGTGGAATTGATATTAGGTCAATGGTTGAATGTTGCATTGAAACTGGAAGATACAGAAGGCCATCCCGAACTAAAGCTGATAGTACCAGACTGTAAAGCAACACCATCCGACAAGCCGAATGACCCAATATATTTTACCTTATTCAGCGACAAGTAAGTTTTTCATTCCATTAAATTAAAAAAAAAAGATTGTATTGTGACGTTATCTACCAATAACTGCAAAAATGGTATTTTTTTCATTAATGTTCATACACACGTGATTTGAACTGGCTTGTTCTTTTACTAATTTTCATATTTATCATTCTTTATTATCAACCTTACTTATTTCAGAATCTAGCTGCGAATCTTTATGCTACATCTTAATTTTATGCGACTCTTATACACATCAGAGAGGTTAAGTTAGCTATTGAACCAGGTCTAATCCACCATTTCATACATAGGAAAATGTATCTACCATAAGTTATCAATGGTACCAGGCTTATAAATTAATACGCCAGACCCGTGTTTTGTCTACATAAGACTTATCAGTTACGCTGAGATAAAAACAAAAACAAAAAAAACCTAGAAAGTCAAACAAGTTCAAATTTGAGGAGCATAAATTCCAAAAAGTTGTTGCAAATCCAGCTTATGTTATCTATGCCTGGGATTAGAAAATCTTTAGTATCTTTTTCAAACATTACATTTATGAAAATGACCATATATTTGATATTCATGTCAACACCGAAGTGCTGACTACTGCGCTGGTGATACCCTCGGGGACGAAACGACCACCATCAGTGACATCGACCCAGTGATGTAAATGATTATCAAAAGTACCAGACTTAAATTAAATACGCCAGACGCGCGTCTCGTCTACATAAGACTCATCAGTGACGCTAAGGAAAATTATTGATGTTTGTAAGGTTGAAACAATCAATTGAATGCGCGCGTGAGTCATTTTTTTTTATCGTTCCTCTAAACTTACTTTTGTAATCATATTTAAATACTAGTATTTACTTTCATATTGCAGATGTGCTGTTGATCCAACTCTGGGTTTCTTTCCTTTGAATTCTACTACGTTTGGATTCCGATATCAAACATTTAAATTTTATAAATATGCAAACATTTATATTCATTGTAACGCTTGGGTATGTCTTACGACAGAGAAAAATCATGACTGTGATCGAACTTGTAACACAACAAACCCTATTGGTAGGAGAAAAAGAGATGCTTCTTCCAGAGATGTGTACCAGTTGCTGAGTCAGCCACTAAACTTTAAACAACAAGAAGAAAATTCACTGATAGATCGAGGAGGTGGATGGCAAGTGGATTTAGGTAGGTGAAGAATGATAATGACTGTGAATTTAAAAAAAAAGGACAATAAACCTAAGGACATTCAAATTTTTAGAAAACACGATAATATAATGGCAAAACAGTAAACAATGTCGAAGTAAACAAATCCTGATTACAAACTAAAATCGAGGGAAACACAGTTTTCCTCAAACCACGAAAATTGGAACCCACGAAAATGAATGCATCCACAGTTATCAAAGATGGTTAATATAAAAATATAAGGTTAGGCTATTGTTTCTGTGTGATTGGTTCAAGTCTACTTGTACATTCTTAATGAAACTTGTTTAAAAGGTAGATATCAAGACAAGCCGAAAAAAATATCCGGTAAAACGAATACATATTACGGTCAACATTATAAGAATATACAGCTATACATTGCATTGAGATTGAAAACGCTTTTTGCGGACCTTTTAGTTAACACTTTTTTCTTTGGACATAAAACCAAAAAGGCAACACGGGTCTTTTTCTTAGATAAGATTATAATACCCCTTAGAATCTGATGTCATAAATGTGCACTAAATAATCTTAACTTAAATATAAATCAAATTTGACGATATGGGACATTAATTTGACAACCTCCTCGGCAATCATACCATATATTATTATAAGCACATCATAATTCCAATTATTATTTTATAGCTACAACACAACGACCATCGACGTTAAGTGCCACCTCCGCCATAAATATTCGTTCGACAAAACCGTCAACACCTGTATCGACAGTAAACCCAAGTGGAACTACCAGTAAATATATAAAAGTTATAGATGTCGGATCATTGACGACAGATGCTTCTATTGTAACAGAATCAGTGACGGATAAAAATGCACCAAAAACATCGCCAGATATTAAGTCACAAACGACAGTGCAAGCACCGGCATCGTTGACGACGAAACAATCGGTGTCGGTTTCACCAACAGCTAGGAATGGTTTGACGTCTACAATTCCAAACAATGATCAAGTGGAAACTTCGTTATCATCTTCTCCGTCTCTTAACCCATTTAAGTTTGCCAGTTCTACTGTAAAATGGCATACAACTGCAACAACTAAACAAATGGTTTCTGGCTTACCAACATCTAGTAATGGTTTTAACTTAACAACCATAAATCAGACTAATAAAACCAATGTAAAAACAAAAACTTCAACATTTTCCCCGTCCAATAGTCCAACCAAGATGGATTCCTATGTAACAACTCAGATTAAAGGAACCCCTAACAATTTTAAGCATGCTCATGACCCTAACAAACTTTATTTTGGTGGCTTAGGTGGCAAGTTCATCCTTATGTCCGACGCCTCAAGACTGCATGTGTCAACTAATGCTGTGATATCTGCTATAGTATGCTGGCTACTTTTAGTGTAGCGTTTGTTTTATTGTTGGTAATATAAGTCAAATATAAGAACATATTATTTTATGAAACATGAAGTTGGATTTGTTAATGTTTTGCTCTGTGAATAGGATGTTACTCTTGAGAGTGAAAAATATAAAACATTTATTTTGTTTTGATTAATTTCATTTTCATTTTTAATCCATATTTGTATGATTTCAAAATATAAAATGAGGTAAAAACAAGAATGTGTCCATTATACACGAATGCCCCACTCGCACTATCATTTTCTATGTTCAGTGGGCCGTGAAATTGGGATCAAAACTTTATTTTGGATTTATAATTAGAAAGATCATATCATAGAGAACATGTGTACTAAGTAAGTTTCAAGTTGATGTAACTTTAACTTCATCAAAAACAACCTTGACCAAAAACTTTAACCTGAACTTCGCACTATCATTTTCTATGTTCAGTGGACCATGGAATTGGGGTCAAAACTATAATATGGCATTAAAATTAGAAAGATCATATTATAGGGAATACGGACCTTTTTAATAATGTATTTATTTCATCTTCGTAGATATCGTTTCTACTAGTAATTATTATCAGCATACAATCTTTTTGTTTGTAAATGTGATATATCGATTTCAAAACAAACTTTATTTGCAGATTTTTCACACTGGATAGTAATTATTTTATTATATATTTAATCACTAAGATTAGTTTTATCAATATATTGTCAATTTTCATCATTGAACTAACGCTTGTTGTGCGATGTGGTTTTTTTTTACAATAAAATGAAAATCTGAGAAATCATAGTGACTATTTATGTTGTATTCAAATTAGTACTGTTAATGTTATTGCTATCTTTGGTCGATACATCTTCTGTAAGTACTCGATGGTATCGCAAGACAGTTCTTCAGTACTGCGAAGACATACGGATATTGTTTGATGAAATTTGTTTTTATAAAATTTTAAAAATATATCAAATCAAGGAATATCTATCTTTCGTGCAAATATTTCATTCCTATACACATTTGGCTATACTTTAGATCCTTTTTTGTTTGATAGGCGCTTCAATGGTAAAACTAGTTCTCGGAATTGCAATTATGTCCTCGAGCATCACAGAAGAAAAGAAAATGTTTGTTATAATGTACATCTGTTGTAGTAACATTGGTACCTTTAATGATTTTAAATTATGAGTTCTTTTGGTTGATTATACCTTTTATACTACAAAATATTTTTTTTTTACTAATGTTCATGTCATGAAGATGCAATGGATCGATATATTATCCGGTTGTCATATTCTCCTTGATCGGATTGTTGTCTCTTTTCCATTTTCAATTTTATACCTGGAATTATAGTAGACTTGAGTACAATTATTTTTGCTATGCTGTAAATTTGTTGCTGAATAGCAATTTATTGTCTAATTTGTCAAATTGCTTGCGAATAGATTTAGTGATGAGTTGTGAATACTGTCGCAAAAAAAGATAAACAAGAATAACTCAAAATACATACAAACTTCGTAAAAAGATGTTGCAACTTGACAAATCCCAAGATATTAGGCAAAGTTCAGTCCTTCTGTATATTTAAGATTTATCAACAGGGGTGAGTTCTGAACTACTAACTTTACACTCATTGAGTCGCTTATTTAAAGAGTTGTCCAACTTGCTTCAGCTTTGACAGTAGATGTTATTAACCTGTAAAACAACAAATATTGAATTGTCTTATAGGATTCCGAACATGTTTTGATTGACAGTAAGGTATATTTACTTCTATAGTACAATTCCTTCACTAGTGAACGGTACACAAAAAAGCTGTAAATAAATCTATAAAGCGAATATATGGGATTATATACGACAAGAATATATTGGTCCGTGTAACACTTATCAATTCAAAGTTTTAAAAAGTTTTGAAATTTTAGATTTTTGGAATGTCGATCAAGGTTTTAAAATATCAAGATTTCAAATTGTGTAAAAGTTTTGAAATTTTGAAATTTTAACCAAATGATTAAAATATGAAAATTCTAAATATCGTTTTTAAATTTGATAGTTTAGGAATTTTATCAAACTTTTAAAATACTGAACCTAACGTGCAATGTTGATTAATTCACTTTTTGAAAGTTTGAATTTTTAAATCTTTGATTAAAATATCAAAAGTAGAAAAGGGACGAAAAGAGGGGTACCTATAAACACTGATTTAAGCACGGCTCTGATAACAATCATTCTTAGTTATAAATAAATAGCACGAAATATATTAAATAATTTTGATGACAAAATAAATATTAGAAGAAGTCGGGTTTTTTTATGAAACATATTAGACATCACATGGGATAACAATATCCTGAAATTTTAAGGTTGTGCATGCATCAAAAAAATATATTATTTGAACCGGAATCAGTCAGTTGATTTAAATCTCTTATATCATGTAAGCGTTTGAGATAAATAATTTCAGAGCTATTTGGTGTTCCCAGTGCCAAACATTAAGAAGTAACAGTGAAAACTGACCAACTCGCAGTAAACCAAAGTATATTATTCGCATTTTTGATGTTCCTGATGAAGGTAGATCCAGAAAAAGCGCTTCGGTCGCATTCAACTTTAAACGGTTTGCTTTCTTTTTATTGATTGCATGACGATAATATATTGCCTTTTATGATTTATTTCAATTCCAAGAAATGATACGAAAGGAATACTTAATGTATAGTTAGCGTCGCAATGACCGTTCAGGTGGCCCCTAGACAAAAAAATTAAACTGTTTCAGTGATTATAGACGTCATACTAAACTCCAAAATATAACAATGAACTAAAATTAAAATCATACAAGACTAAAAAGGACAGAGACTCCTGAATTGAGACAGGCGCACAAACACGACAACTGCGACAGGGTTAAACATGTTTCGTGAGATCACAACCCTCCCCTATACCTCAAGCAAATAAAGAATGACACGCCCCATTCTGACTGGATGTACATTGCATGCGTTCTTTTAGTTTGCTCAAAGTCGATTGTCGTACGATAACTAAAAAATGCTCAAATAACAAAATGCAAATACGGAACAATAATATTCATTTCCCTTTATTACCTTTTTAAAAAAAGTGGTTGATTTAGGACCCATAATGTACGTATATGATAACCAGTCCAAACGTTGTCTATAAGGAGGGTGTGGGTGTTTTGTAGAAGCGTTAACAATTTTATTAAGTTTTTCATCGCTATTAATCAACTTGTTGGGTTCAAAATTTCAAAACACTGTAAGGCATGGAGAAAATTTGGATTGGAATTTCTCTTTTGTCCTCTGTTGTCACAGAATCAGTTATTTTTCCCATCAAATTGGGGATCAGAATATTTTAATGTGCCATAATCAAAGCCCCATCGTGGAAGTATCAAAGTAAAGAAAAAGCGACTATCTAAATGTATATATATTGGATTCCCCAAAAGCTTACCATTTATAACTGATATAAACTTTTGAAAAGAATTTTCAATTTTCAAATGCCGACATCTACAAATGGATAGATGGGCGCTTAATGTAGTACAACGGCAAATACACCGTGTATTGAGCCTTTTTATCACTTAGAGTTCAGTAGAAAATATATATACATGCTCAACCTAACCATACTATTTGACCTACTACGAGTTGTTCAGTTTTTACTGTTACTCCTGTTTCTCCTATAATATTGGTGCTAGAAAAACCAGCAAGCAAAATGGCCAATATCAGAGCCGTACGTCTAGTTTTGAATGAATTCTCTTTTTTGGAGAAATATTTATTTTGTCATCTAATTTTTCAACGCTTACAACTGTCTGTCTTGGTTTTATTTCATACATTAACTTTTAAGTATCAGTATTTTTTCAATTCATATTGTTTCGTTTTTATCTCGTTTCGCTTTTTATAGATACCCCTCTTTTTGCCCCTTTTCTATTTTTGATATTTTGATCAAAATTTTAAAAAATCAAACTTTTAAAAAGTGAAATAATCAACATTGCACGTTAGGTTTAGTATTTTAAAAGTTTGATCAAATTCCTAAACTATCAAATTTATAAACGATATTTAAAACTTTAATATTTAAATAATTTGGTTTAAATTTCAAAATTTCAATTCTTTTACACAATTTGAAATTTTGATATTTTAAAACATTGAAGAAAATTCCAAAAATCTAAAATTTCAAAACTTTTTAAAACTTTGAATTGATAAATGTTACACGGACCTATATTGTCTCCAGTGAGTTGAAAAATTATGACATTTAAGAAAGAAAAAAAAATGGTGGCTGTTTATTGCTTCAACTTTGGCAAATATAACATGTTCTGCTTAGACGTTTTTAAGTGCACAGCGATCATAGAATATAACTCGTTTTAGTCCATTCATTTATTTTTGTACATAATATGACGAGAAAAGAAAAGTACATCTGATGAAGTCATTTTTAGAATAAAAAAAGAGGAAATTACTGAATTGTTGCAATCTTAACGAGTGCTCTTGTTGCGTTAGGTGATCAATGACATCGGTTGTGAAATTATATTATCTTTCAAGGTCATTGATCTTATTTTCTACCACTTACACAACACTTAAAACGTGATTAATTAATTGTGTCTGGATTAATTTTTCAATCTTTAAACTCTTGAAAAGCTAAATGACCGGGCATTAATTAATAGTCAAATGCATCTCAGACCAACTTTAATCGAGGGAGTTTAAACCTTTGTTTCTTTGTATGTTGGTTATAAACAGGTCAGTATTGAAGTGTTGACCACATCTTCTTTTTTGTTTGTACTTGAATAGGCGTATTGAGCAAAAGATATTTGTAAACTTTTAAAATAAGACAAATTTTCTCAAAACAATTTATTGTGGAACGTGTACATATACATTGAGATCTTTTTGTGCAGACGAATATTTTCTGCCGAAAAACATTTCACAGAAAGATAAAAGATTGATCTTTTTATGTCGTTTAACCAGCAACATAAAAAATCCTATAAAAGAAATGATTTTTCGAGAAAAAGAAAATCGAATACACGCTTTTAATGTAAAGATGCGATTGTTTTTGTTTTTATAAAATACAACTGTCTTGTAAGGGTCGTAATAATGCTATATGGATAAGTCTATCAGTTTAAAACTACATAAATAGTTTCCGTACAAAGGCTTTCATTTTCAAGATTGAAAAAAATATATTCCTTAGTGAAATTTTTTTGACAAATCAGAATTCTGACTTTTTGAAACCTGTAAGTACGCGAAAATAATAACAATGAAGTCCAGTCGGTATGGTAAAAAATACTGCATACAACATGAAACCAAACTCGATTAAAATTTACATACTTTGTTAGCATTCGTATGGTTAAAATATCAACATAACATAATAACAAACATGCAAAAAAAAATGATTAGATTGAAATTAATGTAAGGATCGATTCCATGAAACTTTATTTATTTATTTATTTATATTATTTTTCCTAATTATTTATATCAAGTAAATGTATTATTTTCTGAAATAGTGTTAAGAATTTTAATTAATTTTTTTGTTATCACTGTACTGAAACCTATTGGTGTTTTTGCAAAACCAACCTACATGAGATAGAATAATTATTAATGAAAAAACACGAAATTAAATGCTTTATAAAAATATATAAAGTGAGTTCGATACAAAAAAAAAACAACACAGAAGGTTATACTTGTAGTGAAAAAGAGAATATATGTATCTATTTATCTGCGAGGCAAAAAATCATAACAGAGTAAAATAGAATGCTCTATGAGATAATTCCTCCTTCTATGACGATCGACATCAAGACAACAGTACATAGAGCAGTTATTGTCGACAAAAGGACGAAGAAGAACCAATCCATGATGGCAGCAATTTCGGTCCAAGAGATAATCGTGTGGAAAATCTTTTATGTTCTTTTGGTCATTGATATCTACATAAGCTTCAGGGCCATCCGGATTTGGTCCAACGTTCCCATTTTCATTCTTCTTTCCACGACTACAACAACAACCCCTCCGTCATGATAATGGAATACATAGCTTTAGCATTAAACCATTTATTCTTTGAGGGACAGGCATGTTTGGACTTCTATGATGCACTCTTATAACCAAAACAGTCAAGATAACACACAATACACCAAGTACCAGAGTCATAGCCAGATATACAGCTGTATTAATTTAAACATTAAAAGTAGATTTCACAACCTGTCAAACATAATGAATTTGATACTAGAAGCCATCTTTATTTGTTTGTAAGGTTTTACCATGTAATTTCATCCGTTAAAGCATGAAAGGTGATGAATAGGATAGATCCAGAGAGTTTGAGTTCATTTTCCTTTGGAGGGTTT